>NC_135910.1:15626993-15984493 GCF_964194155.1 Cetorhinus maximus | reverse complement strand
GAGTGAGTGACACACAGAGAGAGAGAGAGTGAGTGACACACAGAGAGAGAGAGAGTGAGTGACACACAGAGAGAGAGAGAGTGAGTGACACACAGAGAGAGAGAGAGTGAGTGACACACAGAGAGAGAGAGAGTGAGTGACACACAGAGAGAGAGAGAGTGAGTGACACACAGAGAGAGAGAGAGTGAGTGACACACAGAGAGAGAGAGAGTGAGTGACACACAGAGAGAGAGAGAGTGAGTGACACACAGAGAGAGAGAGAGTGAGTGACACACAGAGAGAGAGAGAGTGAGTGACACACAGAGAGAGAGAGAGTGAGTGACACACAGAGAGAGAGAGAGTGAGTGACACACAGAGAGAGAGAGAGTGAGTGACACACAGAGAGAGAGAGAGTGAGTGACACACAGAGAGAGAGAGAGTGAGTGACACACAGAGAGAGAGAGAGTGAGTGACACACAGAGAGAGAGAGAGTGAGTGACACACAGAGAGAGAGAGAGTGAGTGACACACAGAGAGAGAGAGAGTGAGTGACACACAGAGAGAGAGAGAGTGAGTGACACACAGAGAGAGAGAGAGTGAGTGACACACAGAGAGAGAGAGAGTGAGTGACACACAGAGAGAGAGAGAGTGAGTGACACACAGAGAGAGAGAGAGTGAGTGACACACAGAGAGAGAGAGAGTGAGTGACACACAGAGAGAGAGAGAGTGAGTGACACACAGAGAGAGAGAGAGTGAGTGACACACAGAGAGAGAGAGAGTGAGTGACACACAGAGAGAGAGAGAGAGAGAGAGTGAGTGACACACAGAGAGAGAGAGAGTGAGTGACACACAGAGAGAGAGAGAGTGAGTGACACACAGAGAGAGAGAGAGTGAGTGACACACAGAGAGAGAGAGAGTGAGTGACACACAGAGAGAGAGAGAGTGAGTGACACACAGAGAGAGAGAGAGTGAGTGACACACAGAGAGAGAGAGAGAGTGAGTGACACACAGAGAGAGAGAGAGAGTGAGTGACACACAGAGAGAGAGAGAGTGAGTGACACACAGAGAGAGAGAGAGTGAGTGACACACAGAGAGAGAGAGAGTGAGTGACACACAGAGAGAGAGAGAGTGAGTGACACACAGAGAGAGAGAGAGTGAGTGACACACAGAGAGAGAGAGAGTGAGTGACACACAGAGAGAGAGAGAGTGAGTGACACACAGAGAGAGAGAGAGTGAGTGACACACAGAGAGAGAGAGAGTGAGTGACACACAGAGAGAGAGAGAGAGAGTGAGTGACACACAGAGAGAGAGAGAGAGTGAGTGACACACAGAGAGAGAGAGAGAGTGAGTGACACACAGAGAGAGAGAGAGAGTGAGTGACACACAGAGAGAGAGAGAGAGTGAGTGACACACAGAGAGAGAGAGAGAGTGAGTGACACACAGAGAGAGAGAGAGTGAGTGACACACAGAGAGAGAGAGAGTGAGTGACACACAGAGAGAGAGAGAGTGAGTGACACACAGAGAGAGAGAGAGTGAGTGACACACAGAGAGAGAGAGAGTGAGTGACACACAGAGAGAGAGAGAGTGAGTGACACACAGAGAGAGAGAGAGTGAGTGACACACAGAGAGAGAGAGAGTGAGTGACACACAGAGAGAGAGAGAGTGAGTGACACACAGAGAGAGAGAGAGTGAGTGACACACAGAGAGAGAGAGAGTGAGTGACACACAGAGAGAGAGAGAGTGAGTGACACACAGAGAGAGAGAGAGTGAGTGACACACAGAGAGAGAGAGAGTGAGTGACACACAGAGAGAGAGAGAGTGAGTGACACACAGAGAGAGAGAGAGTGAGTGACACACAGAGAGAGAGAGAGTGAGTGACACACAGAGAGAGAGAGAGTGAGTGACACACAGAGAGAGAGAGAGTGAGTGACACACAGAGAGAGAGAGAGTGAGTGACACACAGAGAGAGAGAGAGTGAGTGACACACAGAGAGAGAGAGAGTGAGTGACACACAGAGAGAGAGAGAGTGAGTGACACACAGAGAGAGAGAGAGTGAGTGACACACAGAGAGAGAGAGAGTGAGTGACACACAGAGAGAGAGAGAGTGAGTGACACACAGAGAGAGAGAGAGTGAGTGACACACAGAGAGAGAGAGAGTGAGTGACACACAGAGAGAGAGAGAGTGAGTGACACACAGAGAGAGAGAGAGTGAGTGACACACAGAGAGAGAGAGAGTGAGTGACACACAGAGAGAGAGAGAGTGAGTGACACACAGAGAGAGAGAGAGTGAGTGACACACAGAGAGAGAGAGAGTGAGTGACACACAGAGAGAGAGAGAGTGAGTGACACACAGAGAGAGAGAGAGTGAGTGACACACAGAGAGAGAGAGAGTGAGTGACACACAGAGAGAGAGAGAGTGAGTGACACACAGAGAGAGAGAGAGTGAGTGACACACAGAGAGAGAGAGAGTGAGTGACACACAGAGAGAGAGAGAGTGAGTGACACACAGAGAGAGAGAGAGTGAGTGACACACAGAGAGAGAGAGAGTGAGTGACACACAGAGAGAGAGAGAGTGAGTGACACACAGAGAGAGAGAGAGTGAGTGACACACAGAGAGAGAGAGAGTGAGTGACACACAGAGAGAGAGAGAGTGAGTGACACACAGAGAGAGAGAGAGTGAGTGACACACAGAGAGAGAGAGAGTGAGTGACACACAGAGAGAGAGAGTGAGTGACACACAGAGAGAGAGAGTGAGTGACACACAGAGAGAGAGAGTGAGTGACACACAGAGAGAGAGAGTGAGTGACACACAGAGAGAGAGAGTGAGTGACACACAGAGAGAGAGAGTGAGTGACACACAGAGAGAGAGAGTGAGTGACACACAGAGAGAGAGAGTGAGTGACACACAGAGAGAGAGAGTGAGTGACACACAGAGAGAGAGAGTGAGTGACACACAGAGAGAGAGAGTGAGTGACACACAGAGAGAGAGAGTGAGTGACACACAGAGAGAGAGAGTGAGTGACACACAGAGAGAGAGAGTGAGTGACACACAGAGAGAGAGAGTGAGTGACACACAGAGAGAGAGAGTGAGTGACACACAGAGAGAGAGAGTGAGTGACACACAGAGAGAGAGAGTGAGTGACACACAGAGAGAGAGAGTGAGTGACACACAGAGAGAGAGAGTGAGTGACACACAGAGAGAGAGAGTGAGTGACACACAGAGAGAGAGAGTGAGTGACACACAGAGAGAGAGAGTGAGTGACACACAGAGAGAGAGAGTGAGTGACACACAGAGAGAGAGAGAGTGAGTGACACACAGAGAGAGAGAGTGAGTGACACACAGAGAGAGAGAGTGAGTGACACACAGAGAGAGAGAGTGAGTGACACACAGAGAGAGAGAGTGAGTGACACACAGAGAGAGAGAGTGAGTGACACACAGAGAGAGAGAGTGAGTGACACACAGAGAGAGAGAGTGAGTGACACACAGAGAGGGAGAGTGAGTGACACACAGAGAGGGAGAGTGAGTGACACACAGAGAGGGAGAGTGAGTGACACACAGAGAGGGAGAGTGAGTGACACACAGAGAGAGAGAGTGAGTGACACACAGAGAGAGAGAGTGATTGACACAGAGAGAGAGAGTGAGTGACACACACACACACACACACACACACACACACACACAGAGTGACAGAGAGTGATACAGAGTGGAAAATTTTGCAGAATGCAGCAGGTGGTGAGACACACCAATGGTATGTTTCACAAGTTTACTCATGAGATTTTTTGTTAAATAGGGAACTACTGCCTTCAGACTGGTGTCAACTCCAGCCCTCCCCCTCCTGCAGAGTGCCTCAAAGCTCTGGGTATTCAGCCACTCCTTGTAAACTTCCACAAGGAATATTAAACAGCTAGAGGGGAGGCAGACAAATACAGACATGCAAATCTAATTACATTCTTACATTTTAAAAAAGGATGCATTCAATTTATTACTCACTTGTTATTTTAAAAGTAGTATCAAATTCTTAGATGTGCAAAGGAAATTCTCCTCCTGTCTGGTTTCCTCCCCTCCTGCCCTCTGCAACTTCAATTCCACCCCCCCCCCAAAACAGGGAGAAATCCACCATTTGTGCAGTGGTGACTTGATGACAAAAATATTGGGTGATACAGGGGGCAGGGGGAGGTGGGAGCTGCAGATAACTTTTAGTGATTTCCAAAAATGGTCCACTGTCTCTCATCCCTTTCCCCCTCCACCGAATCCTCGGCGGAGAAGCAACTGCTTTGCACCCCCCCACCCCCAAACCCCAACCCCAAACCCCAAACCCCAACCCCAACCCAACATCGAATCACTGCATTACACTAAAGCAAAGCACAACGAGACACGCCACTGGAAACTGCCTGTATTGTGAGAAGGTGGGTGGGTGGGTGGTGCACAATAAACCCCTTCGGGGTCAGGCACAATCCAGCAGCCCAGCTCTGCAGCGCGTCAGTTTCAGCCGCTGTGTGTCACCGCTTTTGTAAATTTCACAATGAAACCGAACCGGCCTCTCAACACACAGTTGAGACGCCAGGGAGACAAGACTTACTGGCGCGTTTAAGAGACTCCTGATTCCTTCCTCAGTCTCTCCTGTAAACATCCACAAGGGTCAGTGATGGGCTCAGTCTCTTTGCTAATGTTGTTGTGGGGTTATTTCTCCCCCCCAGTCAGGGTCCCGGATCCTTGCCTTGCCGTCCTGATAATTTAATATTCTCCTGCTGTCTCTCTCTCTCTCTCTGATGTATCCTCCGCCACTTTGCAACACTCGCTCCCAGAATCGCTACAACCCGCACAAGTTACAATGTAGCGCGCAGGCGCCCCGCTCCCATCTTTAATCCGCCCCGACGAAGCGCCCGCCCCCCCCTTCCCCTCCCATTGGCTACCCTGCCTCATTAATAGGTTAATACACCCCTGCCTTTGATTGGTCAGCTCCCACGCCAATCATCAGGAGGCTGGGCAGTCACCCTATCTTGTTAACCCCTTAGAGCAAATAGGGGCAGGAGAAGGACATTCAGCCCTTCCAACCTGCTCCCCCCGTTCAATAAAAGGTCATGGCTGATCTTCCACCTCAACGCCCACCTTCCCACTCTCTTCAGGGAGGTGTCAGCTGTGGCTCAGTTCATAGCACCCTCGCCTTTGAATCAGAGGGTTGTGGGTTCATGTCCCACTCCCGGAAACCAAGAACTGTGATTGTACTCGAAAGAGTTGCAATCTGTGACTGTTGATAACTCGAAAGAGTTTCCCACTCTCTTCGAGGTGTCAGCTGTGGCTCAGTTCATAGCACCCTCGCCTTTGAATCAGAGTGGTTGTGGGTTCATGTCCCACTCCTGGAAACCAAGAACTGTGATTGTACTCGAAAGAGTTGCAATCTGTGACTGTTGATAACTCGAAAGAGTTTCCCACTCTCTTCAAGGTGTCAGCTGTGGCTCAGTTCATAGCACCCTTGCCTTTGTATCAGAGTGGTTGTGGGTTCATGTCCCACTCCCGGAAACCAAGAACTGTGAATGTACTCGAAAGAGTTACATGCGATCTGTTGATAACTCGAAAGAGTTTCCCACTCTCTTCCAATACCCCTTAATTCCCAAAAATCTATTAATCGCCGTCTTAAATGTGCTCAACGACAGGGCATCCACTGACCTCCTGGGGTAGAGAATTCCAAAGACTCGCCACTGGCTGAGTGAAGAAATTTCTCCTCCTCTCAGTCCAAAATGGCCAACCTCACTCACCCTGAGACAGGCGGGGGGGGGGCGGGGTCTAAATTAAAAACAGAAGGAGCTGGAAAAAGCTCGGCGGGTCTGGCAGCGTTTGTGGAGAGAGAGAGGCCGAGTTTCGAGTGGAATGTGACTCTTCTTTTCGGAACTTCCCTGTGTTTTCTAGTCGGCTCTGAGGACGTCATATTTGACTGGAAACGTTAACTCTCTCTCTCTCTCTCTCTCTCGCTCCACAGATGCTGCAAGGCCTGCTGAGTTTTCCCAGCACTTTCTGACTCCCCAGTCAAGGGAAACATCCTCCCAGCGTCCATCCCGTCAAGCCTCGCCAGGACCTGGTACGTTTCGATGAGATCACCTCTCATTTTTCTCAACCCATCATAGAACCTTGGACAATAAAAGTGAAATTCTGTGGATGCTGGAACAAATGAGTAAATAATCCCGAAATAAAAACAGAAAATGGTGGCGTTTTCCCAGCGCTTTCCGTTTTTATTTGTGCTCTTATTTCAGAACCTGGCCTGCTGAGTTGAGCATTAGCTCACAGGTGGAGGCCATTCGGTCCCTCGTGTCTGTGCCGGATCTTTGACAGAGTTGTCTAATTATGTCCCATTTTCTATCCCAGAATCGTATCGGCAAATCCTTATCAAACACACATTCAATTGCCTTTTAAAAGTTCCGATGGAATCTGATTCCACCACTGTTTTAGGGCAGCGCTTTCCAGAAAATAACAACCCTCCTCTCCCCGTATAAAATAATTGCTCCTCATTTCCCCGCCTAGATCTTTTGCTAATCATTTTACATTTATTACTTGTGGTTACTGACTTGCCAGTTTTGGCTTGCCCTCATCATTTTGAACATTTCTATTAGGTCTCCCCTTCTCTGCTTTGAGGGAGGTCTTTGGTGGGTTAGTGTCCCTGCCCCTGAGCTAGAAGCCTGGGGTTTGAGTCCCAGCCCAGGGCTTGATGGCCAAGGAAGGTGCGTTGATAACAGGGTTAAAGCAGTTTGGTCGTCCACCTGTAAGTCTTCCCGACATGTCAATGAGGAGGTGGTGAGAGGGGCAGAGAAGCCTGATCAGCCGTGCAGAGCAGTGCCACTCAAGTTAAAGTTGCTGGTGACCTGACCATAAAAAAAACTCGCCATGGAAACAGACATAAGCACGTGCTTTGTCCGCCCCGTGTGTCACTAGGCACGGGTAAGTCTCTGCTTTGAGGAGAACAATCAGTTAGGCTAGTCCGGTACACAGAGTTGAATTGGAAAGATAAATCAGTGACAAGCACTGTCATTAATGATGTTCAATACTCCCACATCTTCCTCCAATTCTGCTCAGTAACAATGGAAAACTAAAGGCTATAGATTTAAGATAGTCACTAATCAATCCAATGGGGAATTCAGGAGAAATTTCTTTACGTAGAGAGTGGGGAGAACGCAGAACTCATTACCCTAGGTGAATAGAATAGATTCATATAAGGGGAAGCTGGATAAACACAGGAGGGAGAAAGGGATAGAAGGATATGGTGACAGGGGAAGATAAAGAGGGAGGTAGGAGGCTCGTGAGGAACATAAACACCAGTTGGGCTGAATGGCCCGTTTCCTGTGCTGTAAGTACTATTTAATAAATATTAAACATAGGGAGTGTTATAGACAGATGTTCCTAGATGGTTTCCTATTTCCTACCGCAGAAACCTACCCTCCATTTGTAAAGCCATGGCTGCCAACTGCTCCCATTAAAAGCCAGGATGCTTTTCGTGTTTAAATGCTGCTTGGGGCAATTTAAAGGGGTGTGATCTGCTGCCCCAGAATGATTTAATTTTGGCCAGGATAAAATTCCCAGACGGGTGAAAAAAAAACAAACACTTTATTTGAAATGGTTCCAGTCTGCAGCAGACAAAAGGATAACAAGTTGTGATTGACACTGAGCTAAACCAAACTGCGGCCACATCCTGCCCCCTAGCTTCAACAATCTGGTACAAGGCACTGAGCCAAGGCTCTAGTTGAGCCTGTATCTCTCACAGGCTGGTTTGTCCTATATGAATTGTGAAGACCTGGAGGTTTGGATGGGCTCTTTGTCTCAATGCCTGATAGATTCAGAACACCAAACATTTGTTTGTAATGCAACTTGGATATGTCAATTAACAGGAACATGCATTTAAATCTTATACATGGCCCTGTGGGGTGAGGAAGGAAGGAGAGGGATAGTCACTGTTGTAACATGCACAGCAAGCTCCCACAAACAGCAATGTGGTAACAACCAGATCATCAACTTTAGTAATGTTGGTTAAGGAATAAATATTGGCCAGGACACTGGGGAGAACTCCCCCTCCACTTCGAAGAGTACTGTGAGATCTTTGAGAGGGCAGACAGGGCTTTGGTTTAACCTCTCATCTGGAAGATGGCACCTCCAACAGTGCAGCCCTCTCTCAGTACTGCACTGGGAGTGCCTGCTGGAGTTTTGTGTTCAAGTATCTGGAATGGGATCTGAACTTATACAACCTTCTGACTTGGAGGTGACAGGAACTGAGCTATGACCGACATAAAGGCTGCTGACACTTCGATTCCCTCATTTGAATGAGATATTAATAGTGTAAAGGGCAGAGAGGAGTGAGAGATCCTAGAGTGTGTTCAGGAGAATTTTCTATAAAAGTATGTTTCCAGTCCAATGAGAAAGGAGGCACTGCTAGACGTGGTTCTTGGGAATGAGTTGGGCCAAGTGGATCAGGTGTCATTAGAGTAACAGTTAGGGAACGGTGATCATTGTACCATAAGGTTTAGGCTGATTATGGAAAAGGACAAAGAACAATCCAGAGGGAGAATAATTAACAGGGAGAAAGCCAATTTCATTAAGGTGATAATGGATCTGACCCAGATAAATTGGAATCAAAGGTTGGCAAATAAAATGGTAACTGAACGATGGGCTGCCTTTAAAGAAGAGATACTTTGGGCACAGCCAAGGTATATTTTAGGGAAAGAAGCCGGGCAAGTGGTAGAAGTACCAGTGGGGGAGCATTTTGCAGATAGTGATCATAATTCAGCCAGTTTCAAGGTTGTTATGGAAAAGGACAAGGATGGGCCAGAAATCAGAGTTCTAAATTGGGGGAAGGCCGATTTTAATAAGATCAGATATGATTTGGCCAGAGTGGCCTAGGAGCAGCTACTTTCAGGTAAATCTGCGTCAGAGCAGTGGGACTCATTCAAGAAGGAAATAGGGAGAGTACAGGGTCGACATATTCCAGTAAAGATAAAGGGTGGGATCAAAAATCCTGGATGCTGAGGGATATGCAGGATTGGATAAGGAGAAAAGGGGAGGTTTATGGCAGATACCGAGGACTGAAAACAGCAGAAGCCCTAGAGGAGTATGGAATGTGTAGGGGGAACTTAAAAAGGAAATTAGGAGGGCAAAAAGGGGGCATGTAAAAACATTGGCAGGTAAAATAAAGGAAAATCCAAAGTTATTTTACAAGTACATTAAGAGTATAACTAGGGAAAGAGTAGGGCCCATTAAGGACCATAGTGGTAATTTCTCTGTGGAGCCAGAAGACGTAGGTAGGGTTCTAAATGAATACTTTGTGCTGGTGTTCACAAGTGAGAGGGACAACGTGGGTATGGAATTCAGGCAGAAGGACTGTGATATAATTAAGGAAATTAACATAGAAAGGGAGGAGGTTCTAAATGGTCTGGCAGGCTTAAAAGTAGATAAATCTCCAGGCCCAGATGAAATGTATCCCAGGCTGTTGAGTGAGGCAAGGGAGGAGATAGCAGGGGCACTGGCAATAATTTTCAATATCTCTCTGGCCACTGGAGAAGTGCCAGAGGACTGGAGGACAGCCAATGTGGTACCATTACTCAAGAAGGGAGGCAGGGATAAACCAGGGAACTACAGGCCAGTCAGTCTAACCTCAGTGGTGGGGAAACTATTGGAAGTAATTCTGAGGGACAGAATTAATCAAGGACAGGGATTAATCAAGGACAGTCAGCATGGTTTTGTTAAGGGTAGGTCATGTATGACCAATTTGATTGAATTTTTCGAAGAGGTGACCAGATGTTTAGATGAGGGCAATGCATTTGTCGTAGTCAACTTGGACTTCAGCAAGGCTTTTGATAAGGTCCCGAATAGAAGACTGATAACAAAGGTAAGAGCCCATGTGATCCAAGGCAATTTGGCAAATTGGATCCAGAATTGGCTGAGTGGCAGGAAGCAGAGGGTGATGGTCGAAGGGTGCTTTTGTGACTGGATGCCTGTGTCCAGTGGAGTTCCACAGGAATCGGTGTTAGGTCCTTTGCTGGTTGTGGTATACATAAATGATTTAGACTTGAATGTAGGAGGGTTGATCAGTAAGTTTGCAGATGACACAAAAATTGGTGGGGTGGTAAATAGTGAGGAGGATAGCCTTAGATTACAGGAGGATATAGACGGGCTGGTCAGATGGGCTGATCAGTGGCAAATAGAATTTAATCCGGATAAGTGTGAGGTGATGCACTTGGGCAGGACAAACAAGGCACGGGAATACATGGTGAAAGGTAGGACCCTGGGAAGTACCGAGGATCAGAGGGACCTTGGTGTGCATGTCCATCGGTCCCTTAAGGTAGCGGGACAGGTAGATAAGGTGGTTAAGAAGGCATATGGGATACTTGCCTTTATTAGCCGAGGCACAGAATATAAGAGCAGGGAGGTTATGCTGGAACTGTATAAAACACTGGTTAGGCCACAGCTAGAGTATTGTGTGCAGTTCAGGAATCTGCATTATAGGAAGGATGTGATTGCACTAGAGAGAGTGCAGAGGAGATTTACCAGGATGTTGCCTGGGCTGGAGAGTTTTAGTTATGAGGAGAGATTGGATAGACTGGGGTTATTTTCTTTGGAGCAGAGGAGATTGAGGGGGGACGTGATTGAGGTGTATAAAATTATGAGGGGCATAGATAGGGTAGACAGGAAGGAACTTTTCCCCTTGGTGGAGGGATCAATAACCAGGGGGCATAGATTTAAGGTAAGGGGCATGAGGTTTAGAGGGGATGTGAGGAAGAATATTTTCACCCAGAGGGTGGTGGGAATCTGGAACTCACTGCCTGAAAGAGAGGTAGAGGCAGAAACCCTCATAACATTTAAGAAGTATTTGGATGTGCACTTGCGAAGCCATGGCATACAAGGCTTTGGGCCTAGTGCTGGAAAATGGGATTAGAGAAGGAAAATTGTGCTTATGACAGATGTCAGGTGGAAAGTGCAACCAAGGACCAGGTTGAATATGGAGGGTTCGGAGGGGAATTGAAAAAGCAATTACGAGAAGCAAAGAGGGAGCATGAAGAGTGACTGGCAGCTAACACAAAGGGAATCCAAAAGTCTTCTTTAGGCTTATAAATAGGAAAAAGGGGGTAAAAGGAGGAGTGGGCTGATTAGGGAACAAAAAGGGATTTATGCATGAAAGCAGGGGGCATGGCTGGGGTATTAAATGAATACTTTGCATCTGTCTTTATCAAGGAAGAAGATGCTGTGAAGGTCATGGTGAAAGAGGAGGTAGTTCAGACACTTTAAGGATTTAAAATTGATAAGGAGGAGATACTGGATAAGATACCAGGACCAGATGAGATGCATCCAAGGACACTGAGGGAAGTGACTGCCCCTTACCTTAAATCAGAGGCACTGGCCATAATTTTCCAGTCTTCCTTAGATTCAGGGATGGTGTTAGAGGACTGGAGAATTGCAAGTGTTATACCCTTATTCAAAAAAGGCTTAAATATAAGCCTCGCAACTACAGGCCAGTCAGTTTAACATCGGTGGTGGAGAAAATTCTAGAAGCCATAATTTTGGACAAAATTATTAGTCACATGGACAATTGGGAGTTAACTAAGGAAAGCCGGTATGGATTTGTTAAGAGCAAACCATGTTTATCTAACTTGCTTGAGTTTTTCTACTTGAGATAACAGAGAGAGTTGATGAGAGTAATGATGTTGATGTGGTGTACATGGACTTCCAAAAAGGTATTTGATACAGTGCCACACAACAGACTTGTTAGAGCAAAGTTAGAGTTTGTGGAATAAATGGGACAGTAGCAATATGGATATGTAATTGGCTGAGTGACAGGAAAAAGACTGGAGAAAGGTTAGTATTGGAGTGCCCCAAGGGTCAGTGATAGGACCCTTGCTTTCCCTAGTATAGGCCTAGACCTTGCTGTACAGGGCATAATTTCAAAATTTGTGGACGATACAAAACTGGGAAGCATTATGAACTGTGAAGGGGATAGTATGGAACTTCAAAAAGGCATGGACAGGTTGGTGGAATGGGTGGACAATTGAAATAAAATTAAATTTAATGAAATTTAATGCAGAAGAGTGTGGAGTGATTCATTTTGGTAGAAAGAACATGATAGACAACATGAAATAAAGGGTACAATTCTAAAGGGGGTGCAGGAGCAGAGGGGCCTGGGTGTCTATGTGCATAAGTCATTGAAGGTGGCAGGACAGGTTGTGAACACAGTTAATAAAACATACAGCATCCTTGGCTTTATTAACAGCAGCACAGAGTACAAAAGCAAGTAATTATGTTAAATTTGTATAAAACACTGGTTCGGCCTCTATTGGAATATTGAGTCCAGTTTTGGGTGCCACACTTAAGGAAGGATGTGAAGGCATTAGAGAAGGGTGCAGAAAAAAGTGACGAGAATGTTTCCAGGGATGGGGAACTTTAGTTACGTGAATAAATTGGAGAAGTTGGGACTGTTTTCCTTGGAGAAGAGAAGGTTGAGAGGAGATTTGACAGAGGTGTTCAAAATCACGAGGGCTCTGGACAGAGGAGCCTAGGGAGAAACTGTTCCCATTGGAGGAAGGATTGAGAACCAGAGGGCACTGATTTAAGGTAATTGGCAAAAGATGCAATGGAGACGTGAGGAGAAACGTTTTCACGTAGCGAGTGGTTAGGACCTGGAATGCGCTGCCTGAGAGTGTGGTGGAGGCAGATTCAATTGAGGCTTTCAAGGCAGAATTGGATTATTATCTGAAAAGGAAGAATGTGCAGGGTTACAGGGAGAAGGCGGGGGAATGGCACTAGGTGAATTGATCCTTCAGAGAGCCAGCACAGACACTATGGGCTGAATGACCTCCTTACACGCTGTTACAATTCTGTGATTCCTTGAAATCGGGACTGCTTCTTTAGAAGTGGCTGTGGTAATTAGAAAATTCCATCGATGGTACTTTGGAGAGTTGCTATCCTGCGAGGGAGTCGACAGCAGAGGTTACTCGTGTGGCTGTTCCTTTCCTGAAGCATTGGAGAGGTTGACACTGCGACTCTGTGAACAACGTGTCACCGTGTACGTGCTCCGAGGGTTTTATATTTAATTATTCATGACTTGCTGTCATGACCATAATATCAATGGGAATCTCAGTTTCAAATCTCTTGTGGAGCAGAAATGAGACCCATGTACATCTGTTCCTCCCCCCACCTCGACTGGTTGGGACGACAACAACAACTTTTATTTATACAGCACCTTTAATGAAGCAAAATGTCCCATGATGCTTCACGGGCATGTCAATCAGGCAAAATTTGATACTGAGCCACATAAGGAGATATTAGGGCAGGTTTTTTTTTTATTCTTTCACGGGATGTGGGCGTCGCTGGCTAGACCAACATTTATTGCCCATCCCTAATTGCCCTTGAGAAGGTGGTGGTGAGCTGCCTTCTTGAACCGCTGCAGTCCATGTGGTGTAGGTACACCCACAGTGCTGTTAGGGAAGGAGTTCCAGGATTTTGACCCAGTGACAGTGAAGGAACGGCCGATATATTTCCAAGTCAGGATGGTGAGTGACTTGGAGGGGTACTTGCAGGTGGTGGTGTTCCCATGTGTCTGCTGCCCTTGTCCAAAGGGTTTTAAGGAGCATCTTAAAGGAGAAGAGGGAGAGAAGTGGCGAGGTGGAGAGGGTTAGGGAGGGAATTCCAGAGCTCAGGAATTTGACAGTCGAAGGCACAGCCGCAAATGGTGGAACGATTAAAATGGGAGATGCTGAAGAGGTCAGAATTGGATGAGCGCAGAGAACGTTGGGGGAGGGGTTGTGGGGGAGATTACAGAGATAGGGAGAGGTGAAACCATAGAGGGATCTGAAACAAGAATAAGAATTTTAAGATCGTGGCTGTGCCCAGCCTGGTAAATGGTGAAAGGGTAGAGCAAGGAGGGTCGGAGTGGCTAGAATAAAACTGCCCTCTAAAATACCACTTCTCATAAAAAATACTTTCAAAAAGAAAGCTGCAAATTAGAAACAGAAAGTGCTAAACAGACCAAACAGCAACTGAAAAAACAGCAAAGGTGGGAAACGTTTTGGATACGAGAGTCTCCAACTTGAAATGTTAACTTGGTTACTTAGAAACAGGTAGATTTTACAGCACAGAAACAGGCCATTTGGCCCTACTGATCTATGCTAGTGCTTATGTGCCACGTGAGCCTCTTCTTCGATGAATTCTTCTAATTCTGATTCTGTGTGACCCCATACGTCAACACAAATACACAAGTTAATTCCCTCGCCTAATAAAGGAGGTGGTGAGAATGAAAAAGGAGCCCTTGAAAACCAAAAAGGAGCCCCCAAAATTCAAAAAAATAGCCCTCGAGAAAATCTCAAGAGCCCTCGAAAAGAATATGATCTTGACCCCTCTTTCCCATCCTATTTGATTTCACCCTGTCAGCATAACCTGCTGAGGTTTTTATACTTTCATTTATCATGATCCCTTATTACATCAACGTTCTGCAGCTAATTTCGGGGTTCAACCAGATATGTGTAGAAGAAAGTGGGAGTTGCTTTGCAGTTAGACCAGCGACCACTTAATCTCGTCTTTCTCTGGTTCTATTGCTAACGGATCCATTATGTATTTCCAGCTTTTACCGTATATTTTGAAGTTGCTTAATCTTCAGGCAAATTGACTGTAGTGTTACTAAAGGCTGTAATTACATCGTGACAGGTTTACATAGTTTCCATTATAAATCTGGACTCAGGGATTTATAATGGGAATATATAAAAAACATAAGGGCAGAATTTCCGTCTTTAAAATGGAGATTGAATTATCTTTGTGCACCCCCGATTCAATTACCCTCAGGCCTCTAACCCCTTTCCGGCAGAAGATTGTTTTTGGATTTGGCTCCCTCTGTGGACCACCAGAGGGAGAGAGGAACAGGAGGAGGCCATTCAGTCCCTCCAGCCTGTTCCGCCATTCAATTAGATCATGGCTGATCAGTATGATAACCCTATTTAACCATCTCGCCCTAAATCTTAATACCCTTGCCCAACAAAAAACAATCAATTTCAGTTTTGAAAGTGTCCATTGAGCCCCTGCCTCAACGGCTATTTGGCAGAGAAAGTTCCAGATTTCCATTACCCTTTGCTTTAACATTACCACTGAATAGCCTGGCTCTGATTTGAAGATAATTCCCCCTCTTTCCGGATACCCTACAATGGAGGAAATATTCCTCTTGACTTACCTCATCGAGAAGAAAGGTTAAGCAGGTTGGGCCGATACTCACTGGAGTTTAGAAGAACAAGAGGTGATATTATTGAAACATAGAGGATTCTGAGGGGGGGCTTGACAGGGTAGATGCTGAGAGGATGTTTCCCCTCGTGGGGGAATCTAGAACCAGGGGGGGCACAGTTTCAAAATAATGGGTCGCCCACTTAAGACAGAGATCAGGAGGAATTTCTGCTCTCAGAGGGTCGCTGGTATTTGGAATTCAGCGAGCAGCAGAGGCTGGGCCATTGAATACATTCAGGGCCGAGTTAGACAGATTTTTGATTGACAAGGGGGTCAAGGGTTGTAGGGGGCAGGGCAGGAAAGTGGAGTTAAGGCCACAATCCGATCAGACATGATCTTATAGAATGGAGAAGCAGGCTCGATGGGCCAAAAGGCCCTACTCCTGCTCCGATTTCCTACGATCTTATAATCAATGCCTTTAATCACCTCGATTAGATCACCCCTTTAAATCAGAGTGTAAAAGCTCTCCCAACCTTGGCCAGAATCTTCTGCGGCTGGTAAGCTAAAGATTTACTGACAGCTCAATATTAATATCTGATGAAAACTGGCTTGTCGTTTTCCGGCTGTATTAGGCAGGTACCTAGATTCTCTTTAACACAGTCAGGCAGCCTTTAACATCCACCCAAAGGAGGAAAAATCATCGGGGTTATTCCAGGGCCAACTGAGCTCAGTCTCTGAGGAACTGAGGCTGTAAGCAGGGATGTCAGCCAACTCAAGTCCCAATAACGCTGGGGTTTGTAACGCACCCATGATACACAGTGAAGTAAATCATTTAGGATTGTATAACGAGAATTATTTTTTGAATTAAAATGTATTTTGTTCTGCAACATTCTGCCTCTCCCCCGTCCCTCTCCAAAAGGATGCAGCGTTTGTTTCCTACTTTGTACAGATTTTCCCCTTACCAGCTCAAGGAACTCTCTCATTCTTATGCATGCTTCTATAATACTGATGAAGGTACAGTAATCTCCCAGGACATCACAGTTAAGGAAGAAAGAAGATTTGCCTTTATAAAGTCCCCTTGGGATGTCTCAAAGTGCTTTACAGCTAATTATGGTACTTTTTTTTTTGCAGTGTAATTGCTGTTGTAATGTAATAATTGTGCAGCCAATTTGCACACAGCAAGCTCCCACAAACAGCAATACGATAATGAGCAGATAATCTGTTTTAGTGACGTTGATTGAGGGATAAGTGTGAGTCAGGACACTGGGGAGAACTCCCCTCCTTTTCTTCTTCGAAATAATGGCCATGGGACCTTTTACATCGGCCTGACAGAGCCTCAGGTTAACAACGCGTCCAAAAGACGGCACCTCCCACAGGGCAGCACTCCCACTGCACTGGAAGCATCAGCCTGGATTTTGAAGTCACAGGAGTGGGGCGTCAACCCACAATCTTCTGACTAGGATGCAGGAGTGTTGCCCACGGAGCCACAGCTGACAAAGCACGATGGCAGCAGAACCTTGAACGCAAGGTCTCCCTCCGCTCATTGGGACTCAGTGGCTAAGTCGAGGGGGCAGCTGAAGTAGACAGAACGTAAGGGGCTGCCCTGAGGTAACAGAGCACCACCTAGTGGATAAACTGAACATTGACAAAAATCACTGCACTGGAAAATTAATTACTTTGGTGTCCAGATGTACAGACAGCTGGGTGTACATTGGTGCTCATAGTTTTCAGAATGCATTAAGCAGCGTATAAACAGGAAACTTTATCCTCCCACCCACATTTCACCACCAGCCCCCCCACCCCGCTTTCTCTCCTGGAGGCAATGCCTGTGCCAGGAATCCGCTTCCACCGTCCATGGGTACCTCACGCGAGGGGTGCTCTTCGTGCTTGACATTATACACTCAATCTGGGCAGGTCCCTCGATCGTGAGGGGTATCACAGTCCAATGTGATCCCAACTGCTCCCATTGGGAGACAATGGTGTCATGGTAATGTGACTGGACTTGTAGTCCAGAGGCCCAGGCTAATGGGAATTTAAATTCAACTAATCAAATCTAGAATTGAAAGCTAGTCTCAGTGATGGTGACCATGAAACTATCATCGATTGTTGAAAAGACCCATTGGTTCACCAATGCTCTTCAGGGAAGGAAAACTGCCGTCCTTACCCAGTCTGGCCTACATGTAACTCCAGACCTCACAGCAATGTGGTTGACTCTTAACTGCTCTCTGGAATGACTTAGAAAGACACTCAGTTGAACCAAGCTGTTACTTCTTGTGTACCTGGACAGGAACGGTTCAAGAACACAGTTCATCATCACCCTCTTTTTTTATCTCATTTATGGGATGTGGGCATCGCTAATTAGGCCAACATTTATTGTTCATCCCTAATTGCCCTTGAGAAGGTGGTGGTGAGCCGCCTTCTTGAGCCGCTGCAGTCCATGTGGTGTAGGTACACCCACAGTGCTGTTAGAGAGGGAATTCCAGGATTTTGACCCAGTGACAGTGAAGGAACGGCGATATATTTCCAAGTCAGGATGGTGAGTGACTTGGAGGGGAACTTCTAGGTGGTGCTGTTCCCATCTACCTGCTGTCCTTGTCCTTCTAGATGGTAGTGGTCGTGGGTTTGGATTGTGCTGCCAAAGGAGCCTTGTTGAATTCCTGCAGTGCACCTTGTAGATGGTACACACACTGCTGCTACTGTGCGTCGGTGGTGGAGGGAGTGAATGTTTGTGGATGTGGTGCCAATCAAGCGGGGCTGTTTTGCCCTGGACGGTGTCAAGCTTCTTGAGTGTTGTGGGAGCTGCACTCATCCAGGCAAGTGTCGAGTATTCCATCACACTCCTGACTTGTGCCTTGTAAATGCTGGACCAGCTTTGGGGTGTCAGGAGGTGAGTTACTTGTCACAGGATTCTTAGCCCCTGACCTGCTGTTGCAGCCACAGTATTTATATGGCTAGTCCAGTTCAGTTTCTGGTCAATGGTAACCCCCAGGATGTTGATAGTGGGGGATTCAGTGATCGTAATGCCATTGAATGTCAAGGGGTGATGGTTAGATTCTCTCTTGTTGGAGATGGTCATTGCCTGTCACTTGTGTGGCGCAACTGTTATTTGCCACTTATCAGTCCAAGCTTGGATATTGTCCAGGTCTTGCTTCATTTGGACATGGACTGCTTCAGTATCTGAGGAGTCGCGAATGGTGCTGAACATTGTGCAATCATCAGCGAACATCCCCACTTCTGACCTTATGATGGAAGGAAGGTCATTGATGAAGCAGCTGAAGGTGATTGGGCCGAGGACACTACCCTGAGGAACTCCTGCAGTGATGTCCTGGAACTGAGATGATTGACCTCCAACAACCACAACCATCTTCCTTTGTGCTAGGTATGACTCCAACCAGTGGAGAGATTTCACCCCGATTCCCATCGACTCCAGTTTTGCTAGGGCTCCTTGATGCCACATTCGGTCAAATGCTGCCTTGATGTCAAGGGCAGTCACTCACTCTTAAGAGCAGTTAGCGATGGGCAACAAATGCTAGCCTAGCCAGTGATGCTCATATCCCAGGAAAGAATATTTTAAAAAAACAAAATCCCAACTGAGTTTGCAGATGATCAGGACATGCACTTTCCAGCCAGGATTGGGGGACCGATATCTCACCCGACACTTGCACTGGCATCTTCTGATCTTTGTGACCGGGCCGTGGGTTTGCTTACTAAGTCACACAGACATTACAGGCAGTAATCTGTCAGGACAAGTGTTAACAGGTAGTTTATAGGTATATTTTATGTATTATTATTGACAGGTAATCAACATTCTGGCATTCCAGAGAGAACTTGAACAAATAATATCGGAATGTCAGGTTTAGATTACAATTGTGGATCACCAGCGACAACAACTTGCATTTATATAGCACCTTTAACATAGCGAACTGTCCTAAGGCATTTCACAAGAGCATTGTCAGTGAGCCACATAAGGAGGTGTTTGGATAGGTGACCAAAAGCTTAGTCAAAGCGGTAGGTTTTAAGGAAAGAGAGGTGGAGTGATTTAGGGAGGGAATTCCAGAGCTTAGGGCTCAGGCAACCGCCAGTGGGAGAGCAAATAAAATCGGTGATGGGCAAGAGGCTGGAATTAGAGGAGCGCAGATATCTCAGAGTGTTGCAGGGTTGGAGAAGGTTACAGGAGTTGGTGGGGGGGTTGGGGGGGGCAAGGCCGTGGAACATATGCCTTAACAAGAGACCCACAGTGTTGACCATGTGTGTGCAGGAGCAAAGCATTACCCATCTTACCCAAGTGCATGGGTGCATCCTCTTGTGTGGTCGCACTGGGTCATTGGAGACGATCGCCTCAAGGTGGGGTTTCCATGCCCCTTGTTCACATGGCTGCGGAAAGTAGCGTTCAGGCCAGTATCTAAATTGGAACAGAAAACCTGGGATGATTATTGTGTCTCTCCCTCCTTCCATTTTTTTTCTTCCCTCCATCTCCATTTAGCCCCTCTAACCCCCCACATCCTCCCACTGGAGACAATACCAGCTTCAGTCACGACCTTTGCTGGTTCAGCTTTCTAGCTCAAGCTTATAGGGTTTGTGACAGTGGCATCCTAGAGAGGGATCTAGCCGTGCTCTTGTCAGGGGGAGTTGGTGGTGAAGTGGTAATGTCACTGGCCTAGTAATCCAGAGGCCTGGCCAAATGCTTTGGGGACATGGGTTCAAGTCCAATTGCAGCAATTAATAAAATCTAGCCCCAGCGATGGGGACCATAAAGCTATCATTGATTGTTGTAAAATGTGTGCCTCATCAAGTTACTGATGATAATAGAGATGGTTTGGTTTGTGGTGGCTGTTTACTAAGGTACGGCTCCAGATTTATCTAAGTAATTATGTCTCATGTATGAGCATGTGGCAGGCTGATATCTGACTTTAGCAGCCAAGCCTGATCTCACCCTCACCTGATACCTGCCTTCCTTCCTACTCAGGAACCGGGAACTTTGCACTTCCTGGCACAGGGCAGTGTTAGGATCTCACCCAGCACAGGGATGCCTGTAACTCGGACCTTCTCTTGCTCACTTAGCTATTGAAAATGCCTTTCTCTACTTCCCCAAAAGTCAGCTGTTTAAAAATTCATTCGCAGGATGTGGGCATCTCTGACTAGATTGGTATTTATTGCCCATCCCTTGTTGCACTGATCTAGTAGTTTGCTTGGCTACTTTAGAGGGCAGTTAAGTGTGAACCATGTTGATAGGAGCTTGGACTCACATACAGGCCAGATGGGCTAAGAACACTAGGATTCCTTCCCTGAAGGACATTAGTGAACCAGTTAGGCTTTCACATCAATCTGACAGCTTTACTGATACCAACTATTCATTTTTTAATTCGCAAAAAAATGACTGGTGATTTTTAAAAATTAATTCTTTCTTAGGATGTGGGCATCGTCGACAAGCCCAACATTTATTGCCCATCCCTAACTGCCCTTGAGAAGGTGGTGGTGAGCTGCCTTCTTCTTGAACCGCTGCAGTCCATGTGTTGTAGGTACACCCACAGTGCTGTTAGGGAGGGAGTTCCAGGATTTTGACCCAGTGACAGTGAAGGAACGGCCGATATATTTCCAGGTCAGGATGGTGAGTGACTTGGAGGGGAACTTGCAGGTGGTGATGTTCCCGTGTATCCGATGCCCTTGTCCTTCTAGATGGTAGAGGATACAAGTTTGGAAGGTGCTGTCAAAGAAGGCGTGATTAGTTGCTGCAATGCATCGTGTAGATGGTACACACTGTTGCCACTGTGTGCTGGTAGTGGAGGGAGTGAATATTTAAGATTGTGGATGAGGTGCCAATCAACCGGGCTCCTTTGTCCTGGATGGTGTTGAGCTTCTTGAGTGTTGTTGGAGCTGCACTCAGCCAGGCAAGTGGAGAATATTCCATTATATTCCTGACTTGGTGCCTTGTAGATTGTGGACAGGCTTTGGGGAGTCAGGAGGTGAGTTACTCACCGCAGAATTCCCAGTTTCTGACCTGCTCTTGTAGCCACAGTATTTATATGGCTAGTTCAATTAAGTTTCTGGTCATTGTAACCCCCAGGATATTGATGGTGAGGCTGCAGCAATGGTAATGCCATTGAACCATTGATGGTAAAGCCATTTGCACTCACATTCTAACTGGATGACTAATCCAGGTGGTTGAGATTACTACATTAGTTACTGTATCGGCTGTGGCTCAGTGGGTAGCACTATCACTGCAGAGTTAGGAGGTTGTGGGTTCAAGTCCCACTCCAGAGAATGTGAGTGTAAAATCCTGACTGACACTCCCAGTGTAATGTTGAGGGAGTGCTGCACTGTCAGAGATGCTGCCTTTCAGGTGAGACATTAACCAGAGGCCCCACCTACCCTCTCAGGAAGACTCCATAGCACTATTCTGAAGAGCAGGGAAGTTCTCCCCAGTGTCCTGGCCACCATTTATCCCTCATGCAATATCATTTAAAGCAGGTTATCTGCTCACTAACACATTGTTGTTTGTGGCAGGGGGTGGTGGGGGGTTGCTGTGTGCAAATTGGCTGCTGCATTTTCTACATCACAACAGCGACTACACTTGAAAAGTATTTCATTGGCCGTGTAAAGCTTTGGGACATCCTGAGGTCATGAAAGGTGCTATATAAATGCAAGTCCTTCATTTCCTGCTTTGTAAACCACTTGATGGTTTTTTTGAAGGACATTACATGAACATTAACAGGCTGGTGTTAATGTGTAGATAACCCAGTCCATTTGTTAGTATGCGCTGTCATGTTCATCCATTTGAAAGCACTGTTTACCAGACTAATGTGCCGCATTCCTTTCAGATTTTTTTCTGTCATAAATCCAAAAGGATTAGTAAAGATTATTCCTAATGGGACTTGGGACTGGTTCAAGTTAACTTAGTCATCAGGTCAGTCAGTGTGCTTCTCTGCAGCTGAGAGCACAGGCCCAGAATTTTAAATGACATTCGGGATTTTTCACTGGATACCGAAGAGCAGAATGACTGTCCTCAGCCCTGATGGTCTACCATGACGCAGCCATTCCTCATGAGCAAGCTGTGGCTCAGTGGGTTGTACTCTTCAGTTTGAAGGTCATGGGTTCAATCCCCACTCCAGAAACCTGAGCGCAAACTTGAGTAGGTTACAGGAGTGCTGCACTGTCAGAGGTGCTGCCCCTCTGGTGTGATATTAAATAATGGATGCAAAAGTTCCACAGCTCTACAGTATTGATAAAGCAGAAGGGAGTTTGCTGTAATGCCCTGGGGCCCAATATTATGGTAGGACTGCTGTAAGTGACTGGGATTGATTATTGTACAACATAACTATCCTCCATTCAACCCTGCCTTTATCAGGAGACTGTGCTGTAGTTTTTGTCACGAGGGTTTTGTTTGCTGTAGTTACAGCCGTCCCTAGGGTTTGGCGAATCGGGTCGACTGCACTGGGCCCTGCGCTCCAACATCACCGCGACAGAGGTAAAGCGCGGGGTGAGCTCAGCACCAACCATCACCTTTGGAGACGGCAGCACTGACCTTGCTGGGGTGGATTTTATTCCAACCCTCGTTCACCACAGAGGGGCAAGATGCACATTTTGAACCTGTTAACGTCTTTAAAGCAGGGGTACAGCACATAGCGCCTGGCCTGCGGGGTAAGTCACTCACTCGCTGTGTTTATTTTTCATCCCGGGCAATTTAAACCCTCCGCTTTCTTATATTATTCTTCTTCCATATTTATCTTATTTATATATTATAAATATATATTAGATATAAATATATTTTATATATTTATATTGCTTATTTTGGTTTTTATTTCTTCTGCTTCTCGCATTTGCAACTAACATTTGCTTAACGTTGGAAGGTGGACGGTCATTTTTTAAAAAAAGTTGAATTATTTTCTTGCATCGTGTTTGTAATGTTTTTTTAAAAAGCCGAACACAGTGAATGACCCCACTCCGACATTTTTAGGCAGGAATTTTCCAGCCCCCCACCCCCACCCCCCACCATGGCGGGGCCGGCGAGCCATTGAAATCTCCGTTCACATGGGCAGGGACCTGACCATCCCGCCGGTGTAAGGGGCTGGAAAATTGCGGCCTTAAAGTTTTGTCCAGCTGGGGTGTGGGGTGTGTTGGTAAAAATGTAAAAACAGAATCCCCTCGAGATCATGGATTTCTCCTTAACACAAGGAGAGCCAACAATTATGTTCCAGTCCTGGAAGCAAGGTGTAGTTTTACCTGCGACACAGTTATCACAGTCAGTGGTGCAGTACGTGCTTGTCACCCAGCGCTCGGTAGCTGGGACGCTGCTGGTCCTCCTTTTCACACACACACACTCAGGGGCCCCAGCCGTCAGAAGAAACTTATATAAAAATGTTACATGGGGCCCACACGGTGTGATTTGCCCTTGCACCCCCCCCCCACTTAGGGACAGCCCTGGCTGCTGTGCATTGAGACTCTTTTTAATTAGACTCTGTAGACTGTTTGCTGTAGTGTGCTGTTTAAACAGTCTCTACTGGCTGAGTAAATATACTTTGTTTGCTGCGAGGTATACTACTTACTGTGAGTCGTGCTGTAAGTCTTGCCTTGCCCCCAGCAATGGCAGACACAGCAGTGCTGATAGACACTCTGAGGATGGGACAGGGCTTGGCTGTGCTACTCCTCTCCCTCCCTGCCAAAAACCGTCAAGTAGCCTGGCGCTATTTACTGTTTGGCCTCACATGGATGGAATGGGAAGTTAAGTGAGATGTCTTGGGGCTACTGGTGTTAGCAGGAGAGGAGAAAGAATAACTGTGAAGGTGCCCTCAGATCAGTGGCTCTCAAACTTGTGGGCTGCAAGGATCCTCCAGGTGGTCTGTGGGATGGTCTAATGCCACAGCCGAGGCCAAATGAGAGAACATTCCAGAATCCTCATCCCCACCAGTCACGGGACGTCACACAAGCCGACCGGCTCCCACGTGTGCGGCACGAGTTGTTATAAGTGTGGTCAATAACAATGTAGGTTTATAAGCAAGATTTATGTTACTGTTGATTCTTGTTTGATTAATATCAAAGTAAGATAAAGATTAGTTTCTCAGGCGGAGATTATTGTGATAATTTTATTACATATTAGAATGTTTAGAATGTGAAGGCTTTAGAGAGGGTGCAGAAAAGATTCATGAGAACAGTTCCAGGGATGAGGAACTTCAGTTACGTAGATAGATTGGAGAATTTGGGACTGTTCTCCTTGGAGAAGAGAAGGTTGAGAGGAGATTTGACAGAGGTGTTCAAAATCATGAGGGGTCCGGACAGAGTAGAGAGGGAGAGACTGTTCCCATTGATGGAAGGATCGAGAACCAGCGGGCACAGATTTAAAGAGATTGGCAAAAGAAGCAACAGCGGCCACGAGGAAAATCTTTTTTTTATGCAACGAGTGGTAAGGATCTGGAATACTCTACCGGAGAGTGTGGTGGAGGAAAATTCAATCGAGGCTTCCAAGAGGGAATTGGATCATTGCCTGAAGAGAAAAAAAAATTGCAGAGCTATGGGGAAAGGGGTGGGGCAGTGGGAGCTGCTGTTCCATAGAGCAGGTACGGACACAATAGGCCAAATGGTTTCCCTCTGTGCTGTAACCATTCAGCGGTTTCACGTTTCGCCCAAACGTATTTCCCTGTGGTATTAACGTTTATATTATGAAAATGTCTATACTTTTGTTTCTGGCATGAATTGATAATTTACTTAGGATAGTTAATAAAAAATTAACACAAATTTATTTCATCTAGTAGCGGAAAAGCAGCAAAATATTTATTATCTCCATTCATTTGCATTAATTCCGATGAGTTTTTTTTAGCAGTGGCATACAAAAGTGGGAGGCGTGGGACCATGAGATAGTCCAGGGGGTCTTTTGCCCTGCCGAAGTGGTCTGCCGATGAAGAGCGTTGAGAACCCACTGCCACAGACTGCAGTTTTCCAGAAACCGGGAAAATACTGTCCTCTGTGATGCTGCAAGGGTCGTGTATAAATATGAAATTATTTCCAGGCTGCCACTTGGGACAACATTTGGTGTCAGGTACTCGAAGCAGAACAAAGACAGCAGGGGAGAAAGCAGGAGACCTTTCGATGTGCGTAGGACAGCAGTGAGACAAGCTGCATCGCTCCGGAACGCACCTGTCCCAACATTTGGCAAGGCGTTTGTCTTTTAAGCTGTTTATATGTGTGAGAGGGAGAAAGAACGTCCGCCTTTCCACATCTCAGAACCTCCCAAAGCATTTGTCAGCCAGTGACGTGCCCTTGAAGTGTAGTCCCTGTTGTGAATGTGGGAGAGACAAAGCCCTCAAAACATTCATCATCCCTTCCAAATTACACCCCTAAACTGTGTTCACTCAAAGCAACGTCCTGGAAATAATTCCCCAATTTCTGAAGGCTTCAGGATAATCTTGGGAAGGTTGACAACCCCTAGCCCAGAATGAGCTTTGCCAGGGGGTTAAGACCTCACTCTACATTTTAATAAAATATACATACATTTATATTATCCTGGCTAATCTACAAAATTATTATTTTTTAAACTGGACAGAGGCTTTAAACTGGCTGGAGCCATGGCTGGTTATGACTCACACAAAAAGAACTTTTGGGCCTTCAGAACAGCAGCGACCTCGTTATCTCTAAAGAGGCACTAAAGACCCTGTGACCGCAGAGGTCCCAGGAATTGTACAAAGGCCCTTTACGTTTCTAAGGCCAGGCCCCTGGCCAACGGAGATGATCCGTCTCCGTGGACAGACGGACCTGGAAATCTCTGCTGGACTTATTAAGGGTTGAAACATTAACCCTCTCAAGAATCCAGACCAGGAATATACATCCTTTGTCTAGACCAAGGTGGAGCAGTGGGTGTCATCTAACCACAACCCAACCTCCCCCAACCCACAAGCTGCTAGAACCTGTAATATTGCCTTGTGGAAACTGCCATTTTCCATCTAGCAGGCAGCAGCAGCAAAAGGGTCTGAAGAAGGCTCTGAAGGAGGGTCATACGGACTCAAAACGTTAACTCTGTTTCTCTCTCCACAGATGCTGGTAGACCTGCTGAGTTTTTCCAGCATTCTCTGTTTTTGTAGCAGAAAAATGAACCTGCCCAGGTTTTTGAATACCTAGCTCCCGACCTACACTGTTTTCTACTGGATCTTCTGAACTTCTGTACCAGTGCCTACAAGACTAATTCACCTCTATGTGCCTATCCCATCAGGGAAGTCACCTCTACTGGAAAAGTGGATTATCCAGCATCTGTCTTCAGCCTGCTGATCCTGAGAAAGGATACACCATTGGACTTTGATTCTGGACTCACTGGAAACTATAATTGTTATCTTCTCTGTGGTCTTTTTCCTGTAACTCTTTCTTTCCCTTATCCTTCTCTTATTGTGTGAATGTACCGGGGCTACATAGCGATACCTCCCCCACCTCCCCCCACCCCACCCACCTTCTGCGTTTCGAGTGTGTGTAAAAAATAAACTAATCCTTTTTGCTCACGCTATCTCCAGTCTGCTGTGGGGTTATTCATAGAAATTGGATCAGGCCAAAACTGAGAGGTTGGGAAATATGCCACCACTTACAAAGGGGGACATCAAGAACCAAAAATACCTTGCTGGTTGTGGACGGGCGGCGAGAGGAGAAATCAGGGCTGTTTAAATTACAACCGCCCACCCCCACACTCCTGTCCGTAACAGGTTTTTAATAAAAACCTTCACTAGACTGGAAAACGGCAATTTATTTTCAACAAGTGCTTATGATGCTCTGTTCTAGATATAGCTCTGTTTGCCTTTTTGAAATAAATTGCTGGTTTCTCAGTGTTGTATTTGAAAGCCACAGTTTCAAAGGCATCCTGGTGGGGTCTGATTGGTGGCGTGTGGGAAGTGACAGTAGCCTGCATTCACATAGTGCCTTCAGCAGAGCATGATCAAACAACATCTGACACGGAGTCATGTGCGGAGATATTAGGACAGGTGACCAAAATCTCAGTCAAAAAGATAGGTTTTAAGCAGCAAGTTAAAGGAGGAAAGTGGAGTGGAGAGGCCTGGGGTGAGCATTCTAGAGCTTAAGGCACAGCCATCAGCGGTGGAGTGATTAAAACCACAAGAGGCCAGGATCAGAGGAGTGCAGATATCTCGGAGCGTTGTGAGGCTGGAAGAGATTAGAGAGGTAGGGAGGGAGGGAGGCCATGGAGGGATTTGAAAACAAGGACGAGAATTTTACAATCAAGGCATTGCCGGACTGGGCGCCAATGTAGATCAGCGAGCACAGGGGTGATGGGTGGATGGGACTTTGGTGTGAGTTAGGATGCGGAAGGTAAGGATGAATGACAACAAGAAATGCAGCCAAGACTTTTGAAATAATAATATTAATGACTCTCCTGTGGCTCTGCTCGCTGTTAGTTGTGTATCTTGTAAAAGGTTGAGAGAGACAACACTGCCACCTCTGGGGAAATACAACACTACCAACTCGAGGATTTTAAAATATTAAAAGATGACCCCAGTGAAATGTAATCTTCAAAAAATGTGGGATTAGAGGGCGGGGGAGTGGACACGCTGACATTATTTAGTTCTCCTGTTGCATATTTTGCTGGTTGTGTGGGGGTGGGGGGAGGTGAAATTTAACTTGGGTGCCAGTGCACGGTGGATGTTAGGGTATTGTCGGCCTGTTTACGCTTCACACGATTTTAATCGGTAAAGAAAATCGGGTATGGTGTAAACCTGGCTGCCGATTCGCTATCGTCCAGTCACTGCCCCCAAGTCCCATTTCACCCCCAGGGAGTCAAGTCTAAGTGTGGTGCTCAGATGTAGTGGAGTTAGAAAGTGGGGCCGGGGAAATAATGGGACCAGAGCAAACAGACTTAATTCAATACACATGTTAAAGATTCTGTTCTAATGTTTATGCGAATTCCTCTGTCCATATTTATAATGGAAATCACCTATAGAAAATGGTCACTGCATAAACTGGTGTTGCAGCTCCTCCTCTAGCAAAGAAGGCGTAATTACAGCGTGACAGGTTTACATAAGCAATGCCCATTATAAATGTGGACATTTATATTGGGAAAAGTTGAACGGAAATATATACAGAGGGAATTATTTCATACACACACTGACTGACACGTTGGGGACTATAGGTTTACTTGTGTTGTGACTTGTGTTGCTAGTTACCATTTGGGGCATTTCTCCCCTTTACTCTATCCAAGCGCTCACTCTTGCTATGATATGGTCGCAAGGGTCCTCTGTTGCCTCATCCAAACTACCATCCTTCACATATGAGCCTGGCTGTCGGTTGGCTATTCAACTCTGGAAGACACTACAGCTGAGCCCAATTGCACTCCTCGCCACCTGTCATCCAATCGCAAATGTGAATGTTCCAAGGGGTCACAGGGCAGCGATAAGGAGCAGGAACTTTGGCAGTTGCTTTTTCTCTCCTCCCAGTGGCACTGACACCAATACTAATGGCAGCAGCTACACCGTGAGCTGGGCTGAGATCAATTGACCTTGGCTTCTTTTTACCTGTACCTAGGTATCTAGGGAAACTGTAACAATCCCCCCCACCTTTTCCTGCTGAGCTAAATGGATACAGCCCAGGGATAGGAACAGGGATGGGGCCTTTGTGGTCTCTCAAGTTACGTACAATCCGTGCGTTGAGCCCTCAGGGTGACCCACCATTGCTCCATTCTCCTATCTGCTCACAGTAAACAGACACAAAGTGACAGAGGTCAATCTGTGGACAAGACTGTGATTGAAATCAGTCTCTAGTGAACCATGCGTCATTACCGAAGGATATCAGCTAGGATTACATAGAATTTTACAGCACAGAAACAGGCCTTTTGGGCCTACCAGTCTATGTTGGTGCCATGCTCCACATGAAGCCCCTCCCACAATACTATCATCTGGTCCTATCACAGGATCTTTCTATGTTGTTCACCCTTGTGTACTTACCTAGCTTCCCCGTAAATGGATCTATGCAATTTTTGTTATACTTTTTGCGCAGCGAGTGGTCATGACCTGGAATTTGCCGCCTACGAGGGTGGTAGAAGTTGGGACGATCAATGATTTCAAAAGGAAATTGGATGGTCACTTGAAGGAAGTAAACTTGCAGGACTACAGGGGGGAAAATGGTACGAACTGGATTGATCCAGGAAGAGCTGGCATTGATTCGATGGACCAAATGGCCTCCTTCTGTGCCATAAATGACCCTATCGCTACTTCTTGTGGTAGGAGGTTCCACATTCTCATCACTCTTCTGGTAAAGAAGTTTCTCCTGAATTCCCCATTGGATTTATCAGTCGCTGTCTTATATTGATGGCCCCCTAGTTCTGGATTGCCCCATGCAGCGGGTTTGACAGGGTAGATGCCTGAGAGGCTATTTCCCCTGGCTGGAGACCCCAGAGCAAAGGGGCACAGTCTCAGGATAAGGGGCCAGCCATTTAGACTGAGATGAGGGGGCATTTCTTCGCTCAGAGGGCTGTGAATCTTCAGAATTCTTTACCCAGGTAGGCTGAGGATGCTCAGTTGTTAAGTATATTCAAGAATGAAATTGATAGATTTTGCGGTATTAAGGGAATGGAGAGACATGGGGATAGTGTAGGAAGCTGACACTCAGGTAGAAGTTCCGCCATGATCTTATTGAACGGTGCAGCACCCTCGAAGGGATGGATGGTCGACTCCAGCTCCTATTTCTTATTTCTTACCTGGCGCTGTTTTTGTTTACTAAATAAAACTGACCAAAAAATGAGAAAAGGCTGCTGCAGCAAATCACTGCTTGTCTTGACCTTGGGAAATAACCAAAGGATATAAATAAGGTGCCTTCCGTCTAACTGAAGGTGAGGTGAGAGTGACTGCCCCGGATGTCAAGGCCGCTTTTGACCGAGTGTAGCATCAAGGAGCCCTGGCAAAACTGGAGTCAATGGGAATCAGGGGGAAAATCTCTCCGCTGGTTGGAGTCATACCTAGCACAAAGGAAGATGGTTGTGGTTGTTGGAGGTCAGTCATCTCAGCTCCAGGACAACACCGCAGGAGTTCCTCAGGGTAGTGTCCTCGGCCCAACCATCTTCAGCTGCTTCATCAATGACCTTCCTTCCATCATAAAGTCAGAAGCGGGGATGTTCGCTGATGATTGCACAATGTTCAGCACCATTCACGACTCCTCAGATATTGAAGCAGTCCATATCCAAATGCAGCAAGACCTGGACAATATCCAGGCTTGGGCTGACAAGTGGCAAATAACAGTTGCACCACACAAGTGTCAGGCAATCACTATCTCCAACAAGAGGCAATCTAACCATCGCCCCTTGACGTTCAATGGCATTACCATCACTGAATCCCCCACTATCAACATCCTGGGGGTTACCATTGACCAGAAACTGAACTGGACTAGCCATATAAATACTGTGGCTACAAGAGCAGGTCAGAGGCTAGGAATCCTGCGACAAGTAACTCACCTCCTGACACCCCAAAGTCTGTCAATCATCTACAAGGCACAAGTCAGGAGTGTGATGGAATACCTGACACTTGGCTGGATGAGTGCAGCTCCAACAACACTCAAGAAGCTTGACACCATCCAGGACAAAGCAGCCCCGCTTGATTGGCACCACATCCACAAACATTCACTCCCTCCACCACCGACGCACAGTAGCAGCAGTGTGTGCCATCTACAAGATGCACTGTAGGAATTCAACAAGGCTCCTTTGACAGCACCTTCCAAACCCACGACCACTGCCATCTAGAAGGACAAAGGCAGCAGATAGATGGCAACACCACCACCTGGAAGTTCCCCTCCAAGCCTCTCACCATCCTGACTTGGAAATATATCGCCGTTCCTTCACTGTCGCTGGGTCAAAATCCTGGAACTCCCTTCTTAACAGCACTGTGGATGTGCCTACACCACATGGACTGCAGCGGTTCAAGAAAGCAGCTCACCACCACCTTCTCAAGGGCAATTAGGGATGGGCAACAAACACTGGCCCAGCCAGAAAAGTCCACATCCCATAAATGAGATGGAAAAAAGAAAAAAAATCACAAGAGAGGGGATTCGAGTGAAAAAGATTAATAAATATAAAGCGGTTGGGTACCAGGCTACACACTCCATGTCACATGATTTTAAGAGGGAGGTATAAATTGAAAATTTGCAGGGGAATGGGAAAAGAGCAGCGAACTGGGACTAATTGGATTGCTCTTTCAAAATGTCAGTATAGACACTATGGGCTGAAAAGCCCCATCCTGTTGTATAAGACTCTATGATTCAGTAAAATAGAGGGCCATAGGTAAGACCCTACTGTTTCTCGCTGAACTCATCACTGTGTGATAGCTGTGGCTCAGAGATTAGAGCAGTCTGACGCTCCATTGCAGTACTAAAGTAATGCTGCACTGTCAGAGGATCTGTTTCTTGCTTGAGATTTTAATGCAAGGCCTCAGCAACAATTTCAAGTGGATGCTACTTAAAATGCTTCAAAGAACAGCAGGGAAGCCCTCCCCGGCATTCTAGGGCCAATGTTTATCACTAGTCAACACATTAAAAGAACAGATTAATTGATCATTTAGCTTAATGTTGCCTCCAGAGCCTGTTTGAATGTAGGGAAATTCGGCAGCCAATTTACGCACAGCAACGACCCGCAAACTGTGAATTTTACCTCATGTGAGGCAGTGTTTGTGGTAATTAACCACAGTGAGAGTCAGTGTCTGTGGTAACGTATCCCAGTGAGAGTCAGTGTCTGTGGTAACGTATCCCAGTGAGAGTCAGTGTCTGTGATAACGTATCCCAGTGAGAGACAGTGACTGTGATATTGTATGTCAGTGAGAGACAGTGTCTGTGTTAACGTATCCCAGTGAGAGACAGTGTCTGTGATAACATATCCCAGTGAGAGACAGTGTCTGTGTTAACGTATCCCAGTGAGAGACAGTGTCTGTGTTAACGTATCCCAGTGAGAGACAGTGTCTGTGTTAATGTATCCCAGTGAGAGACAGTGTCTGTGATAACGTACCCAGTGAGAGTCAGTGTGTCTGATAACATATCCCAGTGAGAGACAGTGACTGTGATGACGTGCCCCAGTGAGAGTCAGTGTTTGTGATAATGTATCCCAGTGAGAGTCAGTATGTCTGATAACGTAACCCAGTGTGAGACAGTGTCTGTGAGAACGAATCCCAGTGAGTGACAGTGTCTGTGATATCGTATCCCAGTGAAGGTCAATGAGTGTGATAACATATGCCAGTAAGTGTTGGTGTCTGTGATAACGTTCCCCAGTGAGAGGAAGGGACTGTGATAAAGTATCCCTGTGAGAGACAGTGACTGTGATAGCATATCCCAGTGAGAAACAGTGACTAAGTTTGCAGATGATACAAAGATAGGTGGAGGGACAGGTAGTATTGAGGAGGCGGGGAGGCTGCAGAAGGATTTGGACAGGTTAGGAGAATGGGCAAAGAAGTGGCAGATGGAATACAATGTGGGGAAGCATGAGGTCATGCACTTTGGTAGGAAGAATAGAAGCATGACTATTTTCTAAATGGGGAGAGAATTCAGAAATCTGGAGTGCAAAGGGTCTTGGGAGTCCTAGTCCAGGATTCTCTTAAGGTTAACTTGCAGGTTGAGTCGGTGGTTAGGAAGGCAAATGCAATGTTGGCATTTATTTCGAGAGGACTAGAATATAAAAGCAGGGATGTGCTGCTGAGGCTTTATTATGCTCTGGTCAGACCACATTTAGAATATTGTGAGCAATTTTGGGCCCCGTATCTCAGGAAGGATGTGCTGGCCCTGGAGAGGGTCCAGAGGAGGTTCACGAGAATGATCCCAGGAATGAAAGGCTTAACATATGAAGAACGTTTGAGAACTCTGGGTCTATACTCGATGGAGTTTAGAAGGATGAGGGGGGAATCTGATTGAAATTTACAGAAAACTGAAAGGCCTGGATAGAGTGGACGCGGGGAAGATGTTTCCATCAGTAGGAGAGACTAGGACCCGAGGGCACAGCCTCAGAGTAAAGGGAAGACCTTTTAGAACAGAGATGAGGAGAAACTTCTTTAGCCAGAGAGTGGTGAATCTATGGAATTCATTGCCACAGAAGGCTGTGCAGGCCAGGTCATTGAGTGTATTTAAGACCGAGATAGATAGGTTCTTGATTGGTATGGGGATCAAAGGTTACGGGGAGAAGGCGGGAGAATGGGTTGAGAAACTTATCAGCCATGATTGAATGACGGAGCAGACTTGATGGGCCGAATGGCCTAATTTCTGCTCCTATGTCTTATGGTATCCCAGTGAGAGTCAGTGTCTGTGATAACGTATCCCAGTAAGAGTCAGTGTCTGTGATAACGTACCCCATTGAGAGTCAGTGTCAGTGATAAAATATTCCAGTGAGAGTCAGTGTCAGTGATAACGTACCCCAGTGAAAGTCAGTATGTCTGTGATAACGTACCCCAGTGAGAGGAAGGGATTGTGATGAAGTATCCCGGTGAGAGACAGTGAATGAGATAACATATCCCAGTCAGAAACAGTGACTGTGATAGCCTAACCCAGTGAGAGTCAGTGTCTCATAACATTTCCCAGTGAGAGTCAGTGTTTGTGATAACATATCCCAGTGAGAGTCAGTGTCTCATAACATTTCCCAGTGAGAGTCAGTGTTTGTGATAACATATCCCAGTGAGAGTCAGTGTCTCATAACATTTCCCAGTGAGAGTCAGTGTGTCTGATATCATATCCCAGTGAGAGTCAGTGTGTCTGATAACATATCCCAGTGAGAGTCAGTGTGTCTGATAACATATCCCAGTGAGAGTCAGTGTTTGGGATAACGTATCCCAGCGAGAGTCAGTGTCTGTGATAACGTATCCCAGTGAGAGACAGTGTCTGTGATAACTTATCCCAGTGAGAGTCAGTGTCTGTGATAACATATCCCAGTGAGAGTCAGTGTCTGTGATAACATATCCCAGTGAGAGACAGTGTCTGTGATAACGTATCCCAGTGAGAGACAGTGTCTGTGATAACGTATCCCAGTGAGAGACAGTGTCTGTGATAACTTATCCCAGTGAGAGACAGTGTCTGTGATAACATATCCCAGTGAGAAACAGTGTCTGTGATAACTTATCCCAGTGAGAGACAGTGCCTGTGATAACATATCCCAGTGAGAGACAGTGTCTGTGATAACTTATCCCAGTGAGAGTCAGTGTCTGTGATAACGTATCCCAGTGAGAGTCAGTGTCTGTGATAACATATCCCAGTGAGAGACAGTGTCTGTGATAACTTATACCAGTGAGAGATAGTGTCTGTGATAACTTATCCCAGTGAGAGTCAGTGTCTGTGATAACGTATCCCAGTGAGAGTCAGTGTCTGTGATAACATATCCCAGTGAGAGACAGTGTCTGTGATAACTTATCCCAGTGAGAGTCAGTGTTTGTGATAACGTATCCCAGTGAGAGTCAATGTTTCTGATAACGTAACCCAGTGAGAGTCAGTGTTTGTGATAATGTATCCCAGTGAGAGTCAGTGTGTCTGATAACATATCCCAGTGAGAGTCAATGTTTCTGATAACGTATCCCAGTGAGAGTCAGTGTTTGTGATAACATATCCCAGTGAGAGTCAGTGTGTCTGATAACATATCCCAGTGAGAGTCAGTGTGTCTGATAACGTATCTCAGTGAGAGTCAGTGTGTCTGATAACATATCCCAGTGAGAGTCAGTGTGTCTGATAACATATCCCAGTGAGAGTCAGTGTCTGTGATAACGTATCCCAGTGAGAGACAGTGTCTGTGATAACGTATCCCAGTGAGAGACAGTGTCTGTGATAACGTATCCCAGTGAGAGACAGTGTCTGTGATAACGTATCCCATTGAGAGACAGTGTCTGTGATAACATATCCCAGTGAGAGAGAGTGTCTGTGATAATGTATCCCAGTGAGAGTCAGTGTCTGTGATAACATATCCCAGTGAGAGACAGTGTCTGTGATAACTTATCCCAGTGAGAGACGGTGTCTGTGATAACGTATCCCAGTGAGAGTCAGTGTCTGTGATAACGTACCCCAGTGAGAGTCAGTGTCTGTGATAACGTACCCCAGTGAGAGTCAGTGTCTGTGATAACGTACCCCAGTGAGAGTCAGTGTCTGTGATAACGTATCCCAGTGAGAGTCAGTGTCTGTGATAACTTACACCAGTGAGAGACAGTGTCTGTGATAACGTATCCCAGTGAGAGACAGTGTCTGTGATAACTTACACCAGTGAGAGTCAATCTCTGTGTTAACCTATCCCAGTGAGTGTAAGGGATTGTGATGAAGTATCCCGGCGAGAGACAGTGAATGAGATAACATATCCCAATGAGAAACAGTGACTGTGATAGTCTATCCCAGTTAGAGTCAGTGTCTGTGAAACATATCCCAGTGAGAGTCAGTGTCTATGTTAACGTATCCCAGTGAGAGTCAGTGTCTATGTTAACGTATCCCAGTGAGAGTCAGTGTCGGTGATAAAGTATCCCAGTGAGAGACAGTGTCTATGTTAACGTATCCCAGTGAGAGTCAGTGTCTATGTTAACGTATCCCAGTGAGAGTCAGTGTCGGTGATAAAGTATCCCAGTGAGAGTCTGTGTCTATGTTAACGTATTCCAGTGAGAGTCAGTGTCTGTGATAACTAACACCAGTGAGAGACAGTGTCGGTGATAAAGTATCCCAGTGAGAGCCAGTGTCTGTGGTAACGGATCCCAGTGAGAGTCAGTGTCTGTGGTAACGGATCCCAGTGAGAGTCAGTGTCTATTTTAACGTATCCCAGTGAGAGACAGTGTCTATGTTAACATATCCCAGTGAGAGACAGTGTCTGTGATAACCTATCCCAGTGAGAGTCAGTGTGTCTGATAACGTACCCCAGTGATGGTCAGTGACTGTGACAACCTACCCCAGTGAAAGACAATGACTGTGATAACGTGCCCCAGTGAGAGTCAGTGTGTCTGATAACGTATCCCAGTGAGATAGTGACTGTGATAACGTACCCCAGTGACAATCAGTGTCTGTGATAACGTATCCCAGTGAGAGTCAGTGTGTCTGATAACGTATCCCAGTGAGTCAGTGACTGTGACAACCTACCCCTGTGAGAGTCAGCGTCTGTGATAACATATCCCAGTGAGAGTCAGTTTCTTTGATAACCTGCCCCAGTGAGAGTCAGTGTGTCTGATAACGTATCCCAGTGAGAGTCAGTGACTGTGATGACATATCCCAGTGAGAGTCAGTGTCTGTGATAACGTATCCCAGTGAGAGACAGTGTCTGTGATAACGTATCCCAGTGAGAGACAGTGTCTGTGATAACCTACCCCAGTGAGAGTCAGTGTCTGTGATGACATATCCCAGTGAGAGTCAGTGTCTGTGATAACATATCCCAGTGAGAGACAGTGTCTGTGATAACGTATCCCAGTGAGAGACAGTGTCTGTGATAACCTACCCCAGTGAGAGTCAGTGTCTGTGATGACATATCCCAGTGAGAGTCAGTGTCTGTGATAACATATCCCAGTGAGAGACAGTGTCTGTGATAACGTATCCCAGTGAGAGACAGTGTCTGTGACAACCTACCCCAGTGAGAGACAGTGTCTGTGATAACGTATCCCAGTGAGAGTCAGTGTCTTTGATAACATATCCCAGTGAGAGACAGTGTCTGTGATAACTTACACCAGTGAGAGTCAATCTCTGTGTTAACGTATCCCAGTGAGAGTAAGGGATTGTGATGAAGTATCCCGGTGAGAGACAGTGTCTGTGATAACATATCCCAGTGAGAAACAGTGACTGTGATAGTCTATCCCAGTTAGAGTCAGTGTCTGTGAAACATATCCCAGTGAGAGTCAGTGTCTATGTTAACGTATCCCAGTGAGAGTCAGTGTCCGTGATAACGTATCCCAGTGAGAGTCAGTGTCTGTGATAACGTACCCCAGTGAGAAAGTGACTGTGATAACCTACCCCTGTGAAAGTCAGTGTCTGTGATAACGTACCCCAGTAAGAGACAGTGCCCGTGATTACGTACCCCATTGAGAGTCAGTGTCTATGATAACGTATCCCAGTGAGAGTCAGTGTCTGTGATAACGTAACCCAGTGACAGTCAGTGTCTGTGATAATGTATCCCAGTGCCCAGTGTTAGTCAGTGTCTGTGATCACGTATCCCAGTTAGAGTCAGTGTGTCTGATAAAGTATCTCGGTGAGAGACAGTGACTGTGATAACGTACCCCAGTGAGAGTCACTGTCTGTGATAACGTACCCCAGTGAGAGTCACTGTCTGTGATAACGTACCCCAGTGAGAGACAGTGTCTGTGATAACGTACCCCAGTGAGAGTCAGTGTGTCTGATAACGTATCCCAGTGAGAGACAGTGTCTGTGATAACATAAAGCAGTGATAGTTAGTGTCTCTGGTAATGTACCCTAGTTTGAATGAGCTGTAGTTGGCTTCACAAGTCTGTGCTGTGACCATTTCCCTCTTAGAGACTCACTGCGTATCGAACTTACAAGTCACCCTCGAAGAACGGAGATCAATTCCGCTGGTTCTTGCCTCCCGCTGTTCTCTGGACATGTCGATGGGCAGCGTGGACTTCTGTGGACTTCACCTGAAAGACCAAGGCCAAGGGTCAGCACATGCAACTTTGGTCCTCACCCAGGACTACAACAGTGAGACCGCTACACTTCTGATGCTACCCCACACCTCCTCCAACATTTTCAGAGCTTGGAAGCACAGTTTAATGTAGATGATGTATAAAGCATTGCAAAGTCTGGGTGTAATACTTGCCTGCTGTGCAGCTAGGAACAGGAGGAGGCCATTCAGTCCCTCAAGCCCATTCCACCATTCTGAGATTCTGGCTGATTTTCATCTTAACTCCATCTACCTGCCCTGATTCCATAACCCTCAATACCATCACCTAGCAGAAAAAAATCTATCAATCTCAGTTCCGAAGTTTTCAATTGACCCTTTCAGCCTCAACAGCATTTTTCAGGAGAGTGAATTCCAGATCTGAAGGTTCAGTTTAAGTTGCTAATGCTCCTATTCTCATGATCAGGGAAAACCCGCAAATCCCGAATTAAATCAGCTTCTTACAGTGGGCACCAACTGTCATTAAAGCAATCTCGCCCTCTGCTTCAAGTCTCCCGTTCATTATTGAATTCTTGCTTTAGGATTTGACCTGCTTGCCTGAAGTCATCACCCTCTATTTCCGCATCGGATCAGCGGGGATTATGTGGAGCATTGCGGGGACATTGGGGCTCATGGCTGAGACCTATCGCCACGTCGCACTCTGAACCAGGCCCCATCGCAGCTTCTGAACTTAACAGTGGGCTGAAAGCGAAACTGCTCGCCAAGAATAGACCGAGATCCAGTTCACCTGCTTTCGAACCCTCCCGATAATCACAATATTACATTCGGGGGCTGCCGACTAACCATTGCACTCAATCTCCATTAATTAGTCTGTAAGAGAACCGGAAACAATGTGAGGAAATCCCCTGGTGATGGCAAGCTTGTGGGGGAAACCCTCAGTCCAGAGTCACCCTTTTCCTATCAAATCATTTAAAATTTTGGATTATAAAATAAAACCTCAAATTCAATTTGTTTACAGGGATGCAGAAACATTAATAAATAAGTAGCAGCCCTTGTGCCTAAAACGATTATTTTTATTACATTTTTTATTCTAATAATTTTAATAAGAAGCATCAAGGTTTAAAGACACCATGTCCTTCTGGCTAGGACAGGACAAGCCAGCATGTCTCAAATACATTCATAAAATCTAGCGCAGACACACACACACATACAACATTCAATGCAAATCCTCATCCCGTTTGCAAATTATTTCTTAGCACCGAACAATTCGCCCCCCTCCCCCCAAACTTCCCCCTAAGGTGACACAGTTTAAATCAGAGCTGTTTTACCGGTGTGGTGTGTGTGGTGAAGGTCACAGGTATTTCTGATAGTTGCGGCTTCACTAATCTGGGAGACAGCTCGGGAGCGTGTCCACGTGGGGGTTTGGTGGATGCCGCGCAGTGGCAGGGAGGGAGGGGGGGGAGGGAGAGTCCTTCACCGAGGCATCCAGAGGGAGCATTTATTTCAGGGGAGCTGACGTCAGGTTGCCCGGCAACCGCACCGGGCTGACTGTGGCTGCTGCAGCTGGTCCAGCATGTCGAGCCCTCGCCCTGATTCTCACCATCGCTGCGGCTCGGCGAGCAACGGCCAACGGGTTCTGTGCAGAAAATGAATCCCCCTAAAACTGTTGCAAATGGAGCTGGTCCTGAGAGATGTCCTGGATCAATGCGGGGAGGAGGGAGAGAGAAACAGAGAAACAGGAGCGAAAGAGAGAGAGAGAGAGAGAGCGAGATTGCTTATTGAGTACAAGGAACATACACTGTGTAATCCTGGTTCATATAGACCATGAGGGGCCCAGGCGTCATCTTTGCTCTGTGCTGAATTAGGAACACAAGGGGGCCATTCAGCCCCTCAAGCCTGTTCTGCCATTCAACAAGATCATGGCGCATCTGCAACTTAACCCTATTTACCTTTGTCCTGGTTCAAAGGGCAACAGGGTCAGAACAAACTCAATTGGGTCAGTTTAGGCTTATAAACAGTGATTTAACCCTTCAGAGCAATTTATTCCTGGGCGTGCCTGGCACTTGGAACTGCTGCACTGCTGTGTTGACAGTCACTGAATCCCGGGTTACATTTGTAACGATTCTAGGGATCTTATTCTGTCCTGGGTGAATGCCGAGGTGCTGGGATCCCTTCACTGCCTCAGAGACTATTCCGCCACAATGGGCATCACAGCCAAGCACAAACCCATGCATCCATGCACTAGTGACATGTGCGTCACACAAGTGCCAGGCAGTTGCCATCTCCAGCAAGAGAGAATCTAACCATCTCCTCTTGACATTCTATGGCAATACCATGGATCACTGAATCCCCAACTATTAGCATCCTGGGGGTTACCATTGACCAGAAACTGAATGGGACTAGCCATATAAATACTGTGGCTACAAGAGCAGGTCAGAGGCTGGGAATCCTGCGGTGAGTAACTCACCTCCTGACTCCCCAAAGCCTATCCACAATCTACAAGGCACAAGTCAGGAATGTGATGGAATATTCTCCACTTGCCTGGATGAGCGTAGCTCCAACAACACTCAAGAAGCTTGACACCATCCAGGACAAAGCTTCATTCGCATCTCATCCACCAACTTAAACCTTCACTCCCTCCACCACCAATGAACAGTAGCAGCAGTGTGCACCATTTACATCTACATGATGCACTGCAACAACTCACCAAGGTTCCTTGGATAGAATCCTCCAAACCCATGACCGCTACCACCTGAAAGGACAAGGGCAGCAGACGCACGGGAACATCGCCACCTGGAGGTTCCCCTCCAAGCCACTCACCATCCTGACTTGGAAGTATATCGGCCGTTCCTTCACTGTCACGGGATCAAAATCCAGGAACTCCCTCCCTAACAGCACTGTGGGTGTACCTACACCACATGGACTGCAGCGGTTCAAGAAGGTAACTCACCACCACCTTCTCAAGGGCAATTCGGGATGGGCAACAAATGCTGGCCTAGCCAGTGACGCTCACAACCTATGAAGGAATAAAGAAAATCACATGCTTCCCATGACACTGGAAGGTTATTAGGAGGTGGGGTACCTCATTAGGTATTTACCCCCTCCCTAGGACAAGGGCACAAGAAATAGGAGCAGGGTAGACAATACGGCTGTGGAGCCTGCTCTGCCATTCACTGCGATCATGGCTGACTCCATTTTCCCACCCGTTCCCCATATCCCTTAATTGCCTGAGACCCCAAACATCTGTCTATCCTAGCCTTAATGTATTCAGCGATGGAGCATCCACAACTCTCTGGGGTAGAGAATTCCGAAGATCCACTACCCTTCTCTTTATCTTAGTCCCAAATGAACGGACCCTTATGTGGAGACTGTGCCCCCATGTTTTAGATTCCCTGACAAGTGGAAACAATCTCTCAGGGCTCACCCTATCAAGCCCCTTCAGAATTTTGTAGAGTTTCAATGAGATCGCCTCTCATTCTTCTAAGCTCCAGAGGGCATAAGCCCAATCTACTCAGCCTCTCATCATAGACAACCCCCTCATCCCAGGAGCCAGTTTAGTGAATCTTCACTGTACCGCCTCCAATGCAATATACTCTTTCTTATATGTGGAGACCAAAACTGCACACAGTACCCCAGATACGGTTTCACCAAAACCATGTACGACTGTAGCAAGGCTTCTTTATTCTTGTACTCCAATCCCCCTACAATAAAGGCCAACATGCCTAGCCTGGGTATCTTAATTCCAGTTCACTGTGTTTATTTAGTGGACCTTAATATCCCAGCCAAACATAAACCTATCAATCTCAGAATTAGATGATCTTGGTTGGTACATTGGGAAGGGCAGACGAGGCCTGGGTTTAACTTCTTATTCGAAAAATGGCATCTCTGACAGTGCAACACTCCCTCTGAGTGCAGATGAGCATTGATGTGGTGTCTGACTCCAGCTGTTTTCAATACCAGTCCAAGAGATGTCTATGAACTGAATTAATGGCATCTTTGGACAGATATTATGTTGAACCTGGGCTATTATAACCTGGTTATCTATTGTTCACTAGTCATTAACTAGCGGTAGCTTTCTAGCTGTTGCTGTTTCACCGTCTCTAACATGCAAATTAACCAAAATTAAATCCACCTTGAATTTCATTTTTTCCATTGCAGTCCAGTGTTGGAGCTTGTTAAACATGTGAAAATTTAAAAAGAGAGCCAGTCACTTAATGCTGAGTCTGTCTGATCAGAAACCTGAAATGTAAAAGCTATTACCAATCTGTATAGATCTCCCACCGAAGAGGATTTGGCCTGAGGCTGTTTCCTGGGAATCGGTTAACTTTGTCGACTTAGAGAGACACACGAGCAACAACAACAACAACAACAACAACAACAACAGCAGCAGCAGCAGCAGCAGCAGCAGCAGCAGCAGCAGCAGCAGCAGCAGCAGCAGCAGCAGCGTGATGCAATGTACATGTCAGGAAGTGTGAGGCTGTGGAATGTACTTGCACTGTTAGTAGTCGAGGCGGAACCTGTATTAACATTCAAGCTTAGATTGTGTAGGCGGTTGAATTAAGAGGGGCCTGAAGGGATTTGGGAATGGGGTGGGTAAATGTGCTTCTGTACTTCACAGGGAGCATCAGACTCAGTTTGTTGGGCTTGACTCACTGGAGTGGGAATTGAACCCACAATCTGCTGATTCAGAGGCGAGTGAGGCTGCGTACTGAGCCAAGGCTGATCACCAGACTCTTGCTCAGTGCGATCACGTGGCTGGGAAAAGCCTTTCTGAATGCACAATGTTAGCTGACACTGCAACTCAGTACTAAGGGAGTGCTGCATTGCCACAGGTGCCTGTTTGCCTGGCCCGGCAATTCAAGTGGATATTAAGAACCCGGCAGCTGTGTGTGCAGGGGAGCAGAGAGTTCCCCCACTATCCTGGGCAACCTCTACACCAAAATCAAATTGAATGGGTCATTGGGCGTGTCGGTGGTGGGATCTTGCTGTGCACAAAAAGGCTGCCATGTTCTCTGTGCAAACAGCAGCAGTGCACTTTGAAATATGTCATTGTCAACAAATAAAGGCTTGCATCTATACAGCATTTTTCACGACCACCAGGCGCCCCCCCCAAGCGCTTTACAACCAATGAAGTGCTTTTAAAATGTAGTCACTGTTGCGATGTAGGAAATGCGGCAGCCAATTTGCACACAGCAAGCTCCCACACACAGCAATGTGAACATGACTAGATCATCTGTTTTTTGTGATATTGATTGCAGGAGCAATATTGGCCCCCGTGACACCGGGGAGAGATGCCCTGCTCTTCGAACGCCGTGGGCTCTTGTACATCCACCTGAGCAGCAGACGGGGCCTCGGTTTGACATCTCATCCGTAGGACAGCACCTCCCGATAACTGGTTCCCACAGCGTGATGGTGGCTCTGTGCAAATTCAGGCCCCTCTGATGTATGGAGGGCTTCACGTTTCTCATCTCACCGACAGCCGAATGGCGAGTCGTAACCCCGGCAACAAGCGGAGATTAAAAAAAAACCCCATCCCACGACCCAGCACCGCCATCCGTCACCTCAAGAAACAGGGGTGAAAGAAGGAATACCGCCGCTGTCCGCAGTTAGCGATTACATTCTTAACAGGCGTTCAGAGCACACAGCGGCTACCGATGAGACTAACTGGATGAAGATGATCAGGTTTCCAGTATCCTTGTTGTTTTTGGGCCCTGCTGATTGCTGTCCAATCAGATGCCTGTTTAGATAATCACAAACTCTTACAGCACCACGCTAATTAACAATAAGAAAGCAGCATATTTTTTTTAAAAGACGTGAAACTTTTAAGTGTTGGCGTTCAGGGGGACTTGTACAAGGAACACAAAAAGTGGAACAAAAAAAGGAACACAGAAACACAAAAGACAGCAAGCAATTAAGAAGGTAAATGGCACGTTGGCCTTTATTGCAAGGGGATTGGAGTATAAGAATAAATACACTTGTACAGGGCTTTGGTAAGACCACAGCTGGGATACTGGAGTACTGAGTGCAGTTTTAGTCTCCATATCTAAGGAGGAATATACAGTCTTCGTATTGGAGGCGGTAAAGGTTCACTAGGCTGTTTCCTGGGATGACAGGGTTGTCCTATGATAAGAGGCTGAGTAAATTGTGGATATGCTCTCTGGAGTTTAGAAGAATGAGAGGTGATCTCATCAAAACACATAAAATTCTGGAGGGGCTTGACAGGGTAGATCCCGAGAGGTTGTTTCCCCTGATTGAAGGGCCTGTAACACGGGAGCACGGTCTCAGGATAAGGGGGCTGATCATTTCGGACTGAGATGAGGAGAAATTTCTTCCCTTAAAGCTTTGCGAGTCTTTGGAATTCTCTGCCCCAGAGGGTTGTGGATGCTCCACTGTTGAATACATTTAAGGCACGGATAGACATATTTTTGTTGTCTCAGGGAATCAAGGGAAATGGCGAGCGGGCAGGAAAGTGGAGTTAAGGTCAATGATAAGCCATGGTCGTATTGAATTGTGGGACACTTTCTTATTGAAAAGGCATTTGGGACACTTGCCTTTATCAATCGAAGCATAGATTACGAAAGTAGGGAGGTCATGTTGGAGTTGTATAGGACCTTGGTGAGGCCACAGCTGGAGTACTGTGTGCAGTTCTGGTCGCCACATTATAGGAAGGATGTGATTGCACTGGAGGGGGTGCAGAGGAGATTCACCAGGATGTTGCCTGGGATGAAACATTTAAGTTATGAAGAGAGGTTGGATAGACTTGGGTTGTTTTAGTTGGAGCAGAGAAGACTGAGGGGTGACCTGATCGAGGTGTACAAGATTATGAGGGGCATGGTCAGGGTGGATAGTTGAAGGGTCAGTCACGAGGGGGCATAAGTTCAAGGTGAGGGGCAGGAGGTTTAGTGGGGGGATGTGAGGAAAAACCTTTTTTACCCAGAGGGTGGTGACGGTCTGGAATGCGCTGTCTGGGAGGGTGGTGGAGGCGGGTTGCCTCACATCCTTTAAAAAGTACCTGGATGAGCACTTGGCACGTCATAACATTCAAGGCTATGGGCCAAGTGCTGGTAAATGGGATTAGGTAGGTAGGTCAGGTGTTTCTCACGTGTCGGTCCAGACTCGATGGCATGACACTAGGAAGTTCTGAGGAACAAAGGGACCTTGGCGTGTGTGTCCATAGATCTCTGAAGGTGGAGGAACATGTTAGTGGGGTGGTGAAAAAGGCATATGGGACACTTGCCTTTATCAATCGAGGCATAGATTACAAAAGTAGGGGGTCATGTTGGAGTTGTATAGAACCTTAGTGAGGCCACAGCTGGAGTACTGTGTGCAGTTCTGGTCGCCACATTATAGGAAGGATGTGATTGCACTGGAGCGGGTGCAGAGGAGATTCACTAGGATGTTGCCTGGGATGAAACATTCAAGTTATGAAGAGAGGTTGGATAGACTTGGGTTGTTTTCGTTGAAGCAGAGAAGACAGAGGGGTAACCTGATCGAGGTGTATAAGATTATGAGGGGCATGGACAGGGTGGATAGGGAGCAGCTTAGTTGAAGGTTCCCCTTAGTTGAAGGGTCAGTCACGAGGGGACACAAGTTCAAGGTGAGGGGGCAGGAGGTTTAGGGGGGATGTGAGGAAAAACTTTTTTACCCAGAGGGTGGTGACGGTCTAGAATGCACTGCCTGGGAGGGTGGTGGAGGCGGGTTGCCTCACATCCTTTAAAAAGTACCTGGATGAGCACTTGGCACGTCATAACATTCAAGGCTATGGGCCAAGTGCTGGTAAATGGGATTAGGTAGGTAGGTCAGGTGTTTCTCACATGTCGGTGCAGACTCGATGGGCCAAAGGGCCTCTTCTGCACTCTGTGATTCTGTGATCCAAACTGGTCTTGTTTACTTTAAAATGGAACGCCAGTAAACACTGGGAAGTAAGTGTATTGGTCCGAACTGCTTTTTCCTTCTGGGCAATCCCATTTTGACACTCAGATTCATCACATTCTACACCTGCCTGAGAGAAAAGGCAGGACCTTAGTTTAAATTCTCATTGGAAAAGTGGCACCTCTGACAGTACAGCACTCTCCCAGTACTGGCACTGGGAGCATCAGCCTAGATTCTGTGCTCAAGTCTCCAGAGCGGGACTCAAACCCACAATCTTCTGACTCAGAGACAAGAGAGCTACGCAACAAGCCAGTGCACAAATTCCCTTCTGGATCCCTCCAGCTTCATGGCAACAGACCAGCGTGCTCTGGTGTGGCAAGGAGATGGCCAAGAGACAATGGATCAGGCCAAGGAAACTAGCTCCAAGTAAAACTCCTCCATGCATTGAAATAAAACTCCCAGTGCCCTAGACAGAGATAACTGCTGTTTACAGATAGAAAACAGACTACAACCCCTCCCAAGGGAGGTTGCACAATGCCATGAAAAGGCTGCATTGTTAAAGGATTTTGTTGGCTTTTGTGGAGGTCACAGGAATATAAACATTTCCAAATCAAGGGAGATAACTATTCCATTAAAACAGCAAGGGAGCCAAAAACTGGATGGGTGCCAGATCACTGCACTGCACTGCGCTGGAATAAAACTTGGTGCCTTGGGCAGAGTATTACCATCGAGAAACCATTCGAGTGTTGCTCAGGTACAATGTGAGGAGCGTGGTGTGGTTTAGTGGAAATGCTGTGAGGGTCCGACACACCTGAGGAGCCCAGGGTTTCAGCTCAGGAGTTAACTCCACTCTAGGATTCCTGATCTCTCACCGTTTCCTAACAAGCTCTTCTGGAAAGTATGTGTGTTTATGACAGAATCCAGTCTGGCTGCGATAGCTGACATGATGAATCAAGCTATTAAGTAGCAAGTAATTAGCCATAGTCCATGAAGGGCCATAAATATCTCGCTCCATTAGAGAGACAATGGGTCATATGTAGTTTGAGGGGCACCACTTCGCAAGCGAGGTGAGGAGACAGCCTCCATGAACTACCACAGCCGTTAAAGGGATTGAACTAGCACGATCTAGCCAACTGAGCCAACCAGCCCCCTTTTGCACCCCTGGACCACCAACAGTCTATTGATACCCACAAGAACCTGCCTGAAACCAATATCACTTAAACAGATTACATAGAATGTACAGCACTGAAACAGACCATTCTGCCCATCTGGTCCACGCTGTCGCTTATGCTCCACACAAGCCTCCTCCCACCCCTCTTCATCTCACCCTATCTGCATATTCTTCTATTCCTTTCTCCCCCGCCCCTGTCGGTTTATCCAGCTTCCCCTTAAATGCATCTGTGCTATTCACCTCAATTACTCCTTGTGGTAGCGAGCTCCACATTCTTATCGTCAATGTCCCCTGTAATTTCCCTTCGCTCTGTGCAACCCATTCGTTGCTCTGCATGATCCCTTTAAGATTCTTGTGCGGCCACTCATCGTAAAGGGGCCACTTGTGGTTTACGGCCAGCTTGCCCTCTGAGAGGCGAGTTCTGGACTACACCTCACGTACTTAAGAGGGGGAAGCACTGCTCCCAATTCTCTGAGTACAGATGCCTTGAATTTCTTATTGATTTATTAGTGACCACCTAATCTGGCCCTTACGTCACCACTGTGTGTGGGATCTTGCTGTGCACAATTTGGCTGCTGGATTTCCTCGCAGCAACCACGCTCGAAGAAAAACGTGTTTTCATTGGTCGTCAAGTGCTTTGGGGCATTCCGAGGCTCTAGGAACACTGATCGTTAAGTTCTAGGGACACTCGCGTTAGCTATCAGCACTTGTGGCGTTGTACTTAGGTGATCGGGGACGGAGGGTAGGCAAGTGGAAAGGCTGAGAACAAAACCCGGGCCACACTTGTCAGCTCACACCTCGCCACAAATCAAAACCGTCACTGGACAAACAGTGGGAGCATAGATGTAGCTTGTGGACGGCGTCTCTGACTGTGCGCCTTGCTGGGTAATTTACTGGAAGTCTGTCTAGCAATCACTGTGCAGTTTAACTCACGCTGTTGTGCAGGTCAGAGAGCCTGACTCTTTTGGGAGACAGGAAGACTAAATGAATCATTGACATCTGCAACAATTGGCAAAAGAATAATCACAGGAGACTTCACAGGGTGTCCTTGGGAGCATCCTATTTACTCTGAACATCATATCACAGTGTGGTATTAATTATTAGACACCAAGAGATCTTGTTAGCATGGTAGGGGCACCCTGCGTTCACATTTCCCTCTCAGATATGTTATTCTCTTTCCTTTAGTGGCTGCTGTGCCTTCTTCCTACACTACAAAAAACAGTGATTAGCAAACGTAACAACTTGCGCCTTTATATAGCACCTTTAACACAGTAACACAGCCCAAGACATTTCACAGGAGCGTTTTCGGACAGGATTTGACGCGGGAGCCACAAGAGGAGATGTTGGGTCAGGGAAGATGTAGGTTTTAAAGGCACGTCTTAAAGGAGAAGGGAGAGCTTTTGTGAGGGAATTCCAGAGCTTAGGGTCTAGACGGCTGAAGGCATGACAGCCAATGGTGGAGTGAAGGAAATCGGAGCTGCTCAACAAGCCAGAATTAGGGGGAGCGCAAAGATCACAGAGATTTGCAGGGCTGGCGAAGGTTAGAGCGTTGGAGAGGTGAGGCCACAGAGGGCTTTACCACAAGGATGAGAATGAACAGATTACTACGTTTCATGGAGAGACAGTTAGTGGTGGGGGAGGGGGAGGGGAAATCGAGCAGGGTCCACTCCTAATAAGTATCCAGTTACTTAAAACTGCAGAAAGCGTGAACATGGCAGGTGAGGAGAGGATGGAATTCGGTTGTGAATCCACCCCAGTGAATCTCCTGCCGATGTTCACCATCGACATATGGGAAACCGGCAGCTTTGAGACATCATTAGGTACCACATAAACGCAAGTTTATTCTTGGGGCACAGCTTCCCAAGTGCTAGTCACCCTCCAGTTCGAAGCCCAGGTTCATTCATCCACGAGCCCCAATGGTGAATGGAAGTGGGCTAATCGACTACAGTGGCATCACAGCAGAGTCTGATCCTGTTACCTGGCCCCCGCTTGCATGCATTTTCTTGAAGCAGCACTGGATAGAATACAAGAGTGAAAACACTGGCTGATCATCCTCACCCTAGGGCCACCAAACCCCCTAATCCTCTCTGATAGAGACACAGACTCATTAAGACACAGAAGGAGGCCATTTGGCCCATTGAGTCCATGAGCAATCCGGTCAGCCCCATTCCCTGCTCCATCCCCCACGGACTTGCCAGCTTATTTCGATCAAGTGCCCGTCCAGTTTCTTTCTGAAATCATTCATCGTCTCTGCTCCCGCCACCCTCATAGGCAGCGAGTTCCAGGTCATTACCAGTTGCTGCTCAACTGACTCAAGCTTACAACGGCGTTCAAACCTGGCACTGTCTGAGTCAGGGTGGTACAGTTTGTCAGTGAAACCCCTGATCTGAAGAACCGGATGCCAAGTAAATATTCTTCTCGCTCACGGTCTAACCACAGCCTCTTCAAGCTGAGCCAGCAGCAGCACTTTTGGTTGACTGAAATTACTGACACATTGATCCATGACTGGTTAAAAGCCTAACAGCTAACCGGCCCTTTAAAAAGCCCAGCATTCAACAACTCAACGATCAGTCTGTTTCAAAGCTGATGCGATTCAAGCCTCCAGGTGATTGAGTACACGCAGGGAGAGTGTCACCAGGGGCAAGAGTTATCAGGACAATAAAGACCAGGGTTTATATATGTGAAGTAATCTTTGAAGGATTGACTGAGAAGCCCTGGTCTCCGGTGATTTCCAGTTCTCCCTTCCTCATTAAAGCAGCACTCCAGTATCATATCCTTCATGCCACTCTAGAAAGGGAGTACCAACAAACTCTTCAACCCTGGGGAGCCCAACATAACGATTAATTCTGAACCAGGGGAGGTCCACTGATGATCTCCCTCTTCTGGTGCTACAGAATTGACGAACTAGAGCTAACAATAAAACCAGAGGCCATTAAAAAATAAGATAGTCACTCACAAACGCAATAAGGAATTGAGGAGAAATTTACGGCACACAAGAGGCTATTCAGACAATTCCAACCGTGATGGCCAAAAGAGCTATCCACCCGAATCTCACTTTCTGGCTCTTGGTCTGCAGCTCTGTAGGTGTTAGCACTTCAGCTGCAGACCCAAGTGCTTTTTAAATGCAATGAGGAGTTCTGCCTCTATCGTCCTTTCAGTCAGTGAATCTCCCAGCCACATCACTTAATACTCTTGCCCAACAAAAACCTAGCAATCTCGGTTTTGAAATTTTCAATTGACACCCACCCCCCACCCCCACCCCCACCCCTCCAGCCTGAACAGCTTTTCGGAGGGCAAAGTTCCAGATTCCCACGACCTCTTTGTGTGATGGGAGTGCTTCCTGGCACCACCCCTAAGCAGCCTGGCTCTAATTTTAAGCTGATGTCCCCTTGTTCCGGATTCCATCTGTAGTCCAGTGACTTCTGCTGGAAGTGTAGCAAGACCAGGAGGGGATCCATCGTTCGTTCTGGTGCCTCTGGGATTGGTGTCCACACTCCAATGGAATTCTGTGGAATCTTATTGTTGACACCTTTGGAGTTGGAGGCAAAATACAAAGTGCACAAGGCAAAAAAGGAAGTCTATACTGTCCTAAATATTACCCTTTCGAGGACCAGTGTCTTACAGAACAGGTCCTTGCACATGAAATACAACGCGGTTTAAACGGATCGGCACCAGAATAGGCATCGCCAAGGCAGCAAGGTTAGACACAGGAGAAAGGGCCCACTGCTTACCCTCAGAAAGGATATTATTGCCATAGAGGGAGCACTACGAAGGTTCACCAGACCTTCCAGGGATGGCGGGACTGTCTAATGAAGAGAGATTGGGAAAACTGGGCCTGAGTTTCGAAGAATGAGAGGTGACCTCATTGAAACCTACAAAAATACTTAAAGGAATAGACAGGGTAGATGCAGGTCAGATGTTTCCCCTGCTTGGGGAGTCTAGAACCAGGGACACAATTTCAAAATAAGGGAGAAGCCACTTAGGACTGAGATGAGGAGAAATTTCTTTACCCAGAGGGTTGTGAATCTTTGGAATTCTCTAGCCCAGAGGGCCATGGAAGCTCAGTCATTGAGAATGTTGAAGGTAGAGATGGATAGATTTCTGATTAACAACAACATAAAGGGTTATGGGGATAGTGTAGGTATAAGGCATTGAAGTGTTCAATCAGCCACGATCGTATTTGAATGATGGAGCAGGCTCGAGGGGCTGAATGGCCTTCTCCGGTTCCTATGTTATACTGACTGGTCTCTCTGCAAGGCAGCAGCACTCATATCAAAGCCTGAATCACTCAATCAATCAATTTATCTCATTAACCTGGTGCACATGGCAACATATGTAAATGATGTCAAGCTGGGAACCTACAGCAGACGAGGTGATGCTAACAGAGTGTGCAGATGTGGTGCTAAATTTTTAAAAAGGATTCAAATAGCTCTGTTCATGCTCTGCTCAGGAGCAAATGAACATGATAACCAAACAGCCAGGCATCTCCAGATGCTGATTACTGCATCTCTAAATGTATTTGTACCGGAAACAGCACCACTCCCCACTGCCCCTGAAGCTCAGGCTCCATGATGGGGCATGATTCTGCAGTGACCCACTACACTTCAGTAATGTGTGTAATCACGAGTGCCCTCATCACTGTGCTTGCTGACCTACACTGGTTCCTAGTCCAGCAGCGATGAGAATTTTAAAACTCTCACCCTCGAATGCAAATCCCTCGGCAGCCTCATTCCTCCCTATTGCTGCAACCTCCTCCAGCCCTACGACTCTCCACGGACTCTGCGTTGCGGAGCAGGCTCAAAGCGCCAACTTAGCCTACTCCTGCTCCTAAGTGCTATTTTTCTATTCTGCTAATTCTGGCCTTCGTTTGTGTTCCTCCTCCTTCAGCGTGCCTTCAGCTGCCTGGGCCCAAAGCTCTGGAATTCCCTTGCTAAACCTCTTTGCTCCTTTAAGATGCTCCTTAGAACATACCTCTTTGCCCAAGCTGTTGGTCACCTTTTCTTTTAATTCATTGAGTGAATGTGGGCATTGCTGGCTAAGTCTTCTTGAACCGCTGCAGTCCATGTGGTGTAGGTACACCCACAGTGCTGTAGGTACACCCACAGTGCTGTTAGAGAGGGAGAGTTCCAGGATTTTGATCCAGCGACAGTGAAGGAACAGCCATATATTTCCAAGCCAGGATGGTAGGTGGTTTGGAGGGGAACTTGATGGTGGTGTTCCCATCTATCAGCTGCCTTTGTCCTTCTAGACGGTAGAGGCCGTGAGTTTGGAAGGTGCCGACTAAGGAGCCTTGGTGAGTTCCTGCCCTATTATCTCCTTATGTGGCCCAGTGCTAAATTACATCTGATAAAGGCTCCTGTGAAGCATTTTTAGATGCTTTATTACAACAACTTGCATCTTAGCTTAGTAAAACACCTGAAAGTGCTTCGCACAGAAACTACCTAATTAGTCCCATCCCCCAGTTCTTTCTCCATAGTGCTGCCAATTTTTCCTTTTCCTGTTCTTAAAGTTACTGTCAAATCTGCTTCCACTGTCCCGTCAGACGGGGTATTCCAGATCACAACTCGCTGTGTTAAAAAATATTCTCACCTCCCTCTCTGGTTCTTCTGGCAATCACTTTAAATCTGTGTTCTCTGGTTACCAACCCTCCTGTCATGCTCCATCCAAACCCTTCTAGGTTTTCAAAACCTCTGTTAAATTGCCCCTCAACTCTCTCGACTATAAGAACAATCCCAGCTACGCTAGACTCTCTTATTCCGATCTCAGCCTGTCTGTAAGACTACCCCAAACGCTTCTCCTATAACTTACATGCTACAGATGAAATATCACGGCAATATAATCTTGGCTGCGTTTTCAAGGTCACTCAAAGGAGCCAAGAGAGGAATGAGAGGTCTTGGATTGAGCGAGGCTCCAATAATAGATGGCAGATGCATGAATTTCCAGTTACAAGCATCGGTTCAACTTAAAGTCACAGCCACATTATGTCAAACACTTCACACCCCGAAGGAGCTTGATGTTGTGCAGGTTGATCTTCACTGAGGGAAGTGCTTTATGTGAGCGCTTAAATATTGGAAGGTTTCTCAAGTTTTGAGATTGCAGTATTTCCTTGCCAACAACTGAATAAAAAGAATCTCACTTTACAGAAGCAAGCTTTTATGAAATATTAATCCTTCCTCTCAAGGCATTTGTGTTCTAATTTCCTCCCTCCCCTGTCTGATGTTCTTATTTCATGAGCAGCTGATCCAACCCAGAGCTTCATCCTGTAGGCACTGTCCAGCTCGCAACATCCCCACCCCAGCGAACATCGTGGCTCTTTTTTTTTTGCCCTAGACCTGAAAAGCCAACTGGTGAAGTGATATGTGTCTTCCAAGATTACAAAGGGTCTGAAATAAATAGAAAGGGGTGGTTTCTACTAATCGGCAAGTTGGTAAGGAGAAAGGGCACGGATTTAAACAGCTCACAGAAAGGGAAGGTAAAAGGGAATTTATACACTTCACCCATCACCTTTTACTAAACGTTAGATACAATCAGGTCAGGCAGCCTTTGTAAAGGAAGGAAAAGAAGTTAGTGTTAATTCATTGCGATTGGACAGCACTTGCTGAATAATCCCGAGTGTGCTCAGAATTATACTAGCAACCAATTTAAGATTATCAGTCTGGCTCACATTGTGACTCACTCAGCTTGCTGGAAGCTACATATATTTATACGTAGGGATCTGTTCTCTGCAGGCAAAAGGTACGTGTCCCGGCACTGCACTTCAAAAAAATTTAACAAAAACATGGAGGACAATAGTTTCCTGGCGTATTCTCCATCTGTCTGGGTGAGTGTATGATGAAAAATTTCAGCATCATGTTTATTTTCTCAAACAATACTCAAGTTAATGTTATATCAAGAAATGTTCATTCTTGAAGTCTTAACATTTTGTAATTAAAAAAAAAATACAGATTTTGCCTGCCCTGCTGAACCTTTCCAACATTATCCGGTTTTGTTTAATCTGTAGGATTTTGTTGTTCTTTTGGCAAGTGTAGTACTTACAGCATCACAAAACAATTTGGCAAAGGGGATGGAGGAAGCCATTTGGCCCTTCGAGCCTGCTCTGCCCGATCATGGCAAACCTTCTACCACGACTCCGCTTTCTCCACTATCCCCATAACCCTCGATTCCCTTAGTACCAAAATATCTAATCGATTTCTGACTTAAATATACTCAACGACCGAGCACCGCAGGTCTCTGCTTGTAGTGAGGGAGTGCTGCACTGTTGGAGGTTCAGCTTCTTCAGGTGAAACATTAATCCGGGGCCCTGTGGGCCCCTTGGGTAGATGTAAAAAAAATCCAGCGGCTTATTCGAAGATGAGCAGTTGTTGCTTCTGGGATCTTGCTGTGCACAAATTGGCAGCCCAGTTTCCTACATTACAACAATTGAGTAAACTTTAAAAAAAAAAGGACCTGATTGTCTATAAAGCACTTTGGAACGTCCTGAGGTCAAGGAGAGGCATTGTATAAATTCAAGTATTTCAGACTACAAATTATCCAAAATATGGGTTTAATAAGTATTCATTATGTATATATTTTTTTTTAAAGAAAATGCTCTTACACTGACACCTGATCTTGCTGCTCAATGATCCAGATTTCAAACTGTTCAACATTCAAATACCCCAGCAACTTCACCCCCAGTGAGCCTAAAAGAGACAGCAAATGGTCCAGCAGCATTCTGTACCTGGAGTGTTCAATCGGACAAGCCGCTTTGTTCAAATTCCATCTGAAACAATGCTCCACCCAGCTATGCAATGTTACACAGAAAGAATGTCTCAGGTCAGTTTTCTCTGAACCTTGGCTGAACCCTGGTTCCACATGATTGTGCCTATTTACACTGTTGCACATTAACCAGCTCCTGTTCCTCTTGGTTAAAGTATCTGGAGTAGACCTGGTCAAACATCTCCTTGCAAGGAATGGAGGCTTGTAGTCGGGAGCAGATGAGGAAGGAGCCAGCCATTTTGCGGTGGAGGGAGTAGGATTCCTCGGGGGGAGGGGTCAGCCGGTGCTTTAGCATCACCGGGATTAGGCTCTGGATCCGCCGTGTGGTGTCTTGAGACCCAAAGTCGAAGGATTGTGGCTGAGCAAATGCCTCCCCAAGAGTCATGACAGCGTCGACGTGAGCATCCTCAAACACCTGAAAGCAGCACAGTAAACCGGTTCCATCAGAGTGTCAGAGGCACAGTAACCTCGTGTCGCTTGCCAGTGCAACCAGTGGCATCATCAACCTTACCCCTTTCCCTCCTCCGCATGCCTTTCACAGCTGCATCCTCAATTGACGTTTCTGTCTTCAGATCCCAGACCCACCCCATCAACAAGACCTTGTACTTCCCCGGCTCAGCTCATCTGCTGCCGTAAGCCTCACCCGCCCCTCCAGACTAGACCGTTCCAACCCACTCCTAATCTTCCATCCTCTAAACTTGAGCTCATCCAAAACTCTGCTGCCTGCATCCTAACTCGCATCGGGTCGCGTTCACCCTTCACTAACATTCCCTCCAAGTTGCACGGGTGCACAATCAGGAACTTGCCGCAAAGGGAACAAATAGGCCATGCACTAGAGGCATTCCCTTTAAGATGCACAGCTGTATGTCAATCTTAAAGGGATCACACAGTGCAACAAGCCGGCCAGGCATGAGAGACAGAAGCTACAGGGCACGTTGCCCATCACCCACTGTGCTCACTGACCGACACTGGCTCCCAATCAAGCGATGCCTTGATTTTAAAATTCTCCTTCTCATTTTCAAATCCTTCCATGGCTTCACCCCTCCCTAGCTCCACAAACTCCTCCAGCCCCCACAACCCTCCGAAATATCCGTGTGCCTCTTAATTCCGACCTCTTGAGCCTCCCTGATTTTACTCACTCCGTCACTGGCGGCTGTCCATTCAGCTGCCTGGACCCTAAGCTCTGGAATTCTCTCCCTAAACCTCTCCGTCTTGCTACCTCGCTTCCCTCCTTTAAGACACTCCTTAAATCCTACCTCTTTGACCAAGCTTTTGGTCACCTGTCCTAATATCTCCTTATGTAGCTAGGAGTTAAATTATGTTTGATTACCCTCCTCTGCTGCACCTTGAGACATCATACTACATTAAAGGCGCTATATAAATACAAGTTGTTAGCATTTGCCTCAGTCTCGCCTCTGATCTCAAGCGGACATCGCCTCCTTTGCCGAAACTCCATTCATAAAATTTGGTTTCTTTCTTTGTGCAAAGATCCCTTTCATTCCCCTCAACAACTCTTAAGGCCACCCTGGCCCCCGGGTGCTGCTGCCGTACCTGGCAGAAGCCTCCCTCGTAATGATACAAGGAAAAGCCCAATGTCGGATAGACACTGCTCCTCTCAGTGAAGCGTCTTGGGATGTTTTAGTACATTAAAGAAGCTAGACGGACGCCATCACAACCTTTCTCGTCTGTGTTCTTATCGATGCTGCGCTGGTCAGTCCTCTGAGACTTCCTGTCTTGTTTCTCCCAAGCTGTAAACATCCTACACGACCGTCCCAAACTTCCTTCCTCAACAGTGCCGAATACAAGAGCCCACAAAGACCTACCGTTCCAACTCTGTTCTTCCAGGCCACCTTCTATAAACCATAGGCTTTTCAAGAATCAGGTCTGGAACCATCTAAGCATTGCTTCCTTATCAATCCCTGGTTAGGCCTCAGCTGGGGGGGGATTGTGTCCAATTCTGGGCGCTGCACACTTTAGGAAGGATGCAAGCCATTGGACAGGGAGCAAAGGAATATCTACTCGAAAGGTACATACAAGAGGTTGGAGAAGCTGGGATTGTTTTGCTAAATGCAGAGAAGGTTAAGGGGAGATTCAAGGGAGGTGTTCCAAATGATGAAGGGTTTTGATAGTTTCTCCCCATCGACTCCATTTCCACCGGCAGGAGAGTCACCAAACAGAGCACACAGATTTAAGATAAATCGGCAAAAGAGCCGGTAGGGAGACAAGATTCTTTTGTAATGCAGCGAGTTGTGATCTGGAGTGTGCTGCCTGAAAAGGGCGGTGGAAGCAGATTCAATAATAACTTTCAAAAGGAAATTAGATAAATCCTTGAAGGGAAAAATATTTGCAGGGCGTTGGGGAAAGAGCAGGGGAGTGGGAACAATGGGATAGCTCTTTCAAAGGTAGGTATGATGGGACGAACGGCCTCTTGCTGTGCTGTGCTTCCTGTTACCATCTTGTATGACCTGGCTCTAATGTGAAGGTTTTGCCCTCAGTGCCCTGCACGCCCCAACTGAATGAGTTTTGGACTTGCCTTTGTCTCGTAGCCAGTGAGGAACTTCAAGTCCCGGGACTTCTGTAGCACTTTCTCCCGGTCACCGTCAGCAGCTGCTCGGACCACCTGCAAGAAAAGACATCGGACACTGCAGATGCAGCTATGAGGAAGGAATTAAAAGTGACAATGATACTTCACTGGGTTCCTGCTTGGAGGCTTGTGACCATTGCAAGGCTCTCCGTGATGAACCTCTGTAGGCACCCTTGGGCTCCAGTGTGCAACTCGTCACTGAACTGGCCCCTAACCCAACAGAAAGCTAGTATTTTCCCAAGTAAACAACATAGCTATTTCCCACAGGTCCTGCATTTGATATGTGTGAGCAATTACTGAGAACAGTGAGTATCATCTAACCTTGCTGTGGCTGGGTGGATAGCACTCTCTTGCCCATGAGTCAGAAGATCGAGGGTTCAAGTCCCCCTCCAGATACCTGAGAACAAAACCGAGGCTGACGTTCCAGTAGAGTACCGAGGGAGTGCTGCACTATCGGAGGTGTCGCCTTTCAGATGAGACGTTAAACCGGGGCCTCAAGTGCACTCTAAGGACATAAAAGGTGTCATTGGGCTATTTGGAAGAGGAGCTTGGGAGTTCTCCCCCTGTGTACTGGCCAATTTTTAATCCCTCAAACAACACCACTGAAGAAAGACAGGTTATCTGGTCATCATCACATTACTGTTTGTGGGAGCCTGCTGTGTGTAAATCGGCTGCCGTGTTTCTTTCCATCACAACAGTGACTACATTTCAATCGTGCCCCAGTCTCTGGAGTGGGACTCGACTATTGGACTCAGAGGCGAGGGTGCTGAGTTACGGTGAAATGTGGTTGGCTGGGAGGACAAGAAATCATTCGTACAAATATCCAACCAACACGAGCTCTGCTAACAGAGACCCTAAAACGTTTTACACGCGATAGGGAAAGATTGGAAACTTTGCACATACCTCAATGTAGTTATCTGTAAATTCTTTAGCAAACTCTCGACTTGCTCCAAAGTCCAACAACGTTACCTGATGGAGCAGAAGTAAAAAGTTAATTCCTCCTAGTCCTAGCAACATTGCAGAAAAGGAGGACATGAATTCCTACAGTGCCTCCCTGACTCCAGGGTACCCCAAAGTGTTGTACAGCTCAGGAAATGCTTCTGAATCATCGTTGTAATGTGGGGGAAGGGTGGCGTCAATTTGTGCACAGCAAGCTCCTGCAAACAGAACATTTGTGTGCTTCTAAGAAGCCAAGGGATGTTTGACAGCCACTTGTCTCATCTGAAAAATGACAGTGCTGCACACCCTCAGTATGGCACTGGCGCATCAACTAGGATTTCGGGCTCAGGTCTCTGGAGTAGGAAATGAACCCAGAATCCTCTAACTCAGTGGCGAGAGTGCTACTGACAAGTAGGTAACTAGCCATAGTCCACGAAAGGTCATAAGCATCCCTCTCCATTAAAGAGAGGCAACTGGTTACATAGCTTGAGGGACACCACTCCACATCCAGCGAGGGGCAAGACAAGGAGACAGGCCTCCATACACTACCACAGCCAGTCCAGGGATTGAACCTGCGCTGTGGACGCAATTCTGCACCTCACTCAAGCCAACTGAGCTAACCCACTCCTTTAAAAAAAGCACTGTAGAGTGCAATTTAGCTTCACCACAGAGTAACAGCCCATTCCCCACATTGTCGTCCGCTCCTGACTGAAGGCAAGGTGCAGGGAACTAAACAGGAGGTGGAAAAAATATGCATCAAAATTTCAGTCACCACAAATAAGAGAACTCGCTGGAGGGGAGAGCGGTGGATGGGGTGTGGGGGATGGATGTTAGACGTGACACACCTTCTGCTTCCTCTCATCAAAGAAGAAATTGGACCAGTTCGGATCAGTCTGCATGAACCTGAACTCAAAAACCTCACGAAGACACAGCTCAAGGACGTTGAAACAGATCTGGAGAAAGAACGTAAAGTTTTTACTGAAACAGGAATTCATAAAACAAGGAAATATAGATTGTGATCTGGTGGATTTCCTGTGGCACTGCTCCCTATGAGCTTCAGAACAATAGGAATGTTATACGGTGTAAAACATGCCGTATTATTTGGTTAAGGTGAGTTTGGGTGGGAAAGGAATTTGTAACTTTTACAGTTTCGGTCAATATTGGCTCCAGATTAGAAACAAGAAATGTTAAACGTAATCGCGTTCCTTCCTCATTTGTGCTGATGTACTATTTTATACAGTCAAGAACAATTTGTCCGACACACGCGGTTACAGAGGACGGACCGAGCGGCAGCAAACGGAGAGTCTATAAACCGTCTGTAGGCAAACCTTATTTCGAGTGTTTTGATCGAGATCCTCACACTTATCCAGAGGTACGCCAGTCACTAGCTCTGCGGTGAGAATCCGCTTTGTGGTGAGTTCATCGATCACTTCTGGAACGTAGAAGAAAGGATCGTCCTTCAGGAGTTCCCTGTCAGGGTCGGAGGACAGACCGCAGGTTAGACTTGAGAGTACAATTCCTCTCGAGACTTCCTGGTCCCGGGCAATCACCTGCCGTGTGAGGCTGTAACCAGCAGAACAGCCATCATCTTACACCACCATCGCACATGTGCTTCAGGTTAGAGGGGCCACTAGTAGAAACTCTGCAATGAGAATGGCCAAACTGCACATCTGAGCTCAAGACCAGTTCTGAGGAAGAGTCATATTCAACTCGAAACGTTAACTCTGTTTCTCTCTCCACAGATGCTGCCAAACCTGCTGAGCTTTTCCAGCATTTTCTGTTTCTATTTCAGATTTCCAGCACCTGCAGTATTTTATTTTTATTTCAGGGATTGGTCTTAATCATCTCCACAGGATTAAATTACGCACAAATTATCTCACCCAGTTGCGTCACTGTTTGGAGGAACTTGGAATTCAGGAATGCTTCTACTCCCACTGCCGAAAGTGTATAACGTTTACAAGATGCGCCAAGGCTCTTTCGATGGCACTTTCCAAACCCGCGACCTTTACCACCTAGAAGGACAAGGGCAGCAGACGCACACGAACACCACCACCTTCAAGTTCCCCTCCAAGTCACTCACCATCCTGACTTGGAAATATATCGGCTGTTCCTTCACTGTCGCTGGGTCAAAATCCTGGAACTCCCTCCCTAACAGCACAGTGGATGTACCTACACCACAGGGACTGCAGCGGTTCAAGAAGGCAGCTCACCACCACCTTCTCAAGGGCAATTAGGGATGGGCAATAAATGCTGGCCCAGCCAGCGACGTTCACATCCCAAGGATGAATAAAGACCATACACTTTATTGGTAAGTAACTGTGTTCAGGCACCAAGAGAAGTTTAGAAAACCTCTGCTTACCACCAATCCTCCAGCCCCTCACCAATCAACGATCAGCAGAGATAAATTCAACAGTGGTATCAACGAGTTCATTTATCTTCTGCTTGTTCAGTTCTCTGCCCAAAGGCAGGTCCAACCCTCAGCACTGCAATTTCCACCACTGGCAGGGCAAGAAGGCAAGTCCCCAATCCTCCCCAGCTGGAACGGGGATGTTGGCACTAATCTGATCCACACTGGCCATCCAACCAACTGGTTCCCCTCCAGGGAGTCTGAGTGACTGTGACGACACGCACTTTTATAAGCACGTTGTAGTCTGGAGCTATGGACAGTGTTGGTAGAGGCCCCAACTTTCTTCCCATCACATGGCTGACCAGGAATCTCTCCTTCTCTCATCGCCTGCTATTGGCGTGTGTTGGAAGGATTCGCAGGTTGATACTCAACCTGTTTGGTTGCGTCATGAATGCACCTTCCTTGGCCATCCAGTCCTGGAGTGGGACTGGAACCCGGAGCTTCTGGCTCAGAGGCAGGGACACTAACCGTCTGCACCAGAAATGCTCCCTAGGTTCCATTTATATAGCACTTTCAATGCAGTAACATTCCAAGGTGCTTCACAGCCGGAGCTTGACAAAGAAGCCACAGAAAGCGATACAGATACCGGGCTTGGTAGATATTAAACAGCGTTTTAAAGGGTAGGGAGATTTTTAAAGGGCAGAGAGGTTTAGGGAGAAAATTCCAGAGCTTAGGGCCCAGGCAGCTGAAGGCACGGCCGCCAACGGTGGATCGATTGAAATTTTAAAACCAAGGACCTACAGGAGGCCAGAACTGGAGGAGCGCAGAGATGAGGACGGAGTGAGGGCATGGAGAGATCTCAAAATGAATGTGAGAATATTAAAATCAAGGCGTTGCCTAACTGGGAGCCAAGGTAGATCAGCAAGCGCAAGGGGCGATGGGTGAACAGGATTTGGGGCAAGTTAGGATACGGGAAGCAGAGTTTTAGATAAAAGAGCAACAGGACGATTGCTCAGCCTGTATTCTACCCACAGGGGCAGTGAGAGCAATCAAAGCCTCAGGAGGAAGCCCAATAAACCGATGACTGAGAAACAATTTGTGGGAAAACAGCACCACTGAGTGGTGGAGCAGTGAGTTACAGTCCCTGCCTTCTGCCTCAAAATCAATGCAGGCTCAAACTCACTGCTGCTGGCCTGTGGCTGTGTGGGGGCTTCTGGTTCTTACTCCACTGGTTTTATCTGTTTCAATTCCACAGATTGAAGACTTATTCGCCTATAGCAGTATAGAGGTCAACCCTTTTGAAACCTCAAGGAATTCAAACAGACAAAACCAGCAAGGCCAGAATATAACCAGCATCATGAGAATGCAAATTTGCAGTTTAAGTTCACACAAGATATGCTGAGAATATGCAGGTTAATGTGCCTCTACTCATGTCCCCCCAATCCACAACCTTACGTAGGGTAAGCACTTCCTGGTCACATTCTGTGACATGATTTTTAGTCATATCAAGATTTATCATTGTAAACAATGTCAATATTTCCCATTCAACTTTGCAATGTCAACGGTCATGGTGTAGTGACAGGCTTTGCCCACTAAGTGGCTCTGTGGAGTCTGTTTCTGTAGTTTCTCAACTCCATTGCCAAGCCTTGTACACAAAAAAAAATATTATATTCGTCAATGGCTTTGGGCAATGCCAATTTACTGATCTGACATTAAGTCTTATTTCATCACACTTCAGTTGTGTCTATGGGGCCCAATCTGTCACTTTTCCCAATTGTTGGGACCTCAGAACTAACCAATCCCTCTTTCGTAACAGAACTCTCCAACAACTCTTGCCATATCCAGTGACTCACTGTGAGTAATGCCAAAGGGTATCCACTAGCTGGAACAGAGGAGCTGTCCGGAATGAGAAATGCCCAAGTCCACCCCTCAGGTCCATCAACCCTCCCATTACAACAGGCAATTTGTAATTTAATTAAACCCAATGATTTTACTTGCACCCTCAAGCAATCCCACCAAAACAGATTAACCACTCGCTAATCTCATTGCTGCTTATGGGACCTGGCTGTGTGCAAAACGGTTGTCATGTTTTGCCCACATAACCAGTGATTATAAATGTTAAATTCATTGCATATAAGGTGCTTTGGACCTGGGGTCATGAAAGGTGCTATATTTTTTTTCTTTCACAGGTTGCCCTGTGTGGGGCGAATCAAATCTGTCGATTAAGTTTCAGAGGATAACTTTAGAGCCCTATGGCCCTCTGAGATAACTGCACTCCTCCCAAGTACTGGCCTCTTGTGCATTTCCGATGTTCTTCACCACACCATTAGGGGAGGCGATGGCAGTGGTATTGTTGCTGGACCAGTGATCCAGAGACCCAGGGTAATGCTCTGGGGACCCGGGTTCGAATCCCACCACGGCAGATGGTGGAATTTGAATTCAATAAAAATCTGGAATTAAAAGTCTAATGATGACCATGAATCCATTGCCGATTGTTGTAAAAACCCATCTGGTTCACTAATGCCCTTTAGGGAAGGAAATCTGCCGTCCTTACCTGGTCTAGCCTACATGTGACTCCAGACCCACAGCAACGTGGCTGACTCTTAAATGCCCTCTGAACAAGAGCAATTAGGGATGGGCAATAAATGGTGGCCTAGCCAGACACCCACATCCCGTAAATGAATAAACAAAATCATTGGTGGCTGTGTCATCATCTACCTAGGCCCCAAGCGCTGGCAAACCTCTTTGCCTCTTTGAAACCTACCTCTTTGACCAAGCTTTTGGTCACCTGTCCTAATATCTCCTTATGTGGCTCAGGGTCAAATCTTTGTTTGATGACACTCCTGATGGTTATCTATGTTAAAGGCGCTATATAAATACAAGTTGTTGTGGTGCAGTGACCTCTTTACAAACAAGGGGTCAATCCGTACCGGAACCTCTTGGCACAGGCTGCTTCCCGTATGTAGTCACATTCCCATTCCAGCTCCCGCTTCAGCACCACGATCCCGCTCTCAGCAAACAGACCTGCGAGGGAGGATGGAGAAAGAAGGCAGTGAGCACTGGGGTAGCTCCTGTTTCTGAACCTTGGAGGCAGCTTGCTCGACACTGAAAAGGGTTTCGTTGACTCTGCTTTACCTTCAGGCAGCGGGATGCTCATCTTCAACAGAGACAGCAGGTTCTCCACGTCACTCTTGATGCTCTGAGCTATTCCTGGATACTAGAAGAACGAAGCAGATAAATCGTGGGAAACAGTCAAACTTAGAAACGTACCCCAAATAACACTGCATCTTAAACCTGAACCTTTCTCTTTACGAGACGCAGAGGGATCCACAGCCTTAAGGCCACATGTGGAACTTCCATTCCCTCTTCCCATTAATTCCCAGATATCCCCAGCTATTGATACCAACAAATCTGACTTCTGACTTAGGGTTGATCCATCAACCATGGAGAAAGGCAGCACTGAAGAGGGGCAAAAAGGAGTTTCTTTATTCTTGGGGTGTGGACTCTGCTGGCAAGGCCTGCTGTCTATTGCCCATCTCTAACTGCCCTTGAACTGAGTGGCTTACTAGGCCATTTCAGGGGGCAGTTAAGAGTCAACCACAACATTGCCGTGGGTCTAGAGTCACATGCAAGCCAGAACAAGGAAGGATGGCAGATTTCCTTCCCTAAAGGGCATTAGCGAACCTGATGGGTTTTTACGACAGTCGATGATTTACCGAGATTAGCCTTCCCTTCCAGGTTTATTAATTGAATTTAAATTCCATCAGCTGCCGTGGTGGGATTTGAACCCATGTCCCCCTGAGTATTAACCAGTAACATTACTATTAAGCCACTGTCTCCCCAGGCAGGTAGTGACGAGTTTACAGACAATCAGGCTTGCGAAAAGGAGTGGGAAAAAGGCAGTGATCAGCATAGGGGGTGGGGGAGGAGGAAGAGGTGGGGAACAGGCAGGGATTGGAACAGAAAGAGGGGTTTGAGAAGGGGGTTGCAATGGCCAATAGCGACCCATGGTATATGTAATTTTTTTTAAAATTTAGGGCCAGCTGAAAGGTCGCATGTTAACTGAGTTGTCCTGAACGTACTCTCGGCTGAAATATCTCAGGCAAACTAATTTGGTAATAGGAGGCCTCAAGCAGGTGTGAGGCTCTCTCTTATTTGCATATAAAAAAGTGTTGAGGGCTCCAGACCCCTCGCTTGATGCATCTACCAATATGGCAAGCACCACATTCCCAGTTCAAAACACGTGCAGGTCAAGTATCCTTTATCTGAAACCCCTAGGGGCCGATGTGTTTTGGTATTCGGATATTTTCGGTTTTCGGATGTGATTTGCTTACCGTATTGAATATGGTTAGGGTGAATAAGTAGCGACTTGTGGAAACCTAGCTGGTAACGAGGAGTTAGAGAAAAGATTTTGCGTCCTGAAACAGTTTGTGAAGCAAGGGAAAGCAGCCTCTGGCAGACCGGACTTGGCAGTCGGACCTGTACTTCCAAAGGCTTGGTGATTCCATTTGGAACAGGTATCATTATTTGCCTTACGGGCAGCATTTTCTCTCAGCAGTTAGGCACAAAGTAAGGCAAACAGCCAGACTCCCCACGCTAAAGGTCGAGTCCGGTCGGCGAGGTCCGTGTCAGCTCAGGTCACAGGCTTCCTGAGCAACGGGTGTGTTTGGTTTTCAGGTGCACGGATAAAGAGTACTCAACCTATACAGGCCGCTATGTGCCACTTTGGAACCCGCTTTACACCCAGTTAATGAGCACAGCACCTATTTTCTAAGCCCTTGCTGGGAAATGACCCAGATTTGATCCCAGGTCTCTATCGAGTCAGGCCAGCCACAACTGAGGCAACGTGCCCAGTTAGTATAGTGGCTATGTTACTGTGCCGGTGATCCAGGGAATGGCTGTGCAAATCCCACCCTGGCAGCCTGACAATTCGACTTCATTGAGAAAAAAGGGGCCTACCTGGATTTTAATGGCCACCTCCCTCCCGTCCTTCAGCTCTCCGTGATGCACCTGTCCAATCGAAGCAGCAGCAAACGGCCTTTCCTCAAACTTTGCTAGCTTATCCCGCCAGCGAGGGCCCAGCTCCTCATCCAGAACTTTCTGAGAAAAGAACGTTTAAACAATTTGATGCTGTTGTGGCACAGCCGATGGTAAACGCTGAGCTGCTCAAATCCCAGAGGGAAACTTGAAACAACTGCCACAACTGTTTTGCAATTTGTATATATTTCGGGATGTGTGTCTTGAATTCAGTAGCAATAAGACCACCGAGTCTTATAGGTTTCTTACAAAACTAAATTAAACCTTTATTAATAGAAGAAATGATTTTAAGTACATACATAGGTCTACAAATTACTATGATAACTTCTAAATCCCCTAGTTAATCTAACTCCCAGTTACACTTACATTAAGCCAACAGTAAGACATTGGTTTTCAAAAACCCAGGCAAAGTAACACACTACACCCTGAACAGTCTAATTCAGAGTAAGTTTTTCTCAGCTCCAGTTCTTTGTAGACAGCTTGAGGCTTAGGTGCTGGAAGCTTTTCACACTTGTGTTAGATCTTAGAATGCCTGCCCTTACAAACAGCCTTCTCTCCTTTATACATATTTTCCCATTTGAATGCAAATTCCCAGTGTTTCACTATGTCTTTGGACTTTACCTCGCCAATAATAAAAAGCTCTCTTAGTACCAATTTTACCAGTAATCTTTGGGAAAAATAAACACACTGTTTCTTACCTTTTCCTGGCTAGGTGAAACATTTCCCCCCCTCCCTTGAATTCAGGCTAGTCTGGTTTATTTACAAATGCAAATGTTCCCTTTACATCTTACATTCTAAAACTTACCCCATGTTTACCTACTTAACATTTCAAACCTAGCTTATCTTCTGATACATCAAAGCCTTCAGCTGCCTTTAATTCAATTAAATCACACGCATAGACATAGACACAGATCCCACTACTACTCTACTTAACAATAAATTCCAATAACATTATGAAAATTATTATATCTTCCTGACAATTCGATTCACCGAGAGACAGATCTACCTAGGACCACGTGCCCCAGTGCTGATCCTGTAGACTCCCTCCTCTCCAGCCAGGCTTCTTACCATCTGCGGAGCATCTATTGACACCACCGTGTCAGGCAGATTTAGACACAAAATTTACGGAAGGATGCACAGCAAATAGTGTATTTACTCAGCAGAGTCTGGGTGAACAGAGCACTGCAGCAAACAGTCTACAGAGTCTATTTAAAGAGAGTGTCTGTGAACCACGGCAAACGGAACTCATAACCAAATCTACAGCAACTTCTCCCGATAAATGCAGGATCATTTCTCCAGCAAAATGCAGTTAGTGGAAGATAGTTACATTATCCAGATCTTGGATGCAAAATCAATGCCAGTCATGAATGACGAGGGAAACTGACGAAGTATTTTGAAAAGAATTGTTAGAATATAGAGAGAGAAACTTCTTCCGCTGATGGGAGTGTCTAAGACATGAGGATATAACCTTAAAATCATAGACAGACCTTTGAGAGAAGTTAGCAAGCACTTCCTCACACAAAGGGTGCTCAAAATGCGGAACTCTCTCCCACAAAAAGCAGATGGTAGCTCAATTAATAATTTTGAAAGAGATCGATAAGATTTTTGCCAGGTGTGGGTAGGTGGGTGCAATTAAGATGTAAATCAGCTAGGATCTTACTAAATGGTGGAACAAGGGCCTGAGTTGCCTACTTCTGTTGCTACCTAACCATCTCCATTCTGGCCAGGAATAGTGGCGTCAGAGTAGACAGCCTACTGTCCGTGTGAAAAGTGAGGAATACATACACGACAGTGATAGTGATTGTTCACTGCCTTCCTTTAAATTAAGCTGGTAAATTTTCACCCCATTTTTACACCGGTTTGGCCTATTTTTAAAATATGTGCTCAGAATACGACATTATTGTGGGCCTTCTTAAAGCGATTAATGGGGCATTAAATCACCCGTATAATATATGGAACTGAAGTCGTAGATGGGCCAGACCAGCTTGGGGTGAAACCTTAAGCCTTGAAATGACCCTATGCTCTTATAAGAATATTTCTTATTCCTATCACTGCTTGCTTGTCCCTACAACCACACCCCACCCAACTTCTCTCCCCCAACCCCCCCATCTTAAACCAGCTTATATTTCACCCCTCTCCTAATATTACTCAGTTCTGTTGAAGGGTCATGAGGACTCGAAACGTCAACTCTTTTCTTCTCCGCCGATGCTGCCAGACCTGCTGAGTTTTTCCAGGTAATTCTGTTTTTGTTTTGGAGCATCTGCAGTTTTTTGTTTTTATCCCTGCGTATGAATGTGTGTCACCTCTAGCAAGCATAAATGGGACACATTATGAACTTGATTATCTTAAATTAGCTGCTAGTGTAGCTATTAGCGCACTCAGGATTGTTCAGTAAGTGTTGTCCAATCATGGAATCACATCTAACAGCAGATGTTTTGTTTTGGGTTTTGCAAGCACGGGCTGGTTGAGTACTCTGCCTATTGCAAACAACTGAAGGAAGGTGTTATTAAGCTTAATGGCAAGGCCTTGGAAAGACCACAAGGAATGATTCCAACAGAATTGTTACACTGGTACAGTAAAACTGGAATCTTAGGACTGGGGAGAGGGGAAAGATACAAGACTGATTGTTAATACGCAATACTATTAGAATCTCATATGAGAAAGCTAATCTCGAATCCCACCTTAGCCCACTTTCTGTCAGCCATGGCTCAGTGAGTAGCACACTTGCCTCTGAGCCACAAGGTTCTGGGTTCAAATCCGACTCTAGGACTTAAGCACAAAATCTAGGCTGACACTCCAGTGCAGTACTACAGGAGTGCTACACTACTGGAGGTGATGTTTTTCCGGTATGATGTTAAACCAAGGCCCCACCTGTCTGTTTGGGTGGATGTAAAGGATCCCAGGAGACTATTTTGAAGAGGAGCAGTGGAATTTTTATCCCTCAATCAACATCACAAAAATAGATTACCCAGTCATCATCACATCGGTGTTTGTGGGATCTTGCTGTGTGCAAATTGGCTGCCCCATTTCCTATATTACAACAGTGACTACACTTCAAAGGTACTTCATTGGCTTTAAAGCGCTTTGAGACGTCTGGTCATCGTGAAAGATGCTATATAAACGCAAGTCTGTTTTTATTCCACCATTAACGGCCATGCCTTCGGCTGAGTAGGTCTCACTCTGGAATTCCCTCTTCAAACCCTTCTGCGTCACTGCCTCCCTCTGCTTCTTTGATGAGCCTCTTTTAAAATCTACCGCTCTGACCAGATTTTTGCCGCCAACCCCTACAGTCTCACTCCTCCCCGTTAGAATATTTGAACATGTTTTAGAACGGTCAAAAATATCTGAGCATGCTTTGCTTGAGTATTTTTAGCCAGAGTGGGAATGGGGAGAGAAGTGTGGTCAGAAAGCTTTTTATTCCTCAGTGAACGGAAACAATCTGAGCCATGAGAATCAGGCACTAAGATAAGGGAGCAGGCGCTAAGTTGCCACTTATTACAACAAGAGGAAGAACAGAGCAGGTAGAATGATACAAGGCTGTAAGGACACTGGGGCCACATATTAGATAAAGCCTGAGGAACAGAATTGGGTAAACATCTCAATACTGTTGTTCGCAGCTGCAGCCTCAGGTAGCCAAATAGTATATAAAGCTCTTTTTAATTCTTTCATGGGATGCGCGTGTCACTGATAAGGCCCATCCCTAAATGTCCTTCAACTGAATGCCTTCCAGATTTATTATTTCAATTTAAATTCAATTCGAATTCAAATCCCACCAGCTGCTATGGAGGGATTTGAACTCGAGTCCCCAGGGTATTAGCCTGGGCCTCCGGATTATTAGTCCAGTGACATTACCACTAAACCACCATCTCTCCTCTCACTTCAGTGCACTCTAAGGGCAGTCAGAAAACCATCCAAAAACGTTAACAAGTCTGATCAGCTGGAACAGGACTTTGTGAAGGTTGTGTTAACTGCTCAGCATTTAATGTAACAGTGTGATCCAGCTCTCCAAAACCCATTTCGTTATGAGTCAACACATATTGAAGCTTGTTGCTTAAACCCACTTGGGCGCAAATCACATGAAGGGTATTGTTGCTGGACTGAAAACCCTCCGTTTTGATCGTAACCACGGGAAATCCACTAGCGTTCCTCCTTTGGCCGGGCAGTTTGCTCTGTGTGAAGTGTCACTGGGACATTTGTTTTCTGTTACGGGCACTAAAAACCGCCCCGAACTGCTGTTGGTACAACTCACCAATGTTTGCCAAGCGGGCATGAAGTCCGCACTTTGCCGCACGCGCTCGAATATCTTCTGGAGCTGAGGGTTGATGAAACTGCTGTCTGTGCGGAGAGAAAATTGACTGTGTAAAAGCGGCATCTCAGCCTACAGTTTAAAAGACTCGTCAGCGCAAATCTTGGAACGCCAGAACACTGAGGAGGCAATTCAAGTTAGCTCTGCTGCTCAATGCAATCATGGCTGATCCGTAACTTAACTTCATTCACCCGCCTTGGCACCGTGTCCCTTAATTAGCTAACAAAAAAACATTGCTGTACAGAGAGCCGTGTTGACGAAGCTTTTCATCTTGCACTCTTCAGGACAAGTGCAGGAATGCCAGATTTCAAATGATCACCACAATTTATACTACAGGAGGAAAGCATGCCGATTGGTTGGCAGGTCAACTCTGATTGGCCAAAGTGTTGCCATGGCGAAAGCCAAGGGAAAACTAAAGGTTCCGTAAGCCCCCAGGTAATTCAAAAGAAAAAGGCGCAAGGCTTGAGCACATTCCTTTTGTTTACAGAGAATGGGTCGTTGTGTATGAGTGTATGTTGCTCGTAGCAAGTGTAAACGAGCATTGAAGAGCACACACAATCTCAGACTTCACATTATTAATTGAGCTAACATATACTGCTTTTTGCGAGAGTTTCACATTCTACCAGCCTTTAAAAAAGGTGCTTCCCAACATTCTCACATTACAACAGTGACTACATTTCAAAAGTACTTCATTGGCCACGGTGGGGGGGGTTCTGGGATGTCTTGAGGATACTTAAAAGTCGCTACATAAACACAAGTCTTTCTTTTAAGTTTTATCCTTAACGGCCTGGCTCTGTCCTCTTCATCTAGACTCCTCCACCAGCGCCCTATCAATTCTTTACAAAATCCTACAAACCTCCAATAAAGTCACCACTTAACCTTCTATATTCCTGGGAATACAAACCTGGTTTAAATAATCTCCCTTCGCAGTTTAAAGTGGACGGTGTTACACTGGAACAAGTAGATAAGTTTGTCTGCTCAGGATAAATGATAACAGGAGATAGTAGATGCGATGCCAAAGTTGGAAGAAGGATAGAGACGGCCAGAAGGAATTTTGTGAAGATGAAAGAAGTGTTAAAGAAAAAACTCAAGCTTGTAACAAGGGAAAAGCTCCTAAGATGCTACATTCTATCCACTTTCCTGTCTGCCTCAGAAACCTGGTCAATAAATAAAGATCTGTGGAAGAAAGTACAGGCCTTTGAAACGTGGATTGTAAGACACTTGCTAAAAATTCCATATCAGACCATAAGACAAATGAAGAGGTGCTTGAAACTGCAAGAGCAAAATAAAAAACTCTTCAAAAGTGACATCCAGAAAATGTCAGTGTTTCAAATATTTGATCAGAGCTGTCAAGCTACAGAAATCTCTTCTAGAAACAAAGTGGAGGGCAGCACAAAGAGCTGGGCGTAGCTGGATGACGGACGTCACAGAGCGATTGCAGACGAGCTCCAGTGGATGTGTGAGGATGGTACAAGACAGACGCGTGACATCCCATGACAGTGGATCTCCTGGTAGGAGTAGCTACGAGGACAGCACAGGAGGACGCGGTTTAACCCTTGGAGCCCTGGAAACCTTGGTGAAAAATGTGCTGGGCTCTTTCCAATACCAATATGATGTGCTGTGAGATCTTGAGGGGACAGGATAGGGTGGCTACCAGGAGGATGTTTCCTCTTATGGGGGAAACTAGAACTCAGGGACATGTCTTAGGAATAAGAGGCCTCCCTTTTAAGGTGGAGGAGGATTTTTTTTCTCTCTCTGTGGGTTGTTAAAGTGTGGAATTCTCTTCCCCAGAAGGCAGTGGAGGCTGGGTCCTTAAATTTATTCAAGGCTGAGTTACATTTTTGTTAGTCAAGGGAGTCAAGGGTTATGGGGGGCAGACAGGAAGGTGAAGCTGAGGCCACAACCAGGTCAACCATGATCTTACTGAGTGGCAGAGCAGGCTCGAAGGGCCGAATGGCCTACTCCTGCTCCTAAGTTCTATGTTCCTATGTCCACAGAGCTGTACACACTATCCCAGCTATGGTCTAATCAAAGCTTTGTACAGCTGTAGCAGAACTTCCCTTCTCTCATATCTTCTAGACGTAAAGGCAGAGATAGCCAGTTTGCAAGGTCAGTGCGGAGCTGTTAGTATCGAGCTTTCAAAGCTTGGTGAATATTTGTCATTTGAAAAGCTTTAAATGTTAAATAGTGACACTGAAGATTCCAGGTACATGAATGGTAATAAAAACAGAAAAAGCTGAAAATTCTCAGGTCAGGCAGCATCTGCAGAGAGAGGAAGAAAAAGAGTCAAACTTTCAGACCTTTCATCAGAATTGGGAAAAGTTAGAAGTGTATTGGTTTTGAGCAAGTGAAAGGGGATGGGGCGGTGGGGGCGGGGGTGGGGGAGAAGAACAATAGGGAAGGTCTGTGATAGGACGGAGGGCACCTTCATTGTCGCTGGGTCAATGTTCTGGAACTCCCCACCCTGGGAGCGCCTCCACCACATGAACCTTGGGAAGAAAGCCAACCGCCACCTTCTCAAAAAGGGCAACTAGGGACAGGCAATAAATGCCAACCCTGCCCACATCCACAGAATGAGGAAAGGACCCCCCTCCCCCTGCCCTATCGAACCGTTGGGAGGGAGATGGGCTGGTAGGAGAGGAGAGACTCGCACTTGGTATCTGGAGAGAGCGAGTGTGACTGCGAGGATGAGGAGTCAGTGCAACTCCAAAACGCACCTTGAATGCTAAGCATCTGCCCAATCTTCAGCGCCGCCCCTCGCACCTTGCACAGCGTGTCGACAATGCGTTCTGCATTGGCCTCCGACAGGAAGGGGCTGGAGTCCAGCAGTCCTTTATTTTCTGTGGTTAAAAACCAGCACATCAGAGGATCACTTACAGTCCAGGACAACTGAAATGCCAGCCAACTAAATCTGTCACCCCTCTGATTGCCCAGATGAAGTAATGAACATTTTTAAACATCATGACTTTTAGCCATTTTATTTAACAGCCAAGTCGTAAAGGTTAGACCCAGAGCTTTGAATCGTGCAGCACAGGAGACTGGCCATTCAGCCTACTGTGTTTGTGCTAGCTCTTTGAAGGAGCTATCTGATTAGCCCTCTTTTCAGTCTCTCCCTTTCCTTCAAGTGACCCTTGACCTGTGCCAGCAGGGCTGGGAAAGACCTGACTCCCATGCTTACCACCTGGAAAGTTGCAAGCTCCAGATAAATCCTCCCATGGGGGGAGGCAGGAAAAGAACGAGGGGTGACTGAGTGAGCAGGAGAGGGGGGGGGCGCCGTAAAGACGCCCTCCACAGTTCAATATCGGTTGACGCTCACCATCTAGACACCTACTGGCAAAAACGGCCACCTGTCGAGATACAGGAGGGAGATCGACACCCAGACAACAGGAGGGAGGGAGGGAGAAAGGAGAAATCTTAACCAGTATCATCTGCCTTACTCGAGAACCATCAGGACAAAGAGGTCAAATGCTGAAATCTCACCTCCTGACGTCTGCTTTCCACTCACTGACTTTTTGGCAACTTCTGCCAAAGCACCGAGTCCCAAGCTCACCGCCAAACCTGCCGATGGAAGCGCAATGGATGTAACGCAACGTTCCACACTCTGCAATAGGTTGGGGAGGGGCTGCTCCTGTCAAAACCCAACAGGATGGGGGCCGAGTGCAAAGTGTGCTACCTACCTCCAAAGTTTGCCAAGCGGCTGATCCGCGAAGAGGGCACTTTCCTTTCACGAGCTTGTTCGCTTAGCTACACAAAAAAAAAGAGAAAATAATTGGTCAAAAGTCTATGACGCTGAATATTGGGCTTTTATCAGACTGTCTACCACACGCCCCCCTCCCCCAGAAGGTGCTGACTCAGTCAATGGTTTTAATTTCTTTTTGGGATGTGCCGTCGTTGGTAAGTATTGAAATACAGGTCAGCCCTGGTCTGTTTGAATGGCGAAGTAGACTCAAGGAGTTAAAGGGCCTCCTCCTGTTCCTACACGCGACAGTGTCAAATGATTCCTCACCATTTGTCTTGGGACCTTCGACTGGCTCCATTTATCTCTGCTCTGCTTCGTGATCCTGGCCTTGGCCATTTCCTCAGGTGTCAGGCCCCTCACCGAAGCCTCGTCGTGGAGTAGCCTCGCCTGTCCCATTCCAGGGCCCGCCAGCGAGGAGAAGTTCCTGCGGCCATCCCCGAACCCGCTCCCGGCTGGACGGCCCGAGTTAGGGTTCCCCTCCCTCTCGCCGTGCGACGAGCTCTCACCCCACCGGGTATCGGGTGCCTCCTGGCTCCCTGCTCCCACGTCGCCGCCAGAATATTCCGGAGCCATTTCTGAGGCAAGGTTCCATCGCGAGGCCTCATCTTCTCCGTCGAATGGAAGGTGATCCTCTTTAAATTCTTGCACTCCTTGCTGAAAAGGGAAGAGCAAAAGGACAGATCGTAAAGAGGCCGTTTCCCATTTCTCCACCTCCAAAATCATTTCTTTGGTCCACAATTGAGATGCAGGGATGCTGAAGCATGAAACGGAGTGATGGGTGGGCAATGGGTGGGTCAGCCATGCATCTCTCCATTGCCAGGGGCTGAAGCAACCATGGCGAGTGCATTTGGAGCCTTAAAGGGCAGCAGTGGGGGGCAGATTGAAGGCAATGAAGGCTCCTTTTAAGGAGCTTCGATAGCTGAAGACAAATCCTTGTCCAAATACAGTAATAACGGTGACCTGATTGTGTGTGTGTGTATATATAGAGAAATACTTAGGTTTGTAAACGTCAGGTAATGGCTATCTCCGACAAGGACACAGATTTAAATTGGCAAAAGATGGAAAAGAAATTCTCACAGTGAGTGGTTAAGGTCCGGAATACACTGCCTGAGAGTGTGGTGGAAGCAGGTCCAACTGCAACATTCAAAAGGGGATTAGACTGTGATCTGAAAAGGAAGAATGTGCAGGATTATGGGGAGAAGATGGGAGAATGGTGAATTACTCTTCTAGCCAGTACAGACACAATGGACCAAATGGCTTCCCTCTGTGCTGTAACACTCTGTGAATCTGCAAAAAGACTTGCATTTCCAAAGCGCCTTTCACAACCTCAGGATGTCCCAAGGCACTTTACAGCCAATGAATTACAGCCGCTGTGGTAATGTAGAAAACGTGGCAGCCAATTTGAAAGCTCCCACAAACAGAAACGCGAGTTTTGTTTATTCATTCACAGTACGTGATGTCACCAGCATTTATTGCCCCTTCCTAATTATGGTCCAGGAGATGGTGGTGACAACTGAGTGGCTTGTTAGGCCTTTGCGAAGGCAGTTAAAAATTGACAATGGGTTTGGTGTCACATGAAGGCCAGACCGGGTAAGGATGGCAGATTTCCTTCCCCAAAGTACATTTTTGAACCAGATAGGGTGTGACGACAATCCGGTAGTTTACTGTCACCATTACAGATACAAGCTTTTAACTTAGTTTATTTAGTTAACTGAATTTAAATTTCCCAGTGCCACAGTGGGATTTGAACCCATGTCTGAGTATTGTGTGCAGTTTTGGTCGCCTTACCTAAGAAAGGATATATTTGCCATAGAGGGAGTGCAAGCGAAGGTTCACCAGACTGATTCCTGGGATGGCAGGATTGTCGTATGAGGAGAGATTGGGTCGACTAGGCCTGCATTCACTGGAGTTTAGAAGAATGAGAGGGGGTCGCATTGAAACGTATAGAATTCGGACAGGGCTGGACAGACTGGACGCGGGGATGATATTTCCTCTGGCTGTGGGAGAGGGGTCTAGAACAAGGAGTCACTGTCTCAGGATACGGGGTGGGCCATTTACAACTGAAAGGAGGAGAAGTTTCTTCACTCAGAGGGTGGTGAACCTGTAGAATTCTCCACCACAGAAGGCTGTTGAGGCAAAGTCACTGAATATACTTAAGAACGAAATAGATAGATTTCCAAACACTAAAGGCATCAAGCGGTATGGGGAGAGAACGCGTTGAGAGAGAGGATCAGCTATGATCATATTGAATGGCAGAGCAGGCTCAAAGGGCTGAATTGACCTACTCCACAGCACCATAGAAAAGTTACGGTGCAGAAAGTGGCCATTCAGCCCATCATGTCTGCCTCGGCCAGAAAGAGAAAAAAGAAACTAGCCACTCATTTTAACCCCACTTCCCAGCCCCTGGTCCGTAGCCTTGCAGGTTACAGAGCTTCAGATGCAGGTCCAGGTACCTTTTAAATGAATTGATCATTTCAGCCTCAACCACCAACTAAGGCAGTGAATTCCAGACACCCACCACCCTCTGCGTGAAAAAGTTTTTCCTCATGTCCCCCCTAATCCTTCTACCAATCACCTTAAATCTATCCCCCTGGTAAATTGACCCCTCAGCTTGGGGAAACAAGTCTCTCCTGTCTCCCCTATCTAGGCCCCTGAATTAGGTCACCCCTTAGCCTCCTCTGTTCTAAGGAAAACAAGCCTAGCCTATCTCATCTCTCCTTGTGGCTGCAATTTTCAAGCCCTGGCAACATTCTTGTAAATCTCCTTTGCACTCTCTCCAGAGAAATTATGTCCTTCCTGTAATGTGGTGACCGGAACTGTACACGCAATTCCAGCTGTAGCCTAACCAGCCTTTTATACAGTTCCATTATTACATCCATGCTTTTGCCTTCAATACCTCACCCAATAAAGGAAAGCATTCCTGCTCCTATTTTCAATGTCTCTATGTTTACAAGTCCATAACTAGTAACTAGTAGTATAAACACTATGCCCAACCCTATAACACTGGACCCATGACCGGATAATCTGTTTTTGTGATGTTGATTGAGGAATAAATATTGGCCAGGACACCAGGGAGAACACGCCTGATCTCGTGGAATCTTTTATAGCTACACGAGAGGACAGTTGGGGCCTCGGTTTAATGTCTCATCTGAAAGTCAGCACCTCCAACAGGGCAGTACTCCCTCAGTACTACATTAGGTGTGTCTGGCTGGATTTTGCATTCGAGTCTTGAGAGTGGAACATGAACCCACAATTATCTGATTTAGAGAGAGAGAGCTACCCACTGAGCCCCAGTGGACCATTCCTAGGGGCAGTCAGATTGCATATCGAAGAGATTCCTTTCCGCCTTTGGCTGACCATGAGATGGACCACCACGATATGGCTAGTCTAGTTCAGTTTCTGGTCAATGGTAACCCCCCCATCAACCTCCTGGGGGTTACCATTGACCAGAAACTGAACTGGACTAGGCATATAAATACTGTGGCTACAACAGCAGGTCAGGGACTAGAATTGTGCAGCGGGTAACTCACCTCTTGACTCCCCAAAGCCTGTCCACCATCCACAAGGCACAAGTCAGGAGTGTGATGGAATACTCTCCACTTGTCTGGGTGAGTGCAGCTCCAACAACATTCAAGAAGCTCAACACCATCCAGGACAAAGCAGCCTGCTTGATTGGCACCCCATCCACAAACATTCACTCCCTCCATTACCGACGCACAGTAGCAGCAGCGTGTACCATCTACAAGATGCACTGCAGGAATTCACCAAGGCTCCTTCGACAGCACCTTCCAAACCCACAACCACTGCCATCTAGAAGGACAAGGGCAGCTGAGACATGGAAACACCACCACCTACAAGTTCCCCTCCAAGTCACTCACCACCCTGACTTGGGAATATATCGGCCGTTCCTTCACTATCGCTGGGTCAAAATCCTGGAACTCCCTCCCTAACAGCGCTGTGGGTGTACCTACACCACAGGGACTGCAGCGGCACAAGAAGGCAGCCCACCACCACCTTCTCAAGGGGCAATTAGGGATGGGCAATAAATGCTGGCCCAGACAGTGACACCCACATCCGTAAATGAGTAAAAAAGAAAGATCGAACCGTTACCTGTCGTCTGATGAGGAGAGAACTGACACATTGCTCCGCGGAGACCTGGGCCTTCCTCAGACCAGCACCCAGCACAGAACTGCAGGCAGCCAGCTTCAGCTCTTCCCCCTGTTTCTCTGTGAAAGCCTTCCCCACCCGCGCTGCGCCCCACAGCACCTTGGCCACCTCGGTCCACATCTGTAACAAAATAAACGTCACTCATTAAAACAGGAAGAAAAAGAACAAAAAGAAGAAACCTCCCTGTCGCTTGCCATTTTAACACTCCACCCTGCTCTCTTGCCCACATGTCCGTCCTTGGCTTGCTGCATTGTTCCAGTGAAGCCCAACGCAAACTGGAGGAACAGCACCTCATCTTCCGACTAGGCACTTTACAGCCTTCCGGACTGAATATTGAATTCAACAACTTTAGATCTTGAACTCTCTCCCCCCATCCCCACCCCCTTTCCGTTTCTTCCCCCTCCCTTTTGTTTTTTCCAATAATTTATATAGATTTTTCTTTTCCCACCTATTTCCATTATTTTTAAATCTATAACTGTAATGCCCTGTCAGTCTTTCCACCCCATCCCCACTAGAGCTGTACCTTGAGTGTCCTGCCATCCATTCTTAATTAGCACATTCTCTTAGATAATATCACCACCTTCAACACCTCTTTGTTCCTTTGTCGGTGACATCTTTTGATTATCTGCTCCTATCACTGCTTGCTTGTCCCTACAACCATCCTCCCCCCCAACTTCTCTCCCCCCGCCCCCCACCTTAAACCAGCTTCTATTTCACCCCTCTCCTAACTATACTCAGTTCTGCTGAAGGGTCATGAGGACTCGAAACGTCAACTCTTTTCTTCTCCGCCGATGCTGCCAGACCTGCTGAGTTTTTCCAGGTAATTCTGCTTTTGTTTTAGAAAAAGAACAATCATTGGCAAACCCTCACAGAGAAGAGGTGCCAAGGCAATAGGAACAGGAGGACGTTCAGCCCCTCAAACATGTTCTGTCGCCGTTCAATTAGATCATGGCTGATGGCCATCTTAACTCCATTCGCCTGCCTTAGCTCCGTAATGCTTAAAACTACCGATCTGAGTCTCAAAAGCTCCAAATGACCACCAGCACCTAGACTAACCGACTCTTACTGCAGCCGGCTGTGTTCACACCTCACACCCCTCCCTTCAGTCACATGAGGACAGAGAGCCCTGTGCTGCAGGGAGGGAGGTGGGGAGAGGAGCAGTCCATGGATGCTGGGTGGGGGGAAGCTCAGTGACAGGTTTGGGCTTTGGAGCTGGGTGCAGTGGCGAGGAGATGTTGGGTGCTGGGAGGCAGGGGGTTGGGTGCCAGGTGGGGTTGGGTGCTGGGGAGGTTTGAGTGCGGGCTGGGAGGGGTTAGGTGCTGAGGGTGCTAGGAGGAGGGTTGAGTACTGGGGCGTAATGGGTTCTGGGAGGAATTGGGTGTCGGGGTTCGGGGGGGGATTGGGTGCCAGGGATCTGGGGTATGAGGGGATTGGGTGCTGGGTATCGGGGGGAATTGAGTGCTGGGGGTAGGGGGGATGGGGAAGATTTGGTGCTGGGGGTAGAGGGGATTGGGTGCTGGGGGGGGGGGGATTGGGTGCTGGGGGGGAATTGGGTGCTGGGGGAGGGATTGGGTGATGGGGGAGGGATTGGGTGCTGGGGGAGGGATTGGGTGCTGGGCGGGGGATTGGGTGCTGGAGGGTGGGGGAGGGATTGGGTGCTGGGGGAGGGATTGGTTGCTGGGGGAGGGATTGGGTGCTGGGCGGGGGATTGGGTGCTGGGCGGGGGATTGGGTGCTGGGCGGGGGATTGGGTGCTGGAGGGTGGGCGGGGGACTGGGTGCTGGGCGGGGGATTGGGTGCTGGGCGGGGGATTGGGTGCTGGGTGGGGGATTGAGTGCTGGGGGGTGGGCAGGGGATTGGGTGCTGGGCGGGGGATTGGGTGCTGGGGTTGGGCGGGGGATTGGGTGCTGGGGGATTGGGTGCGGGGGGGGATTGGGTGCTGGGGGTGGGCGGGGGATTGGGTGCTGGGTGCTGGGGATTGGGTGCGGGGGGGGTTGGGTGCTGGGGTGGGATTGGGTGCTGGGGTGGGATTGGGTGCTGGGGGCGGGATTGGGTGCTGGGGGGGAGATTGGGTGCTGGGGGGGGATTGGGTGCTGGGGGGGGATTGGGTGCTGGGGGGGAGATTGGGTGCTGGGGGGTGGGGATTGGGTGCTGGGGGGTGGGGATTGGGTGCTGGGGGGTTGGGATTGGGTGCTGGGGGGGGATTGGGTGCTGGGGGGGGATTGGGTGCTGGGGATTGGGTGCTGGGGGGGGATTGGGTGCTGGGGGGTGGGGTGGAGATTGGGTGCTGGGGGGGATTGGGTGCTGGGGGGTGGGGATTGGGTGCTGGGGGGGTGGGGATTGGGTGCTGGGGGGGTGGGGATTGGGTGCTGGGGGGGTGGGGATTGGGTGCTGGGGGGTGGGGATTGGGTGCTGGGGATTGGGTGCTGGGGGGTGGGGATTGGGTGCTGGGGGGTGGGGATTGGGTGCTGGGGGGGGGGATTGGGTGCTGGGGGGTGGATTGGGTGCTGGGGGGGGATTGGGTGCTAGGGGGGGATTGGGTGCTGGGGGGTGGGGTAGAGATTGGGTGCTGGGGGGGGATTGGGTGCTGGGGGGTGGGGATTGGGTGCTGGGGGAGGATTGGGTGCTGGGGATTGGGTGCTGGGGGGTGGGGATTGGGTGCTGGGGGGGGATTGGGTGCTGGGGGGTGGGGATTGGGGGGTGGGGATTGGGTGCTGGGGGGTGGGGATTGGGGGGTGGGGATTGGGTGCTGGGGGGTGGGGATTGGGGGGTGGGGATTGGGTGCTGGGGGGGATTGGGTGCTGGGGGGTGGGGATTGGGGGGTGGGGATTGGGTGCTGGGGGGTGGGGATTGGGGGGTGGGGATTGGGTGCTGGGGGGTGGGGATTGGGTGCTGGGGGGGATTGGGTGCTGGGGGGTGGGGATTGGGTGCTGGGGGGTGGGGATTGGGTGCTGGGGGGGGATTGGGTGCTGGGGATTGGGGGGTGGGGATTGGGTGCTGGGGGGTGGGGATTGGGTGCTGGGGGGGATTGGGTGCTGGGGGGGATTGGGTGCTGGGGGGTGGGGATTGGGTGCTGGGGGGGATTGGGTGCTGGGGGGTGGGGATTGGGGGGTGGGGATTGGGTGCTGGGGGGGATTGGGTGCTGGGGGGTGGGGATTGGGTGCTGGGGGGGGGATTGGGTGCTGGGGGGTGGGGTGGAGATTGGGTGCTGGGGGGGGATTGGGTGCTGGGGGGTGGGGATTGGGGGGTGGGGATTGGGTGCTGGGGGGGGGATTGGGTGCTGGGGGGGGGATTGGGTGCTGGGGGGTGGGGATTGGGTGCTGGGGGGGATTGGGTGCTGGGGGGTGGGGATTGGGTGCTGGGGGGTGGGGATTGGGGGGTGGGGATTGGGTGCTGGGGGGTGGGGATTGGGGGGTGGGGATTGGGTGCTGGGGGGTGGGGATTGGGGGGTGGGGATTGGGTGCTGGGGGGTGGGGATTGGGGGGTGGGGATTGGGTGCTGGGGGGTGGGGATTGGGTGCTGGGGGGTGGGGATTGGGGGGTGGGGATTGGGTGCTGGGGGGTGGGGATTGGGGGGTGGGGATTGGGTGCTGGGGGGTGGGGATTGGGGGGTGGGGATTGGGTGCTGGGGGGTCGGAAGCTGCGGTGTTGCTGGGGGGGGGAGAAGCTCAGACCCTGGCGCTGGGAGACCCTCACCCGCCCCCTTCCCTCAGGCTCCCTCTTGAGGCCCAGCAACAAACAACCTCAGGCGAACAACCAACACCCGAATTCCACATTCAAAGCCCCGCTGCGGCTGACCAGGCCTCTCATCCCCGGCCTCCGGTACCTCAGCTCCTGCTTCCCAGGATCCAGGAGCTGCTCCGCCTGAACCCGCGCCCAGTCCCGCCCACTCCCCGCTAACAGGCAGCTCGGTCCACCAATCACCATCGTGTTCACAACGCCCCCGCCCATTTGCGCTGACTGGCATCGCTCTTCACCAATCATCTTTCAGTCTCCTTCACCGGACACCAATCACAGTGAAGGGGGCGGGCACTACCTGTGCTGGCAGGGCACCAGTGATTGACATTGCACTCACCCAATGGGAGTCTAAGGTTCTGGCCAATGAGCGCATGGTGGGGGCAGGACCTAGACCTGCAGCAGACAAGTTACATTCCAGAGGAATTTGTAGAAAACTTTAGAAGTTGTTTCCTATTTTAGTTCGTGTATTAAAATGCATTTATTTTTATATTAACTTAACTAGTAGATGCTCTGCCGCAATTCTCCAAGACTTTTTCAATACCACCTTCCAATCCCATGACCTTCACCACCTAAAAGGTCAAGGGCAGCAGACACATGGGAACACCACCACCCTTAGGTGGTGATGGTAAAGGTTCAGGGGTAATGTCACTGGGCTAGTAATCTAGCAGCCCAGGCTAAATGTGGATAGGTCGCTGTCGAAGACCTTTCTGCCATAGTGCACTGAGGGGCTGGGAATTGTATAGACCCCTTGGGCTGCGCGGCTCACAATAAATGTCTGCATTGAATATTAATTGTATTATAATTGCATTGAAGCACCTCAGAGCGCAACATGATGCACGTTGATAACTCCACGACTGTCCGATTGTCTGTAATGACCATATTGAAATGATTGTAATATTCATTGATTGTACTGAAGCACCTTGTGATCCATGCGTAAAAGTTGAACCTGATTGCACTTTTTGTGATGGCGATTTAGAAATGTTTTGCAATGTTCTTCCAGATAATTTATGAATAAAGTATTTTTTCAACAAAAAAAAATCTGGCAGCCCAGGCTAATGCTCTGGGGATGGAGTTCAAACCCCAGCATAGCCTTATGTTTAAATTCAATTAATAATCTGGAATTTAAAAAAATGGCAGCCATGAAACCATTGTTGATTTTTGTAAAAGCCCATCTAGTTCGCTAATGCCCCTTTAGGGAAGGAAATCAATTAGGAATGGGCAACGAATGCCAGGCTTGTCAGCGAAGCCTCCATCCCATGAAAGAATAAATCAAAATAAAGTTCCCCTCCAAGTCACTCACTATCCTGACTTGGAAATATATCGGCCGTTCCTTCACTGTCGCTGGGTCAAAATCCTGGAACTCCCTCCCTAACAGCACCGTGGGTGTTCTGTTGAAGAGTCATACGGACTCGGAACGTTAACTGTGTTCCTCTCCACAGATGCTGTCAGACCTGCTGAGTTTTTCCAGGTATTTTTGTTTTGGATTTCCAGCATCCGCAGTTTTTTGCGTTTAATTTTTTGAACCTTTTATAATCTCAGGTTAAAGTGCCCTGAAGCACTTTACAGCCAATGAAGTACGTTTTTTTGAAGTACAGTCACTGTTGTAAATGGAGGAAATGTGGAAGCCAAATTGTGCACAGCAAGCTCCCACAAACAGCAATATAATGGTCAGATATTGTGTTTTTGCAATGTTGTTTGAGGGATAAAATATTGGTCAGGACCACCAGGGGTGACTCGTCCTGCTCTACTCCCCTGCTCTCCTTCGAAATAGTGCCATGAGATTCACCTGAGAGCGCGGATGGGCATCTCGGGGTTAATGCTTCATCTGAAGACTGACACTTCTGACAGGGCAGTCACTCCCTCTGGACTGTGCTGGAGGAGCAGAGAAAGGCATAAACGCCCTGCCTGAATCGCATTGTGCTGCTGCAGCTGAAGAAATTTAAAGAGGAGGTTGTGCGGTGGGGAGGCAGGGTGGTGGGATGGCGAGGCTCAGAACCCACTTGACAGTTGCGCTCTGGGGACCCATTAGGTGAACAGCCCAAGCAGAGGTCAAGAAGTGTAGCGATGCATTTTGCAGGGGTTGCAATGCTCTTTTAACAATGTAATTGGGTGGCAGTTGTTGTTAGCTATGTCATCATCTTTATTTTAGAAATTGAAGTAATTAATCTCCATATAGCACCAGTATCCATGGCAACGCATGTAGGCACAATTAAAGGGGCCTTGGCTGGAGAATCATTTTTGCTACAAAGGAAATGGACAATTGTGCCCTCTGGTGTCTAATGGATGGAATGGCCGCTTTTGTCAGTGTTGAAACAACTTTCTTCTCCTTTTCCATATTTAAGGGTAATTGAATAGGTTTTAATTTTTAGAGGGAGTCAAGGTTCAATGACTTTTTTTTTTGTCATTTCGACACTTATTAAAAGTTCCAGATTTATTTTTGCAGCATCAAGTGGCAAATTGGGTGCGGGAATAGTGAGTTCTGTTCCCGAGTTTGCAAATTTGACCCTAAGTTTGGAGGGACAGTGAATTGTGCAGCGTGACAGCCAACTACACAGGCAGGTGGAGCGAGCGGGCGAAACTGTGGCAGACGCGATTTAATGAGGGCAAGCGTGAGGTGATCTAAAAATAAAAACAGAAAATGCTCAAAGTACTCAACAAGCCTGGCAGCTTCTGCGAGAGAGAAAAATTTAAGTTAACGTTTCAGGCCGACGGCCTTTAATCAGGAGTAGAAAAAGTTAGAAACATAACAGGTTCTAAACAAGTAAAGAGGTGGGGATGGGGGCTGTTGGAGGAAGGGAGAGCGTGCAGTTATCTACTTTGGTAAATCGTAGTATTTTCTATTTTGTCCCCAAAAATATGCTTTATTCATAACATTTATAACATTTCTAAAAGTACATGACAAAATATTTTGACTTGAAATTTACAGAAAATGCAGTAGGATTCAACTTTTAGGGCATGTTCCACTCTGAGGTGCCTTGATACACTTGATATTTACAATATACATTGCTTGTCAGCCTGAGGGGCTCCACACAGTTTCTTGCCCCTCAGCGCACTGGGACTGAAAGGCCTCAGGCAGCGATCTTTCCCCATTGGTCCTCTGTAGCAGCTGCCCCAACCTTAGTACGTCCCTCCACACGTAGTCCTGGACGGTGGAATGTGCTGGTCTGAAGCACTTGGTCGGGGATGACTCTTTGCACAGGGAGACCATCAAGTCTCAGGCAGACCGAACAGCATCCTCCACTGAGTTGCTGGTCCTCCAGCTACAGTTGATGTTTACCTCGAGGTGCGTCCCTGGGAACGGCCCGTGGAGCGCAAAGCTGCAGAGGATGAACCTTGACAAAAACCACTGGATCACTCTCCAGACCTTCTTTACAAAGGAAAGATTCCGGGATAGCGGTCTCTTCCCCAACACAGACGCCTCGGGGGCAACGCCTGGAGGGGGTGAAACTCGGGACATGTAGGAAGGATCTGATGGGATGGGATGGGCCCTTCTCACAATATTTTCCAAACAATGAGAAACTGGCGCTGCTTTAGGGTCTGGCTTAGGCAATGGGTGTGAGTCTGGAATCGGGATGAGGGCAGAGAGGAGCAGGGTTCCTGCTCGATAGTGACTTCTGTTGGCATGAGAACAAGGTGGAGATGGTGGCAAAGTGGAAGCGTCACTGGATTGGTAACCTAGAAGCCCAGACTAATGCTCTGGGGACATGGGGATCAAATCCCACCACAGCAGCTGGTGGAATTTAAATTCAATTAATTAATGGAATGAGAAGCTATCATTGATTATTGTAAAAGCCCATCTGGTTCATTAATGTCCATTAGGGAAGGAAATAGGAACAGGATTTGGCCCCTCGAGCCTGCTGCACCATCCAATAAGATCATGGCCGATCTGTTTGTGTTTTGAGTTCCACATTCACATTCCCGATAACCTTTGATCCCCTTCCCTAACAAGGGTCTATCTACCTCTGCCTTAAAAATATTCACTGACCCCGTCTCCATCGCCTTCTGAGGCAGAGAGTTCCAAAGTCGCACATCCCTCAGAGAGAAAATATTTCTCCTCGTCTCTGTCCTAAAAGGGTGACCCCTCATTTTAAAACAGTGCCCCCTAGTTCTGGGCTCACCCACAAGGGGAAACATCCTTTCCATGTCCACCTTGTTGAGACCGTTCAGGATCTTATATACTTCAATCAAATCACCCCTCACTCTTCTAAACTCCAGTGGAAACAAGCCCAGTCTGTCCAACCTTTCCTCATCAGACAACCCACTCATCCCAGGTATCAATCTAGTAAACATGCGACTCCAGACCTGTGGAAAGGTGCTTTGCCGATTATTCGCTCACTAACGCTATCGCTGCCTGTGGGAGCTTGCTGTGTTCAAATTGGCTATTGTGTTTCCTCCTTTACAACAAGTGACAATAATTTGTTGTCTGAGGTGGTTTGGAAAGACCTGAGGTTATAGGATTGCAAAAGCCTTTCTTTCTGTTGAGTGAAGAAGTGCAAAAATATTCCCCCCCCCCACCCCCCAAAACAGCTTCAGAAGAGGAGGGAAGAAGATTGCGAGGGAGGGGCTGTGTGTGTATGGGGGGAAGGGGGAACTGCTGGAGGAGATAGTCCAACAAAGTGCACAGTGGCGGCTTTGACTGACAGCTCTGAAGGCGCACACAAATTACTTGTCAAATGCCCAGGAAATCCCCCAGAGCTGTCTTCACCTTAATTAATGCCAATCCCGTCAATCCACGAGGTGCCACTTAAAGGGCCTCAGAGTGAAGTTTGCCTCCGGCCTAGGAGGGCACCTGAGAATTATCGCCGCCTTCAAAGGCCACCTCGACTTGGGCTTTGGGATTTTAAACGAACGCTGGTGGCTTTCACCCTTCAGGCCCACATTCAAGCGTTCCACTTACAGGACGTGCTGAGCGGGACAGGCCTGTGCAAAGCCCGCTGTTCACAGGGGCCGCAGCCCTTCCCTGACTGGGAGACAAGAAGGCCAGGCAGCTCCCTTGGCCCCTTTAATTATTTCTGACAAGAGGTACAAATTCTGCCGGGATTAACATATCAAGAAAATTGCCACGGAAGAGTTATTCTCTCTGCCGGTGGGGAGGGAGACCTGAAACAAGAGGCACAATGAGAGGCCTGTGATTAACATATAACCCAGGGCATTTCACTGCTCAGCGGAGAATAGGCCCCCGACTCTTTACGAGGGAAAATGATGTTGTCTTCTTGATTTATGTTTGGTGCATTTTGACGAGGAGAGGGTTGTGTCGGCGCCTGCAAAAGGTTAAGAGTCACGTTGCTGTGGGTCTGGAGTCAAGTGTAGGCCAGACCAGGTAAGGTCGGCTGGTTTCCTTCCCCTAAAGGGGCATTAGTGAAACAGGTGGGTTTTTGACAACAATGATCGTGTCATGGTCACCATTACTGAGGCGAGCTTTAATGCTGACTGCAACCTCTCGATAACACAGCAGGGGGCAGGTCTTAGGGGGAGATGGTGGTCCAGGTCAATCACTAGTGGGGAGATGGTGACATAGTGGTATTGTTGCTGAATTAGCAATTCCAGAGACCCAGGGTAACTCTCTGGGGGCCCAGGTTCGAATCCTGCCACAGCAGATGATGGAATTTGAATTGAATAAAAGAATCTGGAATTAAGAGTCTGATGATGACCATGAAACAATTGCAGGTTGTTCTAAAAACTCATCTGGTTCACTATTGTCCTTTAGGGAAGGAAATCTGCTGTCCTTACCTGGTCTGGCCAACATGTGACTCCAGACCCACAGCAAAGTGGCTGACTCTTAACTGCCCCTCTGAAATAACCGAGCGAGACACTCAGTTCAAGGGTAATAAGGGATGGTGCCCACATCCTGTGATAGAATAAATCAAAGAAAAAAAAATCTACTGGTGCGAAGAGGTCGGGGGATGGGAAGAACCACAAAAATGCACCTTTGTTGGAGCTTCCCTTTCATAGAACCATACAGCAGGGATAAAGGAGGCCATTCTGCCCATTGTGCCTGTGCTGGCTCTTTGAACGAGTGGTTGTGCTTAGCCCCAGGCCCTTTGATTTTTGTCCTTAACCCCAAGGCATTTCCCACATTAAGACAGGTTCCAGGAAATGGTGGCTACGGGATCCTTTATGATCATCTCGGGGGGACAGGCGAGGAATGGGGTTAATGTCTCACCCAAGCAGGCAGCACCTCTGTCAGGGCAGCTCTCCCTCAGTACGGCACTGGGAGCGTCTGACACATCTCAAGTGGAGATGGCGCTGCGGTGGTAATGTCACTGGTAATCCAGAGGTCCAGGCTAATGCTCTGGGGTCACCGGTTCAAATGTTGGCTGTGGATAACCCTGGAATATGAAGCTCGTCTCAGTTATGGTGACCATGACAACTATCATTGATTGTCCTAAAAACCCATCCGGTTCACTAATGCTCCTTTAGGGAAGGAAATCTGCCGACCTTACCCGGTCTGGCCTACACATGACTCCAGACCCACAGCAAGGTGGCTGACTCTTAACTGCCCCTCTGAAATGGCCTGGCAAGCTACTCAAGGGCAATTAGGTCAAATGCTGGCCTTGCCAGTGATGCCCACATCGAATGAAAGGGAGGGATTTGAACCCACCACCTTCTGGTGCAGAGGCAGGAAGTGAAATGATCTCGCTTCGCAGAGGGTGCACCTCACGGTCGACATGTTAGCACAGTCGCCTTACAGAGGGGGCCTTGTCTGTCTGAAGAGCGTTTAACTGCATTGGTGAGGTGCCCCCAGCTGTCAGGTTGAACAATGACGGCGCAGATAAGCAAGGCTGAAAAACTCCTCAAAGGCCCCCGGGCACCAGAACTCGTTCGCAACATTTCAAACGAGCTCACGTTTATATTTTCCCTCGGAGGGCTAGTTTTAAAATAGATCTTCCGACCAAAAAGGAGAGGCCGTTGGGGGGGGGTGGTGGGGGGAGGAGGAGGGGTGGGTGGGGCAGGGAACTGACAAACTGAGGTTGCAGGGGCTGCTATTATTACTGTACTCACATCACATCCCCTTACCTGACTTGCAGTTCAGTGTCAGTCCAGGTTAGCAGGAAACTGCGAGTAACCGGTTCCTTTACAACGCCCTGGGTTGTGGGGCTTAGGGAAACCCTTTGCTGCTTTTGCTATTTCACTGCCCCGCAGGTGGAGCGGTCTCTCTCCCCTGGACGCTCGTGCTGTGTTTGGGAGGATCTGAACCCTGGGAGGCGGAGAGGTCGTTTTGTTGCTCCTTGGGACACCGCTTGGGGGGAGTGAACCCAGTAACGCAGCCAAGAACGCCCCCCACGAGGGACTTGCATTTCTATAGCGCCTTTCGCCGCCTCAGGAAGTCCAGAAGAGCTTCACAGCCCAATGTAGCGCTTACTTTTTTTTAAAAATCGAAGCGTAGTCACTCTTTTTTTATTCATTTTACAGGGCGTGGGCTTCTCTGGCTGGGCCAGCATTTATTGCCCCTCCCTCGTTGCCCTCGAAAAGGCGGTGGTGGTGGTGAGCCGCCTGCCCGAACCGCTGCTGCCCCTGTGGCGACTTGGGGAGCCAATGTGCGCACAGCAAGCTCCCGCAGCCAAGGGACGTGACGATGACCCGGATGATCCGATCCTCGCGGTGTCAACTTAGGGGATAAATATTGGCCAGGACCCCCGGGGAGAACTCCCTCCCCCCCACCCCCCACCCCCCCACCCCCACCCCCGTAACTCTCCTTCAAAGTGGTAGGATCCTTTTACGCCCACCTGAGGGCCTCGATTGAACATCCGAAACGCCGGTGACAGTGTGGCACTCCCTCAGCGCTGCGCTGGGGAGCGTGAGCCTGGACTGAAGTCCCCGGAGTTAGACCCAAAACCCTGCGACTTTTTAAACTCAGTGGCAACAGTTGGGACAGCGCCTCAGTGTCCCCCGGGGAGAGGAAGAGTTTAATTGGAGGTGGGGTGGGGTGGGGGGGGCGGGGCTTGAGGCTGTGGACAAAGGGGAGTGGAAAACTTTGCCCCTTCACCCCTGTGTGACTGCAAAACAAAATGAAGTTTTCAGTCCAGGACAGTAAATTGTGACCTAGATGTGGAAAATCCCCGCTCGCTTTGTTCCAATCTGTCCTCTCTGTATCACTCAGATTTAGCACGACTCTAAAAGGTGGGGGTGGTGGGGGTGGGTAAGGGGAGGGGGCAAATTAATTAAGCTTCAAGGCTGGTCAGCAATTTTTTTTCTGATAAGATCCAGTAAACTAGACACACAGATTGGAATCTAATCCCTTTTATCTGTGTGACAGATGGGGAGGGGATATTGGAGGCCCCGGAAAGGTGAATTAAGCCTCCAATGCTTGTCAGAGTGGGGGTGCGGGGGTGGGTTGGGGGCGGGGGGTTGGTGGAAAGAGAGAATGTGGAAGCCAAATATGAAGAGAAAGACAATGATTTTCAACAAATGAAGCATCTAGGTTAACAAGACGCATGATTACCAGCTGCAATTGGATCACAAACGATTGGAATTCAAGTAATTGAGTCTCAGGGAGCAGAGAGATGGCTGATTTGTGCACAAGAGTTTTGTATCTTAACCTGTTGAATGCTGAGTTTAAATGCCCCTCAGATTTTCTCTGCTTTTAGACCCTCAGGAGCTGACCTCCGAAGCCCCATGGGCGCCTGCACTTGCCTGACTCCTTCCCCCCCCAAGCCCTGCCGCTTGGGTGTCAGCCGCGGCAGGCAGCCTCCGTGAGCTATTCGACTCGGGTGGGCTGTCGCAGCCCAGCTCATCCGTGGCTCCAGCCTCCGGCAAAGGAGAAGACGCGGAAGGAACGTTTTCAGATTTCTGTAGTGCCTTGCACAGCCTCAGGACGCCCCCCGCCAAAAGCACTTTGCAGCCAATGAAGGACTGTTTAAGATGTAGTTGCTGTGGTAACGGAGCAAACACAGCAGTCGATTTGCGCACAGCAAGCTTCCATAAGCAGCAATGTAATCCTGGCTGGAAAATCCATGTTAGCGATGTTGACTGAGGGATAAATATTGGCCAGGACACCTGCTCTTCTTTAAAGTGGTGGACTTGGGATCTTTTACATCCACCTGAGGGAGCAGATCTTTGATATTGAAAAGACAGTACCTTTGACAGGGCTGCACTCGCTCAGTACTGCACTGGAGCGCCCATTCAGATTAGGCGCTAGACTGGGACTCGAACCCACAAACCGGCCAACAGGAGCTCTACCCACTGAACCGCCGCTGACACTCAGAGCTGGGATAGGGTAGGGTTAGTGGTGTTTTCGCTAGAAGTCATCAATATAAAATAGTCACGAATAAATCCAGTAGGGAATTTGAGAGAAGTGTCATTATTCAGAGGGTGGTGAGAATGTGGAACTCACTGCCACCCAGAGCTCCTGAACAAATGGTGCAGATGCGTTTCTGGGAACCTAGAAACTTGAGCACAAAATCTGTGACAGCCCCCATGCGGTACCGAGGGGTGCTACACTGTCAGAGGTCCTGCCTTTCAGATGAGTTGTTAAACAGAGCTCCCTTTCTACCTTTGAATCTGCTCAAGTGGCTGTAACATGGGAGCGGAGGACTGGCCAGTTTAGAGGGCTAGTGTGTGGATCAGAGTGATACTGATAGGCCTGGGTTCAGTTCCTGTCCTGGCTGAGGTAGGCTTAAGGCCTGTCTTCTCCCCCTGTCCCTGAGAGTGGAAGGCAATGGTGAGCTACCATTGACAACAAAACTACCAAGGAAATGGGCTCAGGGAAGTGTCAGCAGACAGTGAGCCAAAAATTTGCCTTTGGGCAGAGCACATGTAGGAATGAAGATGAGGCCATTCAGCCCCTCAAAGTCTGTTCCACCAATGAGGTCATGGCTGATTTTTATCTTAACCCCAACCATCTGCTTTGGCTCCATATGTCTTTAAACCCAATGTCGTGAAAGAAAGCTATCAAACTCAGGTTTAAAATGATTAATTGAGCCATCATCTTCTGCTTTTTTATGAGGGAGAGTTCCACCAATCACCACCAACCCACACAGTCGGCAGTGTGTGTACCATCTACAAGATGCACTGCAGGAACTCACCAAGGCTCCTTAGGCAGCATCTTCCAAACCCACGACCACTACCATCTAGAAGGACAAGGGCAGCAGACACATGGGAACACCACCATCTGCAAGTTCCCCTCCAAGTCACTCACCACCCTGACTTGGAAATATATCGGCCGTTCCCTCACTGTCACTGGGTCAAAATCCTGGAACTCCCTCCCTAACAGCACTGTGGGTGTACCTACACCACACGGACTGCAGCGGTTCAAGAAATCGGCTCAGCACCACCTTCTCAAGGGACAATTAGGGATGGGCAATAAATGCTGGCCCAGCCAGCGATGACCCCCACCCTCAGTGTGTAGAAACCTTTCCTAAGTTCACTCCTAAATGTTGATTGAGGGATAAATATTGACCAGGGCACTGGGGAAGAACTCCCCTACTCTTCATCAAAATAGTGGCCGTGGGATCTTTTACATCCACTTGAGAGGACAGAAGGTCTAATGCCTCAAAGGAAAGACTGCACCTCCGACTGTGCAGCAGTCCCTCAGTACTGCACGGAGAAGCGTCAGCCTAGTTTTGCGTTCAAAACAATTTTCACTGACGCACTTTCATGGTGGCACTGCCCCTTTAAGTATCTCGGGCCTTGTGATATTTTTAAACCCCGTGCATTAAATGTTCTTTCAGATTACGGAGTGTCCCACATTTGTTGAGTGTACCAGCTGGTCACATGGCCTTACATCACCGGATTACTGTGCTAATGTGTTTTGAATGTCATTGGGGACGGATTAAGAGGAGGGAGGAAATAGATTTTAAAAACAGAGACTTCAATAATCGTTGAGAGGTAAACATACTTCATTCCCACCCCCCCCACTCGCCTCCCTTGTTGCTTTCACGGTGAAATGCGTCAATTCGCCATTACCAGCTCCCCTAGCTCTTCCCAACCACATCCATCCACTCCCAGTCCCGAGCAGGCATCCAATGTCAATCGCTGAAACATTGCCCCCTCGACAACAACTTGCATTTATATAGCGCCTTTAACGTCCCAGGGCACTGCACCGGAGGGTTATCAGGCAAAACCAATCCAATGGATGAACAGCCATGAGTCAGGCTAAGGCCGGGTTTTCAGCCTCACTCCAAACACTGGAACGCATAAAGGTTCCTCTCCCTGGGCAGTACTGAGGGAGTGCTGCACTGCCGGGGGTGCCATCCTTCCAGGCAAGCCCAAGGCCCTGTCTCAGGTGGCCGTCAAAGGTCACAGGACCAGGATTTGCAAAAGCACCGCCCCCCACCCCTCCACCCCCACCCAACCCCTCCACCCCCACCAATATTCATCCCTCAACCAGCATCACTGAAAAAACAGATCACCTGGCCATTTATCACAGTGCCGTTTGTGGGAGCTTGCTGTGCGCAAGTGGGCCGCTGCATGTTCTACCTCACGGCAGCAACTGCGCTTCAGGAAAAGGAAAGCACTTCGTTGGCTGTAAAGCGCTTTGGGACATCCAGAGGTTGCGGACGGCGCTATATAAATGCAGGCTCTTTCTTTCTGGGCGGGCAGGGCGAGTGCAGAAACCGATCGCTGGCTCAAGGGTTCAGAGAGACCCCCCGAAGATTGGGGCGGCTGCCAGTTTACGTGGGGCGAGGCTGGGTCAGGCACCCAGCGGTTACAGTCACCCTATCGATTAGCACTGACTCATGTGCCTGATACCTTCAGGGGCTGAAAAATCAAGCACTGCCAAACACAGGGGGATTGAACCCCAGGACGCAGTGTGAAATGGGAGATGTGAGCTGGGCAGGTGGCGTCAACGGTGCACAGTCCGATCCCACCCACGCCCAACATCCGCCTTGTCCAAACTAGGGCCGTTCAACGATTAACCCTTTGTGGGATGCCCCGGGGTTGACCTGCAAATGCCTTAAAGTGGAACTTAAGAGAGAAGGAAAGTTCTGAGTAATCCGTGTCCGCCTCTAAGCATCGCAGACATCGGGAGCCTGCGGGCTATTCGACTGGGTAGGCCATCATGCCAAGTCCCAACCCTGTCTTTGCCTAACGGCTGCTGGATGGCGAATCGGGAGTGGGAATTCCAGTTGGTTGTCCCCACCCCTGCCTCTGACCATGAGACTATGAGACGCAGGAGCAGAAGTGGGCCATTCGGCCCATCGAGTCTGCTCCACCGTTCAATGAGATCATGGCTGATCTGCTAATCCTCAACTCCACTTCCCTGCCTTTTCCCCATGACCCTTGATTCCCTCACTGATTTTCAACCCTCCCCCCCCCATCAGGACAGGGACATTGAGGTCAATTTCAGGGCCCCCTTCAATTAATTGGCGCTGACGCTTTACAATTGACTGGATTGCGGTTCAACCACTTGCCAATTTGAAACCCAAATGCATTCCTGAAATTCGCTTGAGGAGCATCGGAAACATGCCGTGGGCTCCCGGAGAAGTCCCAGGTTGAGCAGTTCCTCTGGGCATCACAGCTCCTGCAGCTGAGTGTGAGGAGTAGCTGCCTGGGATGGGGAAGTCTCCCCGTGCCCCAGATACCATGACGCCCTCACACCGCATCACTGAAGAGACTGACCGATTTCCTCAATCTGACCTTTGAAGAGAGAGACTTGCATTTGTATAGCACCTCTCACAGCCTCAGGGTGGCTTTACAGCCAACTAAGTCCTTTGCTTAGAGTGGAGTCACCCCTTGCGATCTGGGAAACACAGCAGCCAATTTGCACATAGCAAGATCCCAGATACAGAAATGCGATAATAGGCAGATCACCTGTTTCAGTGATTTTGGTTGATGGATGAATATTGGCTCCGGGACACCGGAGAGGACTCCCCCTGCTCATCTGCGAAATAATGCCTTGGGATGTTTCACATCCCTCTTGAGAGGGCAAACAGCATCTTGGTTTAAAATCTCACCCACAAGACAACAACTTGTACTTATATAGCAACTTTAATGTCATAAAACATTCCAAATCGCTCCGCAGGTGCATGTGAGAGAGAGCGAGAGCGAGAGCGACAGCGAGAGCGAGAGAGAGAGCGAGAGAGAGAGAGAGAGAGAGGTTTAGAGAGGGAATTCCAGATCTTGGGACCCAGGCAGCTGAAAGTCAGCACTGGCGGAGCGATTAAAATGGGGGATGCTCTTGAGGCCAGAATTAGAGGGGCGCAGAGATCTCGGAGGCTTGTGGGGGCTGAAGGAGGTTACAGAGATAGGGAGGGAGCGAGACCGTGGAGGGATTTGAAAAGGGGATGAGAATTTTAAAATCGCGGCATTTGCTTAACCAGGGGACAGTGTTGGTTAGTGGGCACAGGGGTGATAAGGGAAAGGGGCTTGATGTGCATTAGGACATGGGCAGCAGAGCTTTAGATGATATCAGGTTTACAGGGGGTAGAATGCAGCACGCCAACCAAGTGTGTGCTAAACTAGTCGAGCCTAGAGGTGAGAAAGGCAAGGGTGAGGGTTCCAGCAGCAGATCAGCTGAGGCAGGGGTAAAGTTACCGAGGTGGAAATTAGGAATGGTGCAGGTATTAGTGACAGTGCAGCACTCCCTCAGCACTGCACTGGAAGCGTCAGCCTGGACTTTGTGCTCTGGAGTGGGACTTAGACCCACAACCTTCTGGCCAAGAGGCAAGGGTTTCCACCCACCAAGTCACAGCTGACATTGCAATGCCTCTGGGCGTGGAAACCATGGGATTGGGTTCCTCAAGAAAAGGAGAAACCTATTGTGAGTGGAGTAGATTAGAAACAGCTGGAGTACTGTGTGCTATGTTACATAATGATATTTGCATTGGAAACAGTTCAGAAAAGGTTCCTGGGCTGATGGTTTGTCCTTTGGGGACAGGTTGAGCAGGTTGGACCGATACTCATTGGAGTTTTGAAGAACGAGAGGTGATCTGATTGAAACATAAGATTCTGAGGGGGCTCGACAGGGTAGATGCTGAGAGGATGTTTCCCCTCGTGAGGGAATCTAGAACCAGGGGGCACAGTTTCAAAATAAGGGGTCTCCCGTTTAAGACAGAGATGAGGAGGAATTTCTTCTCTCAAGGGGTCGTTATTGTGGAATTCTCTTCCCCAGAGATTCTGGGTCATTGAATATATTCAAGGCTGAGTTAGACAGATTTTTGATTGACAAGGGAGTCAAGGGTTACGGGGGACAGTCAGGAAAGTGAAGTTGAGGCCACAATCGGATCATCCGTGATCTTACTAAATGGCGGAGCTGGCTCGAGGGGCTGAATGGCCTCCTCCTGCTCCTAATTCTAATGACCTTATGGGAGTAGGGGGGAAGGAAGAGTAAAAAACAGCTCCAAACCATCAGCACCCCCTAACCTCAATGAAAGAAACTCTCAATGTATCACTCAGCAAATTTGTTTTATTTTCCAAGAACGTTTCTCCAACCTTATTTTTATCATAATTAATTAAGAATTAAGGATGTCATCACATAGATTTCGAGAACTGTACAGGAGTGTGTTACCAAGACTAAACAAATAAATACATATTGAAAAATATTTGTGCAATGCTTATTTTCTCCTTGTTACCACTTATTACTAAACCAAAGTATCTTATTTCTAAAAAAGGGATTCATTTTTTTGCGTTAAAATAAAACTAAATACAAATCATTAAAACCAACAAAAGATGATTTATGTTAATCCCCAACGTACAAGTATTTTTTGAGCAGGAGGAGGTTCTCTATTAATTTATTTTAAATTATTGCCATCCTATTTATTAATATCTTACATTTTTTTTTTACAAATGTATAGGTTACCGCTTCAGGTGACGGTGAGATGGAGGGGTGATTTGTAGTGGTTGGGGGTACACACATAAAACAGTGCCCAGGGCAAGTGGTCTAATGCCACGTGGCAGAGTGCCAGCCCCTGAAATTCCACCATCCGTCCTTGTGTGAAAATTGTTCCGAGGCCGCTTATAGACCCTGGCTGCCAAGTGGCAATCCTGCTCTATGGGTCCCAGCCCGAATGCGGGGTAGAACGCGAGGTGGCCTTCAATGCCAAGTCTGTCTCCCAGGTTTACAGAGTGCGATCAAAAATCTTATGCCAGCTATATTTCCGTGGGACAGTGAGGGGAGGAGGGTACCCAGTCACAGACACTTCCCCCAAACCAAAAAAAAACGTTTTATTACGAAGAGGAAATGAAACCGAGATTGTGACACTCAGAAAATTCGACAAGACAAAAAATTGCATTCACAGAATTTACCACAGTTCCTTTGTGCAGAGACCATTTGTGAGGATTGTTATTTTTCAATGAAGAGAAAATTCGTTAAAGGAACAGACCAGCCCTGGTTTCTAAAATGGCTTATTGACTTCTACAACATCTGTAAAACCATCCCTCACTTCCCTCGATCCAGTGTACAAAATTCTTTCATTTACTTCACGGGTAGAGTGTGTGGCCAAAGAAGAACAAGCTCTTCATTGATTGGCTCTTCATATTGTGCAAATCCCATTCACCCATGACCCCAGTTCTCACAGGCCTACCTTAGCACCCCCCCCAGCCTGCCAACAGCTCGATTTTAAAATCCCCACCTTTGTTTTCAAATTCCTTCCATGGTCTCGTTCCCCCTCCCTTATCCCCGTCATCTCCTCCAGTCCTACTCCCTCCCAAAATCCCTGCACTCCTCTGACCTCTTGTGCGCCCTCGCCCTCCCAATTTCCATCGCTCCACCATTGGCGGCCATGCCTTCAGAAATCAAAGCCCCAAGCTCTAGAATTCCCTCCCTAAGTCTTTCCGCCATTTCCATAATATTTGGGGTTTTTTTTGCGCTAGCTCAAGTTGGTCGGTAATCTGTTTTAAAACAAAAATGGGTTCATGGTGTGTTGAATCCTGTGCAAAAAGTATTTCACACAAATGGAGTGAGTGTCGGTGGAAATCGAATCCTCCTGGAGGTGGGAAAGAGGGGAAAACCTGCCTTGGTGCAAACTGTTGGCCATTCTTTACCGGGATGTGTGACAGATCACACGAAGTTACCTATCCAAAACCGTGTTGAAATTTAGCAAGATCAATGGCAATTTTAACTGGGACTTATCAGTACACAGTCTTCTCATTCTTTTACCCCAGTTTTCTCCCTTAAAGGTAGCCTCTCCTCCAGAGATATGGTTCCATGGGTTCCAACCCCATTCAATGGGGAGTTATGGGACGCCGTCTCTCCCTGGGATGGGATTTCATGGTTGCCGCCGATTGATCGCCAAGTGGGGTCTTTCCTCGAGTGTGGGCCCCAATTGGGATTGGCCAGTCATGGCCTCAGAGCAAGAGTGGGGGAGGCTAAATCTCCAACTGGAGTGGGGCAACTAGAGATGTTTCCATTTGCTGGGGAGTTCAAAACTTGAGGCCAAAAATGTAAGATTTTTACTGACAAATCTAGCAGCGGATTCAGGAGAAACATCCAAATAGAAAGTCCTCCTAAGTCGTGCCCATGCTCCCAATATGGAATTCATGCTGAGAGAGTTGACCCCACCAGACCTCAAACCCAATAGTAACTCATACTGTAGGTCCATGAGAAAGAATTACCCAATCATATCTTAATTACCCAATTGTATCTTAGATCCATTGGCCCCAGCTTCCCAAAGGAAATTCACACATACTTCTCATGTGTGAATCAGGCCAAATCCCATCCTTACTCTCTATCCACATGCCCAAGAATTACTGAATAATGGGAGCTTCATCAGTATTTTCTCTTTCTGCAGCCTCGAGGTCAATGATACCAATCTACCTCCAAACAGGTGGCACACTATAGACCAGGGGTTCTGGTTTGGGCGGATTAATGCCCCTTCATGAGATAGCTTCCCCCATTGGTGGAGCATGTGATTGCTTATTCAACATGTTCACTGCTACACCAAAACCCTATTCAGTGTTGGCCAAAAAGAGGCACCTCTTGAAGAGTTGGAGAGGCAATTCAGGAGCCGTGGCTGATTTACAAAAAAGAATACACACATTGGCACTAGGCCAGCCTACATAGCTTGAAAGAATTCCATTATTACTGAGCTAATTATAATGATTGAGGTTACACGGTTCAATTTATCAAGAGTTCAGTGAGGTTTAGTTGTCTCTTCAGCCCCCAAAGCACGGATCTTGCTCCAGGGTTGGTCCTAAGGTGCCTTCACATAGCGGAAGCCAGGTTCAAGCAGGTGGGGTCTCTCAGTACTCCATCCCCTCCCTCACGCCATCCCTACTTAGCTATTCCTCTGGGAGCAGGCCTCTGGATCTGGTTTGGCTCAAAGAATGAAGCAAATTGCACATCCACTGCCAGCGGGAATGAAGTCAGTCGGGGCGATATGCTTCAAACTTTCGTTAGTGGTGAGGAAACTGTGGTTTGTCTTTTTAAAATATGGCAACACACTGCACCAAAGTAGGCTCCTTGGCTGCACCTTGTAAACCAGTGAGCTCCACCACCTAGAAGGCCAAGGTCAGCAGTCGCATGGGAACGCCCCCACCCGCAAGTTCCCCTCCAAACCATTCACCATCCTGATTTGGAACTCTATTGGCCGTTCCTTCACTGTCGCTGGGTCAAAATCCTGGAACTGTCTCCCTAACAGCGCAGAGGGTGCATTGCCATGCTGTGGTTCAAGAAGGTGGCTCCCTGCCACCTTCTCAATGGGCAACAGGGCATGGCCAATAAATGCCCACCTTGCCCGCAACCCTCACATCTCCAGGAGGAATTTGGAAAAACAGGGCGCACTATTGAAGTCAAACAATGGTTGCCCCGATTTCAATCATTCAATTACAGGAAGCTGCCTAACCGGACCCTTATCCCACAGCGAGTATAGCCCCCATCGTTCTACGTCGGTTGCTCTTTTACTTGTTCTGTTGATGCTGAGGTAGATCCCTTTCCACAAACTGGGCAGCAAGAACGGGAGCAGCATTGAGTCCCGGCTCTGCAACGCGCAACAACTGGACAGGCCACGAATGGTAGCCCAGTGCCACACACATGAAAGTCCATCGAGCGCCATAGATAAAGGCCGGATTGTCGTAAATGATTCCGCCCACTCCATGGACCGTTATTACCAGTGTCGCCAACCTAAAGGGTGATGAGGCTGATCATGTAAAAAACCCTGTTAAAAGGAGCAGCTCCCAGTTTTTCTACAGAGTCTCTCTCCTCCTCCCCAAATAAGAAAAAGACTAAAGGTCCCCTGAGTGAGATTGTGTTTCCAGTCAGTCGCTAAGCTCAGTCGCTCCGCTCTCTCAATCACCTAAAAGAAAAAAGGCCAAGAGCCACTCTTCGCGGCTAGATCCACGAGAACTTGCGTTTAAGAATCTGCTGGAGCAAGTTTTCTCATTTAAATCCCCAAATAGGAAGTTTAAAAGCAGAAAACACTAAAGGGAGAAAGAGACAGATGCTGTCAGGCCCTCTGGAAATGGATCCCTTCATTCATGGAACCATAACAGAGAGGTCCATAAAACCCAGCTGGCCTCAAACAGATCCGTTGAACACTGGCAGTGTTTCTGAAGATGGGCATTGAGGGTTAAGGAGACGTTCTAAGCCGGTGTGTTTTCTGTGTTAATGGTATGTTTTCTCGCAACAAAAACAAAAAAAAAAAAAACAAAGCACACTCAAACCACAATGCCCCTGACCTGCCAATCCTCTAACCCCAAAGGACCCTCCCCCACCCCCAACAAGAGCTCATCTAAAGTGGGGGTGGGAGGGACAATGCTTCGTTGGTTATTGAAGTCTTTGCAAAGTTCTCGCTAGGCGGACTTCAGTTTTGGATTGGGTGACTCGCGTCCCCAAACCAAACCGTCAGTTTTACGTAGGAATCCATGTTATTTCCTCTCTTCTGCCTCAAGTCCAGTGTTGAATGCTGACGAGAGAGAGCAAGTCATGGGATTCCTGGTCAAACTTGTCAATGATTGGATTGTTCAAGTCCAGCTGCTTCTCACCATCTATTAACTTGCGCTCATTGGGTTTGGTGCAACTCTATCAGTCACAACCAAAGCCTTTTCCTGTTTAGCCGGCTGGCTTACAAGACTTGAAACTTCCAGGAGGTTTGGTCTTTGTAATCCAGGCAGTCACTTGCACTGAAATTCAGCTTCCATGATGTGCCCTGATCCTTGTAGTCCAGGCAGTCGACGGTGTTGAAGCCCAGGCCCGCGGAGCTGTAGCCCTGAGCTGACAGGGAGGCCGGGGACTGGCTCAGGTGACCCCCCATAGTTGGGGTCCCCAGGGGGCTGAGCGTGGCCCCGGGGGCGGACAGCTGAGGGTGCATGGGGGACAAGTAGGAGCCGCAGTCAAGGCTGCTGAAGTAGGATGACGACCCGGTGTAGCTTTGGTTGTACCCTTGAGCTTGGCTGTAGGTCATGGGGTAGGCAGCGGATCTCTGCATGCAGGACGCCGTGGAGGAGGACAGCGGGTCTGGGATCGGAGAGATGGAGGCCGGGCTCCAGATGGACACGGTGGCATTGGAGATGGAGCTGGGTGTCCCAGCCGCTCCTGGAGGAGTTGGGCTGTAATGACTGTTGGCATTGGTCTCAGAGCTTGTGTCTCGGGTTGGAGAGGACTTCTTCTTCGTTGGCCTCGTCTTCGCTTGACCACTGTTCTGCTGTTGCTGCTGGCGACATTTGGCTCGGCGGTTCTTAAACCAAACCTTTCAACAACAGGGAAGAAATAAGAGCCAAGAATGAATATAGTCAAGATCAAAACAGGAGGAAAGTCACCCAGGCCATCGAGCCTGCCCCACAACTCAGTTTAATCGCAGCTGACCTGTATCTAAAGTCCACCTATTCACTATGGTTCCGATTCCCTCAACATCAATTTCTGATCTGAAATTTTCGATTGACCTCCAGCCTCAACAGTTTTTTGGGGGAGGGAGTTCTGGATTTGCATTAGCCTGTGTGTGAAGAAGTGCTTCTCCTGTACATCCTGGCTCCAATTTATAGGTCCTCACTCTCCCCCACCCCCTCACATTCCCCTTTTATCATCTTAAACACCTCAAAGCTGACATAAATACGTCAGACATTTAGTCACATGTCAGGCAAACGCGCGATAACTGAGGATGAGGAAACCTCTTTAGCTTATGTTTGTTCATCCACCCAGAAACAAGCCTAAATTGATCCATTCCAGATTCCAATTGATTCTCAAATGATTCAGGTATTTACGCCTCTAACCGCTCTACGTGGGACACTGTTCCATGCAGCTGAGGCTCAGTGGGTAACACTCTTGCCTCTGAGCCACAAAGTCAAGGGCTCAAGTCCCACTCTAGAGACCTCAGCATAAAACCTTGCCCTCCCAGTGGAGTGCTGCACTGTTGGATGAGCTGCCAAACCAAGCCCCTGCCTGCGTCTCAGGTGGATGAAAAAGATCCCACGGCCACTATTTTGAAGAGGAGGAGTTCTCCCCAATGTCCTGGCCAATATTAACCCTCGTACAATATCACTCAAAAGGAAAAAAACATGATCATGCTGCTGTTTGTGGGATCTTGCTGTGCACAAATTGACGGCCGTGTTTCCCACACTGTCACCGGAAAAATATTTCATTGGCTGTAAAGCTCTTTGGGACATCCTGAGGTTGTGAACGGCACTAAAGAAATGGAAAGTTTTCTTGCGCGCCACACACACACACACACACACACACACCCACACACACACCCACACACACACACAGAAACACACACACAGAAACACACACACCCTCACACACACACACAGAAACACACACACACACCCTCACACACACAGAAACACACACACCCTCACACACACACCCTCACACACACAGAAACACACACACAGAAACACACACACAGAAACACACACACACAGAAACACACACACACACACACACACACACACACACACTCCCTCACACACACACAGAAACACACACACAGAAACACACACACACCTTCACACACACCCCCTCACACACACCCCCTCACATACACAGAGAAACACACACACCCCCTCACACACACACACCCTCACACACACACACCCTCACACACATACAGAAACACACACACACAGACACACACCCTCACACACACACACCCTCACACACATACAGAAACACACACACACAGACACACACACCCTCACACACACACAGAAACACACACACACAGAAACTCACACACACAGAAACTCACACACACACAGAAACACACACACACAGAAACACACACACACACACACACCCTCACACACACAGAAACACACACACACAGAAACACACACACACAGAAACACACACACACACACACACACCCTCACACACACAGAAACGCACACACACAGACATACACACCCTCACACACACCCCCTCACATACACAGAAACGCACACACACACACACACACACACACACACCCTCACATCCACAGAAACACACACACCCCCTCACACACACACACACCCCCTCACACACACACACACACACACACACGCACTCACACACACACACACGCACTCACACACATACACACGCACTCACACACACACACGCACACACAAGACCTCCACACTCACAGGATGTACTAACCTACACAGAAGGCCAGAGTCTGAGAAACGGAGGGTGGGGGCAGGCAGGGGGTTGGTGATTACCAGAGGGACGGAATTTCCATAACTCACAGGGGAGGAAGAATTCCTCAGGCGTCCCCGTGGTGGATGTATCGGTAAAGACTTCATGCGTTGGGTGAGTGGTTGGAGGGCATTTTACCCACAGGCCGACAGAGGGAATTTTTACAAAGGAACTTGTTACCTCTCTATATTTTTGCTGTGTTTACATGAATAATGGGCTGTACCCATGCTAAGGACTCTCCACAATCCAGCTGCACTGCGCAGTAACAAAATACAATGGTTGCAGCCTCTAGTCCAGGGATCATTAAAGAGCAAATTGGTTAATTACTTTGAGGCACAGGAGGACATGGAATTGAGGGGGTATTACGGTGGAGTGTGGTTGGTTTTCGGACGCCATAGAAAGAACAGCATGTATCAGGTGTGATGGACCGAATGGTCTGCTACTTTGCTGTAAATTTCAATGGCTGGTAGGGTTGCCAACCTTCCAGGATTGGCCTGGAGTCTCCAGGAATTGAAGATCAATCTCCAGGACACTGCTGTGTGCCACCCTGGGGAAAAATCATCTGGGCTTTCAAAAAGATTGGTTTTTTTTCCAATTTTCTTTGAACGTTTCTCTTTGCCAGATATAAAAATGGGGGAAAGTGGCTGTTTGGCTGATAGTCAAGCATCATCCAGTTGGGTAATAAGTCTTTTTGCTTTCCGATTGGCGTAGGAAGGATGGACGTGTTGGCCGACTAATGGCTGGAGCGTGGGGGCAAGTCATGTGATGAAACCTCCAGGAACACATTTAATCACAGTTGGCAACTCGAACGGTTGGATTTGCCAATGGCAAATGATCGGTGAATGCATCAAGTTTACTTTGGTGTTGGCTGCTCATTAAAGATCTGATGTCACTGTCCCAGGACACAATGAAACACCAGCAACAACTTGCATTTATATAACGCCCGTAATGTAGCAAAATTCCCAAGGCACTTTCCCAGCGGCGTAACCAGACCAAATCTGCCACATCAAGAGATATTAGGACAGGCAATAGAAAACTTGGTCAAAGAGGTACATTTTAAGAAGCGTCTTAAAGGATGAGAGAGAGAGAGAGAGAGAGAGAGGTGAAGAGGTTTAGGGAGGGAATTGCAGAGCCTAGCAACCAGGCAGCTGAAGGCACGGCCGCCAGTGATAGGGTAAAGGAAACCAGGGCTGCACAAGAGGGCAGCTTTGCGAGAGTGCAGATTACCTTGTGGGATGATGGTGTTGTGGCGATAACAGAGACTTGGCTTAAGGAAGGGCAGATCTGGGTGTTAAATATTCCTGGTTACAAGGTGTTCAGAAAAGGTAGAAAAGGGAAAACAGGAGGAGGGGTGGCGTTTTTGATGAAGGAGAGTATTGCAGTACTGGAGAAAGAGGGTGTGTCAGAGAATTCAAGGACAGAATCGATTTGGCTAGAGCTAAAGGAATAAGAATTACATTGCTCAGTGTAATATATCGGCAACCAGCTAGTGGGAAGGATATAGAGGAACAAATCTGCAAGGAAATTACAGAGAGGTGCAAACATCATAAGAGTAGTTATAATGGGGGATTTTAATTACCCATATATCCACTGGGATAGTGGTAGTGTAAGGGGCAGTGAGGGACAAGCGTTCCGAGATTGCGCTCAGGAGAATTTCCTACAGCAGTGTGTGTCCAGTCCAACAAGAAAAGAGGCACTGATCGACCTGGTTCTTGGGAATGAGGTGGGCCAAGCAGATCAAGTGACAGTGGAGGAACATTTAGGGGACAGTGATCATTGTATCATAAGGTTTAGGATGATGGTGGAAAATGACAATGGTCAATCCAGAGTAAGAATAATCAACTGGCGGAGAGCGGACTTCAATGGGGCAAGAACGGAGCTGGGCCAGATAGACTGGAACCAAAGGTTGTTGGGAAAAACAGTAGCTGAACAATGGGCTACCTTCAAAGAAGAGATGGTTTGGGCACAGTCAAGGTACGTTCCCTCAAAAGGGAAGGGTAGGACAAACCAATCCAGAGCTCCCTGGATGACAAAGGAGATAGAAATTAAGTTAAAGAAGAAAAAGTGTACTTACAACAGGTGTCAGGGAGCAAATACATTTGAGAATACAGAAGGTTCAGGAGGGATGTGAAAAAGCAAATACGAGAAGCAAAGAGGGATTATGAAAAATGACTGGCAGCTAACAGAAAAGGAAATCCCAAAGTATTCTATAAGCGCATCAATAGTAAAAGGGTGGTAAAAGGAGGAGTAGGGCTGATTAGGGACCAAAAAGGGGATTTATACATCGAGGCAAGAGGCATGGCTGAGGTGTTAAATGAACACTTTGCATCTGTCTTTACCTATGAGGTAGATGCTGCCCAGGCCATGGTGACAGAGGAGGAATCTCAGTCACTAGAAGGGTTTAAAATTGATAAGGAGGAGATATTGGATAAGCTGTCGGTACTTAAAGCTGAGAAGGCCCCGGGACCGGATGAGATGCATCTAAGAATATTGAAGGAAGTGAGAGTGGAAATTGCAGAGGCACTGGCAATAATCTTTCAACATTCCCTGGATTCGGGGGAGGATCCGGAGGACTGGAGAATTGCAAACATTACGCCTTTGTTCAAAAATGGTTGTAAATGTCTGCCCTGCAATTACAGGCCAGTCTGTTTAACTTCAGTGGTGGGGAAACTTCTAGAAACAACTATTTGGAATAGAATTAATAGTCACATGGAAAAATGTGGATTGATTCGGAAGATTCAGCATGGATTTGTTAAAGGAAAATCGTGGCTAACTTTGGAGTTTTTTGAAGAGGTAACAGAGATGGTTGATGAGGGCAAGGCCGTTGATGTGGTGTATATGGACTTCCAAGAGGTGTTCAATACAGTGCCACACAACAAACTTGTGAGGAAAGTTATAGGTCATAAAAGAAACAGTAGCAACTTGGACACAAAATTGGCTGAGTAGTAAAATACAAAGAGTAACGGGTATTTTTCGGGAAGAAGGTTTGTAGTGGAGTTCCCCAGGGGTCGGTATTGGGACCCTTGCTTTTCCTGATATACGCAGGAGCAGAATTAGGCCATTCGGCCCATCGAGTCTGCTCCGCCATTCAATGAGATCATGGTTGATCTGATAATCATCAACTCCACTTTCCTGCCTTTACCCCATAACCCTTGATTCCCTTACTGATTAAAAATCTATCTATCTCAGCCTTAATGACCCAGTCTCTACAGCCCTCTGCGGTAAAGAATTCCACAGATTCACTGCCCTCAGAGAAGAAATTCCTACTCATCTCTGTCTTAAACAGGCGACCCCTTACTCTGAGGTCATGCCCTCTGGTCCTAGACTCTCCTACAAGGGGAAACAACCTCTCAGCAACTACCCTGTCAAGGCCCCTAAGAATCTTATATGTTTCAATAAGGTCACCTCTCATTCTTCTAAACTCCAATGAGCACAGGCCCAACCTACTCAACCTCTTCTCATAAGAAAATCCCTCCACACCCGGGAAGAACCTAGTGAATCTTCTCTTGACTGCCTCCAATGTCAGTATATCTTATATATAAATGATCTAGATCTTGGTGTGCAGGGGACAATCTCAAAGTTTGCAGACGACACAAAGCTTGGGATAATTGTAAGCTGTGAGGAGGACAGTGAAGAACTTCAAAAGGGCATTGACACATTGGTAGAGTGGGCAGATAGGTGGCAGATGAAGTTCAATGCAGAGAAGTGTGAGGTGATACAGTTGGGTACAAAGAACATGGAGAGACGGTATAAAATAAAGGATACTATTCTAAAGGGTGTGCAGGAGCAGAGAGACCTGGGTGTATATATGCATAAGTCATTAAAGGTGACAGGACAGGTAGAGAGAGCTGTTTCTAAAGCATACAGTATTCTAGGCTTCATTAATAGGGTCATAGAATACAAGAGCAGGGAGGTTATGATGAACTTATCTAGGACACTGGTTAGACCTCAGCTAGCGTATTGTGTACAGTTCTGGGTGCCACACTATAGGAAGGATGTGAACACATCGGAGAGAGTGCAGAAGAGGTTTACGAGAATGGTTCCAGGGATGAGACACTTCAGTTATGAGGAAAGATTGGAGAAGTTGGGACTGTTTTCCTTGGAGAGGAGAAGGCTAAGAGGAGACTTGATAGAAGTTTTCAAAATCATTAGGAGTCTGGACAGAGTAGATAGGGAGAAACTGTTCCCGCTCGTAAATGGATTGAGAACCAGAGGGGGCACAGTTTTAAAATGTTTTGCAAAAGAAGCAAATGCAAGGTGAGAGAAAACTTTTTCACCCAGCGAGTAGTTAGGGTTTGGAATGCGCTGCCTGGAAGTGTGGTGGAGGCAGGTTCAATTGAGGCATTCAAGAGGGCATCGGATGGTTATGGTGATTTAAATAGAAACAATGTGCAGGGTTACGGGGAAAAGGCAGGAGATTGGCACTAAGTTAAAATGCTCAGAGAGCCGGCACAGACACGATGGGCCGAATGGCCTCCTCCTACACCGTAACGATGCTGTCATTCCAACTGCGGAGATCTCAGAGGCTCATAGGAATAGAGTGGCACTTAGCCCCATTATCACATCAGCCTGAGAAATGATATTATCTCCACATATCATTCATGTTTTACCATTGAAAACACCTCCCCATGGCAATTTGCAAACAGCAGTTACACAAGCTACATTCCCTTAACATTAATAATTTAAACCTGTTGACTGAATGGGGCCTGTCAGGACAAGCTGTCACATGAGAATTCATCACGATCTGGAGTGCAATGTACTACCATTTATTTATTGGTTCAGAAAAAAAGAAACATGACAGATTAATCGACCGAAAGAGCTCAATTCAGGGTATTAACATAGTGCAATGTGTCAGCTTGGCTCAGGAGGTCTCCCTTTGTATTCTCTGAGCCTGAAGGGTCATCGAGTTCAAACCCCACTCACGGGTCACAGCCTCGGACCGAGGGGAGTACAGTTTTATCAGGAGTGAGATGTTAAATCGAGGCCCCGATTGGAGGAGGAACAAAAAAAGAATTTCTCCCAAGTGTCCCGGGTCTCCACTCCACCAAAACCCCATTGAGCTCATCGTTAATCTCATTGGCTCTCGCTTATCGTAAGATGGTGGCCCTGTTCACCCCACATGACGACATTCCCTTCACTCCAAAATAATTCATTGTACGTGAAGCTTTTAGAGAGAAATTGATTGAGGGAAATATAAATTTCAATGGACATCTCCCTCTCTCTCTCTCTTCAGAAATACTGTAATTAATTACACAGGGGTTCAAAACGTGAACTTTTAAGAAAGAATTTTCATTTATATAGCACCTTTCACAACCGCTTGACATCCCAAAGTGCTCTACAGCCAATGAAGTACTTTTCTTGAAGAGTAGTTGCTGTTGTAATGTAGGAAACACTGCAGCCAATTTGCACACGAGAAGCTCCCACAAACAATAAGGTGATAATGTCCGTTTAATCCGTTTTTTAAGCGATGTGGGTTGAAGGATAAATATTGGCCTCAGGACACTGAGGAAAAGTCCCCTGCTCTTCTTCGAAATAGAGTTATTTATCATAACAATTAGTAATTTATTTTGATTTTTTTTAAAAAACAATTAAAATGTAAACAGAATAATTTTAAAAATGTAAGATTCTGAAATGACATCTAATGGGCCTCCTGTGGCATTGCTCATAAATCTGACAATAGTCTGTCTTATGGAGGACAGGATTCACATATCGTACAGCACAACGTGGTATTATTCTGCTGCTAAGGCAGACTTATGTTCTTGATTTAGACCTTAAGGAAGGCCTCAATTGCTGTTAAGTACCCAAACAGCCTCAGGTCAATGAGAGTTCAATTTGTTTGGTGAAAGAACCAAGGAGATCAGAAAGGTTACGTTTCAGGCAGCCAATCAGAATTGCCCAGCATAAAGAGCTGACTTTTCTTTGTTCCGTTTTCTTAAAGACCATTTTGCACCCATAACAAATTGAGAAATCTGCCTATTTTAAAAATTAATTCACCTTAAAGTAGGGTTGCCAACTCTGGTTAGGCATGTTCCTTGAGGTTTGATTTCCCGCCTCTCGCTGCCCCACCCGGTTGAACAGCCCTTCCCCCCTCCCCCGCCCCGATATTTTTCTAACCAAGAAGTGTTGAAAAACCTTTTTTTTAAAAAAGTACTGGTTGTCGCTCGCAGCTGCATTCTGGAGATTACTCATCGTTCCTGGAGACTCCAGGGCAATCCTGGAGGATGTTGGCAACCCAGGCTCTAAGGCGTTTTTTAGTTTCTGTTGCCGGCTTTAGTCCTTACCTGAACTCTGGATTCGGGGAGGTTGATTTTCAGAGCTACCTCTTCCCGCATGAAGATGTCAGGGTAGCGAGTCTTGGCAAAGAGAGCTTCTAGAATATCAAGTTGTGCTCGAGTAAAAGTGGTTCTCTCCCTCCGTTGTTTCCGTGGTGTTGCTGGGTAGAAATCAGTGAACGCAATTACATTTGTATAAAGGTTTCTAAAATATGCATTCCGTTGGTTACCATCTGCCGCTTCTGCAAAGAAATCTAGGTACCCCCTCCTGTCCTAAATGACCTCTTGTCATTTTGTAAGGATTCCACTGAATAAATTCGCAATGTCACGCACCCAGTTCCCGGAGCGACCGCTCTAAAGCACAAGTCTCCCGGGCAGACAGCGGAAAGGCTTTAGGGATGCGCTCAAATCAGGAGGGTTAAACATCACATCCTCGTCGGCACAAGGGAGGCCCTGGCCTGTGACCGACCGAAATGGAGAGGGTTCACCCGGGAAGGCGCCGAGCACATCGAGAGACGTGGTCGGGAAGGTGCAGAGGTGAAGTCGAGGCGTCGGAGAGCGGGGGTAGCACAAACCCCGTCCCCCCCAACAACCCACCTACCCAACCCCCTCCAGCACCACCTGCCCCACGTGGGGCAGAGTCTGCAGATCGCACATCGGACTGATCAGCCACCTCCGAACCCATCGAACTGGAGTGGAAGCAAATCATCCTCGATCCCCGAGGGGCTGCCTAAGGAGAAGGACACCCATGTCGGAGCACAGTTCTTGACGGGTAATAGGAAGTTGCTCTGTTACCTCCATCAGGCACTGCCCCCTGCTCAGAGCTTGGATTAACCCATCAAATAAGGTTCAGTGCATCTCACTACAATGCACGGGCCACAAGAACAACTGTCTCTGAATTCAGTTTGTGTCATTCGAGGTACTGAATGTCAGGACTACATTAACATGCAACAAATCACAATAGAGTCCCGAGTGTGTGTAAATACGTGTGTGTGTGTGTGTGTGTGCACACGTGTGTATGTGTGTCTCAACATCACTAAAAGCAGATGATCTGGTCAGTATCACACTGCTTGGGAACATAGGAACAGGAGGAGGCCACTCAGCCCCTCAAGCCCAATCAGCCATTCAATGAGATCATGGTTGACCTGTGACCTAAATCCACATTCCCACCTTTGCCCCACATCCCTAATACCTTTGGATAACAAAAATCTATCAATCAGAGTTTTAAAATTTATAATTGATCCAGCATCAATTGCCATTTGAGGAAGAGAGTTCCAAACTTCTCCCACCCTGTGTGTGTAGGAATGTTTCCTAATTTCACCCCTGAAAAGCCTGGCTCTAATTTTTAACCTCTGCCCCCTAGTCCCAGACTCCCCAATCTGCAGAAATAGTTTCTCCCCATCTACACTATCTGCTCCCCTTAATACCTTGAAAACTTTGATCAAATCATCCTTTAACCTTCTAAATTCCAGGGAATACAAGCCTAGTTTGTGTAAATCTCCTCATAATGTAATCCTTGGAGTCCAGGGCTCATTCTGGTAAATCTACACCGCACTTCCACGGCCAATATACCCTTCTGAAGGCGTGGTTATACTTCCAGACATGGTTCAACAAAGCTCTTGTATAGCTGTAGCATGACTTCTACGCTTTTGAATCCTAGTCCTCCAGGATGCATGCCGATTGATGAAGTCAAAACTATGTCACAGAGCTTTTCCTTACTGAGAGAGTTTATTGACTTTGTCCAGTGTCAACACTCCTCGCCCACACCCAGTGTCCCATCTATCCCTTGTTTATATGTGTTCAAATACCCACCCTTTAACAATGTAATTGACATTAATAAACCTTAACAATGTAATTGATAAAGAAATTGACAGAAAGGCCAGCCTTCCTTTAGCTTTTTTGATTATTTTCTGTATCTGTTCATGACAATTTCATGATGGACCTGGATCCCCAAGACTCTTTGGACCTCCCCTGCTTCTAACATTTTACCCTGTCCCCATTCTATCCTTTTTTGGTCCAAAGTGGATGACCTCACATTTGCCTATATTGAAATCCATTTGCCCATTCACTTAGTCTATCTGTTAGTGATTTTATGCTTCCATCCACATTCGTACAATGCTGTCTACCTTTGTGCCACTGGGGAAATTTGGCTTGGTTTTCTATTCCATCATCGAAGCTGTTAGTGAATACAGCGAATAGTTGAGGCCCCAACAAAGTTCCTTGCAGGTCACCAAGAGTCACATCCTGCCAATTAAGAGTACCTGCCCATTATCCCTACTCTCCGTCTCCTTCCATTCAGCCAATTTCCTTGCTGTGTGCAAACTTGGCTGCTGCATTTTGTATGTTACAACAGTGACTACACTTCAAAAATCTCAGAATCTTTACAGTGCAGAAGGAGGCCATTCAGCCCATCGAGTCTGCACTGGCTTTCTGAAAGAGCATTCTGCATCATCCCACTCCCCTGCCTTATCCCCGTAACCTTGCACATTCTTTAATTTCAGGTAGCAATCCAATTCCCTTTTGAATACCTCGATCGAACCGCCCTTTCAGGAAGTTCGTTCCAGATTCCAAAATACCTGATTGGCTGTAAGCCTCTTTGGGACACCAACAGTCATAAATGGTGCTATGTCAATGCAAATGTTTTTGTTTTTTAAAAAAACGTGTTCATTTAACTAAGCATATATGAAAAGCTGCTTTATTTTAAAATAGATAAACAGGCAAAGCCGCATGAAGATTGCTCAGCCAATTGTTAGAAGAAGTGGTGCAGGTAATGAATGGATAACTTGCTTCTTTTGTCTGGTAGTTGATGTTAAGTGATTAAAAGCTTATTTCAAAAGAATGTTATTTCTGGCCAAGAGACAAACGTTATGTGCGTGTGAGTCAAGTGAATAAATCAAGCATGTGCTTGAGATGTAGAAGTGAGTGACTTTAGGTGTGTCCACGAGTATAATTGTGAATGAATGAGCGAATATACACATACAGAAGAGAGTTACGAAGCTGTTGCCAGGAATGGAGAATTTTAGCGATGAGGATAGGCTGGGATTGTTTTCAATGGAACCAAAGAGGATGAGGGGAGATTTAATTGAGATGTATAAAATTGTGAGGAGCCTAGGTTGAGTGGATAGGAAGACTCTGCTTCCCTTAGCAGAGAGGTCAATAACCAGGAGGCATAGATTTGAAGTAAGTGAGAGAAGGATTAGAGGGGAGTTGAAGAGAAAAGTTTCGATGTTTGATGTGTCTCTTTTTCTGCAATGCTCCTTTCAGGATGTGTTCACTTCAGCATTGCCGTGGGGCAGCTTCCCTCCAAACCACTCAGATTTGGAGTTCAAATCCAGAGTGTAAGGGCCCAACTGGGAATGGGATAAAGCTGCACCAGGACCGACACCCACACCGAGTGTGAACCCGGCCGATTATCGAACCAGGTTTAAGAAGTGACGGGAAGTTGGACTCTTGGACAGGTTTTAAACTTACTTGGAGTTGGTCTAAACAAAACTGGCTGTGACCTTCGGACATTCCACGTTTCAAAGCTGGGACATAAGCTGTGGCAGCACACAGAATGATTACGCCCAGAGGGAGGCCATTCTGCCCATCGTGCCTGTGTCAGCTCTTTGAAAGAACTGCCCAATTAGTTCCACTCCCCCTGCTCATTCCTGAAATTTTTTTCTTTGAAAGTTCCTATTGGATCTGCTTCAACTGCCCTTTCTGGCTTTCCTGATCACAACAACTTGCTGCGTAAAAAGAAATTGGTCCCTCGTGTTACCCACGTGTAGAATTCTTCACAGAATAGAGGGATTAAGCTCCCAAGCCGAACAGGGTAAACAGGTTTAAGTGGGGTAAGCTGCAGCTACTTAGTCTCAGTTCGCAACCTCCCCAGCACCGGTGCACATTTCCGGAGGACTGAACTCCACATGAGGCAGAATTGTTCCCGGGTTGGGTGGGGTCGGCAGGAGAGGTCGGGGAGTGTGCGGGTGGTGGGGGGAGAGGAGGGAGATTGGAGCCTGGCACGCGAGAGTGCGATCCAATCTCCCCGAGGCGCGGAGCTGCCTCAGGGAGATTGAAGCGATCGTTTAAAAACAATGACAACTGAATAAAACATGTTCTCTTCGCGTGACTGTGTCACATGGAGATGGGACGTTTTTATTTTCCACAGGAACTTTTTTAATTTAAGCTGTAAAAGCTTCAGGAGACCTCATCCCGCTCGTGGGTGAGGTTTCCTAAAAAAAATACAACGTTAAGGGCCGCTTGGCCTTTTCGCCTGCCCCGCCAATCGTGAGGTTGGACGGGCAACGTCAAGTTGAACTTAATTACTTGGTTAATGGCCTTAATAGGCCTTTTAAATGAGCAACGAAATATCGCGGGACAGTGTGATGATGTCGGGACGCGCGCCCCATGTCATCGTTTTACGCGCCGGAATGTCAGCCCCACCCCCGCACGCCAGCTGAAAAAACCTGGCCGTGGTCTTATGTGCTATTGAGAGGCAACTTCCATCACTCTTCCGCTCACTGGATTACGCTGGGAGTTATATCGGCGGTGATAATCCCTTTTGTTTAATGTGAACAGTTCAGCTTATTCGTCTGACTTAGGGGGTGGTTGGGGTGGGGCGTGGGGTTGTGGCCAGGGGATAGACTGGCTAATTGGTACTCCCACCAACCTCAAGTCCCCCCCACTGAATGTCAACCCAGTGTTTAAAGAAGGGAATTCTGGTCTCTGCTTGCCGAGGCTGGCCTCAAATAGGGCCTGCAGCCCCTAAACTTCCACTGATTGGTGGTGGTCATTTAAATCAAGGCTTGCTCCGTGTATAATATATATGTACAGCTTTGTAGAATAAAATAGTTATAAACTTGTTATATATGTCAAGCACTCCTTTTTGGGGTCACGCCAGGATTTCAGCACAAAAATCCAGCTTGACACCCCAGCGCAGTACCAAGGGAGTGCTGCACTGTTACAGGAGCTGTCTCTCAGATGAGACGTTAAACCCAGGTCCCATCTGCTCTCTCGGGACAGCAGAAAAGATCCCATGGCGAGTATTTTGTAGAAGCGCAGCAGGGGAAGGGTGGGGGGTGGGGCGGGGGGGAGTTCTCCTCAGTGTCCTGGCCAATATTTAATCCCTCAACCCAACATCGCGAAAACAGATTATCTGGCCATTATGACATGGCTGTTTGTGGGATCTTGCTGTGCAGGTACTGGCTGCCGCAGTTCCTACATTACAACAGTGACTACACTTCAAAAAGTGCTCCATTGGCTGCAAAGCACTTTGTGACATCCTGCGGCCGAGAAAGGCGCTATAGAAATGCAAGTCTTTCTTTCATCGCCATGGCTTGTCAGACAGTCACGTCTGCAGTTGCACAGTTCTGCCACTAGATGGAGCTTCCCAAACTCCTCATCCACGTACCTATACTAATATAGGATCAGGGGGAGGCCATTCAGCCCCTTGAGCCTGTTCTGCTACACAATTAGAACAGCATAATCTGTATCTTAACTCCATCCAGCTGCCTGGGTTCTATAACACTTAATATCTCAGTGTTGAAACATTTTCAAATGACCCTTGTTGGGGGAGAGATTTCCAGATTCCACTACTCTTTAGTGTGAAGAAATTCTTCCTGAAATCACCCCAAGACCCCAGCCCTAATTTTAAGGTTATTCCCCCCCTCATTCTACACTTCGAGGAAATTGTTTCTCTCTATCCACCCTATCAAACACTTTAATCATCTTAATCACTAAAATTAGATCAGCCCTTAATCTTCCATACAAGTCTAGTCTGTGAAACCTGTTCTTATAAGTTAACCCTTTCAACCTCGGTATCACTCTGGTGAACCTGCACAGCACACCCTACAACACTGATACATCCTCCCAGAGGTGCGGGCCCTGCTTGGAATGCAGTTACTGCGTTTGGGGTCTAACCAGAACATTATACAAGTGTAGTATAGCTCCCATCCTTCTGTGTTCCTGACACCCCCTGAAATAAAGGCCAACTTTTCATTAGTTTTTCCAAGTTATTTTATGTATCTGTCCGTTCACTTCCCTCATGCACCCCGGGAAATTCTCTTTGAGCCAAATGTCCATAGGCAACAGCCATTGGGATCCAACTCAAAGGGAGGAAGATATCAAAGTGTTGGCGATCTTAAATTAGAAGCTCCCTTTCTACTAGCTTTGGGATTGCCTTGATCCCAACAGCAACAGAGTCCTGCCCCAGCACCACAGGAGTTAGAAACAAAAAACTACTGCGGATGCTGGAAATCCAAAACAAAACAAAAACAGAATTACCTGGAAAAACTCAGCAGGTCTGGCAGCATCGGTGGAGAAGAAAAGAGTTGACATTTCGAGTCCAATGACCCTTCAACAGAACTGAGTGTGGTTAGGAGAGGGGTGAAATATAAGCTGGTTTAAGGTGGGGGGTGGGGTGGGGGGAGAGAAGTTGAGGGTGGGATGGTTGTAGGGACAAGCAAGCAGTGATAGGAGCAGATAATCAAAAGATGTCACAGACAAAAGGATCAAAGAGGTGTTGAAGGTGGTGATATTATCTAAGAGAATGTGCTAATTAATAATGGATGGCAGGACACTCAAGGTACAGCTCTAGTGGGGGTGGGGTGGAAAGATTGACAAGGTATTAGTTGTAGATTTAAAAATAATGGAAATAGGTGGGAAAAGAAAAATCTATATAAATTATTGAAAAAAACAAAAGGGAGGGGGAAGAAACGGGGTGGGGATGGGGGGAGGGGGAGTTTAAGATCTAAAGTTGTTGAATTCAATATTCAGCCCGGAGGGCTGTAAAGTGCCTAGTCGGAAGATGAGGTGCTGTTCCTCCAGTTTGCGTTGGGCTTCACTGGAACAATGCAGCAAGCCAAGGACGGACATGTGGGCAAGAGAGCAGGGTGGAGTGTTAAAATGGCAAGCGACAGGGAGGTTTGGGTCTTTCTTGCGGACAGACCGCAGGTGTTCTGCAAAGCGGTCGCCCAGTTTGCGTTTGGTCTCTCCAATGTAGAGGAGTTAACTTGGCTACAGCCAGAAGCTAGAGCTGGTATAAATAAAACATGCATTTATGACCTTTGGACATCCCAAAGCGCTTTGCAGCCAATTAACTACTTCTTTTGGAAATGTAGTCACTGTTGCAATGTGGGGAAAGTGGAAGCCAATTTGCACACAGCAAGCTCCCACAGCAACACAATAACGACCAAATAATTTGTTTTTGTGATATGAATTGAGGGATAAATATTAGCCCAGTCACTGGGGAGAACTTCACTGCACGTCTTCAAATGGTGTTGTGGGATCTTACACCCGCCTGTGGGGGAAAGATAGGATCCTCAGTTTAACATTTCATCTGAAGGATGACACCTCTGACACTGCAGCTCTCCCTCAGTAATATACTGGAGTGTCGTCCATATATATCTTTGGCCCGTGTTGTGGTGAAAATTAATATAAGCAAAATAACAATCATGAGGAAAACATTGGCTCCATAAAGTGACAAATCTCCAGGACCAGGTGGCTTCCATCCCATAGTTTAAAAGGAAGTAGGTGAGAACATTGAAGATCCCCCCCCGTCAAATGATAATCTTCCAGTGTTGTCTCAATTTGGGAACTATACCTTTAGTTTGGAAAATTGTGCATGCTACTTTAAAAAAAGGCGATAGGGGGAAACCAGGGAATTATACAACAGTTAGCCCAACATCTATTGCTGGGAAATTACGAGAGTTTGGAATCTAGGAGACAGTGACTGAGCAACTTGAAAATTTCAGCCGATCAGAAAGAGGCAGTGTGGATTTTTGGAGGAGAGGTTAAGCCTGATGATTCTGATTGAATTGTGTTGAAGAGGTGGCTGATTGTAATAGACTGGGGAATGTCTATGCATGTTACTGACATGGACTTCTAGAAGGCATCTTGATAAAATCCATCAATAAGAGACTGTTAGCTCAAGTTGAAGCTCATGAATTGAAGGCACATTATTGACCTGGTTTGGAAACTGACTGAACAGAAGACAGAGAGTAGGGATAATGGGTGGGTACTCTAATTGGCAGGATATGACGAGCGGTGACCTGGAAAGATGCCTCAATTATTCACTATATTTATTAATGATGAAAGCATTTTTTAAAATGTCATATTTATTAATGACTTAGATGGTGGAATAGAAAGCCACATATCCAAATTTGCCAATGACACAAGGATAGGCAATATTGTAAGCAGCGCAGGTGGAAATAAAATTACAGAGAGATGTTGATAGATTAAGTGAATGAGCAAAATTGAGGCAAATGGATTTCAACATAGACAAATGTGAGATCATGTACCTTGGACCAAAAAAGGGATAGAACTGGGTATAGGGTGAAAATCTAGAAACAGGGGAGGTCCAAAGAGGCTTGGGGTTCTTTCAGGTGCACAGGTCATTAAAATGTCATGAACAGTTACAGAATATAATCAAAAAGCTTAAAGGAGTTCTGGCCTTTATATCTAGAGGACTAGAAAATGAGAAGGCTTCTTACAAAACCTTTATCAAACTGCACCTGGAAGTACTAAGCCCAGTTCTGGGCACCACACCTCAGGAAGGGTCTATTGGTGTTGGAGGGAGTGTGGTGTAAATTTACCAGAGTGAGATCTGGACTCCAAGGGTTAAATTACAAGGAGACATTACACAACCTAGGATTCCCTGGAATTTAGAAAGTTAAGGGGTGATTTGATTGTTGTTTTCAAGATATTAAGGGGAACAAAATAGGATAAATAGAGAGAAACTATTTCTCCAGTTCGAGAAGACTAGGACCCGGGAGCAGAGTCAAAATATCAGAACCAGACCCTCCAGGAGTGAAATTAGGAAACATTTGTACACAAACAGGGTGGGAGAAGTTTGGAACTCTCTTCCACAAACAGCAATTAATGCTCGATCAATTGTTAAGTTTAAATCTGAAGTTGATAGGTTTTCATTAACCAATGGCAGTAATAATACGGGACAAAGGTGGGTATCTGGATCTGGGTCACAGATCAGCCATGATCTCATTGAAAACAGATCAGGCTTGAGGGGCTGAATGGCCTCCTCCTGTTCCTATGTGAGGAGATTCATAAGTAACTTTGAATGGGGAAATTGGGTAGATTGGTGAAAAGGATAAATTGACTGGGCTATGGGGGGTGGGGGTGGAGGAGAGCAGGGGAGCTGGGGCTAATTAGATACCTCTTTCAAAGAGCTGGCACAATGGGCTGAATGGCCTCCTCCCGTGCTCTGTGAGGTAATGACATGGCCCCACTAGCCCAGTAAAGAAACCCAGTTATGAATAATTTGTTACTTAAGCCACAAATGCAAATGCACGGCTGGTCAGGAGAAATATGGTAGAATGATATGGCACAGGAGGAGGCCACTCAGCCCATCATGGCTGGGCCAACTCTTTGAAAGGGCTATCCCATTAGCCCCATCCTCCTGCTCTACTTTCCTCCTGCCCATAGTATCCAAAACAAATACTCACCTAATTCCCTTTTGAAAGTTACTATTGAATTCCATGCGTTCGTTTTAATTCCACTTGTAAAATGTTAACCATTTACGAACTTGTTTTCAAAGTTACCTTAACTGAAATCTGGGGGGAGTGGGGGGTGGGGGTGGAGGGGGAAAGAAACTTACTTTGGTACCCAACAGCAGAGTGTAGGAGGTCCATACCCGGACCGGTCAGGGTCAGTCCGTTGACTGCATAATGTGGTTGCTTGATATAGGACATCATGCTCGAAAGTTAACCCGGGATAAACCCCTTTCGTCCTCCCTTGGTTCCTGCTTTCCTCGGGATGCTGGGTTATCCCACTCCACTTGGATAGTCCCCTGCAAAGAGGCACAAGAGACGTGAAAGCGATCAGGGTAACATTTGGTCTGTTTCGGCTTGACCCATGGACACATAGATTCTTAACTGTCCATCTCCTCCAGGGAGACCCCCATCTCACACAAGTGCCCTCCCTTTTCAACAGACCCGTTTGGCTTGTTTGCACTCGGTAATTAAATCAAAGAATTCCAGAACAAAGCCCCCTCTGGGTCAAGTCAACCCTTCTTCCCGCTATTGTCCCTGGACAAATGAATCAGCGTTTGAGACGAAGATAAGCAACAACAATACATTGGGCGCATCCAATTTAAAACGCGTTTTCTCTTATCATCCTCCAGCCCGCGTCCCATCTCCCTTTTAAAATGTGCTAATTCCTTTCCCGGACTTGTGAACTTCACTTGCAAACTCTTCCCAATCATCTCCCAGGTTTGCAATACACAAGTCGGTGGGAATCACTGTTTTTAACATGTTGCGCGTTTTAACGTTTTTTTTTTATAAATCAAGACTCAAAAACAGAAAATGTTGGGAAAACTCAGCGGGTCTGACAGTATCTGTGGAGAGGAGGACAGAGTTAACCTTTGGAGTCCGTGTGACTCTTCGTCAGAACTAAAGGAAAAACAGAAATAAGGTGAAATCTTTTTCTCCACAGATGCTGTGTTAAACCTGCTGAGTTTTTCCCAACATTTTCTGATGTTGTTTTCACAAATTTCCAGCATCCGCAGTATTTTGCTTTTATATTTTTTTATCTGACTCCCACCCCACCACCCTCCTTCCCAAATCTGTATTTTAAATCCAGCTCCTACCCCCCGTTAGAATTTAATATTAATATTAATATTTGATTAATAGGCAGCTCCAAGAGTGTGGGTTATACAAGCGGCACTCAGGGAAAAAATGAATAACTTAAATTCAAAGCACAGCATAAACTGGGAACAGACGACTTAGGAGGAGGCCATTCGGCCCCTCGAGCCTGTTCCCCCATTGGATAAGATCGTGGCTGTTGTGAAAGCCACATCAATTTCACTTTCCCTTCCTCCCCACTCCCTTGTCTATCAAAAATCTGTCTAGCTCATCCTTGAATAAATTCAGTGACCCGGCCTCCTCTGTTGTCTGAAGGAGAGAGAGTTCCACAGGCTGTACTTAGGACCCTCAGAGAGAGAGAGAGAGAGAGAGAGACAGAGAAACTCCTCATCTCTGTCTCAAAGGTTTTTTTTAAACTGTATCCCCTGGTTCTAGTTTCCCCACACAAGTGGAAATGAATGTCTCCATCAATCGAGGAGAGCTGGTTTAACTTTATGTTTTCATTCACCTCCGGGTTTAAATTCTTGCTGCAAGTTACTCAGTTACAAGTTTAAAAACAAAAAAGCTACTGCGGATGCTGGAAATCCAAAACAAAAACAGAATTACCTGGAAAAACTCAGCAAGTCTGGCAGCATCGGCGGAGAGGGAAGGAGTTGACGTTTCAGAGTCCCACATGTTACAAGTGTTTTGAAGATTCCCAGTTGCCTATTTTCTCTCACCGGTAACTTTTGGTTTTGACATCTCTTGAGTGTTACAATTAAGGTTCGGGTTTACATTTGGGTGGAAAGTGATTTCCCCCGAAGTCCGGTGTAAATGGGAGCAGAAATTCACTTGTCCACACGGTGTCAGCCGGTTTGAGGGAGCAGGGTGATATTTCTTACTATTATGACCGCCAGCACTGCGGATTTTCCCAACCTAGGGGTCGGATTTCTTTCACCTGTCCCTCAAATTCTGGGAAATAAAGATTTGTACTTACAGGAGTGGGTCAATCGAAGACAGGGCAAGGAAGCACTTTCTGGGGTGTAGTCGCTGTTGTTGTGATGAAGGACACAATTCGCACAGCAAGCTCCCACAAAACAGCAATGCTAACAGCACAGAAGGAGGCCGTTCGGCCCGCTGTATCGGTGCTGGCCCCACTGCCCCACCCCGGAAAATGTTATGGTCTCTCCAGCTAATTCACCAACTCCCTCTTGGAAGCCACCATTCCTGTAGATAATGACCAGATGATCTGCTTTTAATATTGGCCAGGACCCCGGGGAGAAGTCCTTTGCTCTTCTTCAAGATAACAGCACGGAGTCTACCCGAGGGAGCAGATAGGGCCTCGGTTTGACATCTCAGCCCAGAGACAGCTCCTACCGACAGTGCAGCACTCCCCCACCACTGCAACTGGAGCGGGACTCGAACTGGCAACCTTCTAGCTAAGGGGCCATTACAAAGCTGAAGTTAGCCAGCTAAGGCCACAGCAACCTGCGTGCCCGGCTCGAAGTAAACCACCAGCAGCCTGCCCTTTCCAAAATAGCGACACAGGAGGTTTTATGATTTGGTTAAAAACAGGTAATGCTGGAAAAACTCAGCAGGTCCGGCAGCCTCTGTGGAGCGAAGGCTCCAAACATTAACTCTGTTTCTCTCTCCACAGAGGCTGCCGGACCTGCTGAGTTTTTCCAGCATTTTCTGTTTTAATTTCAGATTTCCAGCAGTATTTTGCTGTTATTTTATAGCTTGTCTTTTTGTTTTAAAAAAACTTGAGATTTAAACTTGTTTTGTTTCAACGAGTTGTCATGGGTAAGGATACAGAACAATATTAATAATATGAATATGTATTATATTAATATATTGTATATATATAATGTATTATATTAATATTATATTAATATTAACAATATTAATGATGTCTTTAGAAGTTAACGAGATATCAGGTTAATACATCATTTAACACACACAAAAACTCCAACTTTTGGAATCCTACATAACCGACATCTGCTGGACTCACCGTCAGCATCGAGAATTCACTTTACAATTTCTTAACTACGGTTTTTGGTGCAGCAATATAAACCGGTCTCTGTGATGGGGAGCGATGCTGGGTACCCACCGCAGTCTTTGATAAGCCCGCCAACCCCCTTTATGGAACAGGACGGTGGGTGTCTCTCAAATGTTAAATAAAAAAGCGGGACTATTTGAGAATAAACACCTCCACAATCAGCCCAAGGGAAGTTGCGCCTCCACGTGCGAGACTTGCAGAAGCCTAACGCAGTTTACACGCACATTACAGTCGCTAATAACTCGCTGTAAAGTGATAGACTGGGTCGCCTTGTGCGATCTACAATTTCCTGTCTGATTAGACAGAGATACCTGGCCTTTTGCATGGGTTGACCATCAAGTAACGTGCATGAGGTTGGTGGGGTGGGGGGGTGGGGGGGGTAGATTCTGGTTGATGGAAGGGGCCAATTTAAAAAAAAATACTTCCACTAAATTCTTCCAAATAAACTCCCAGGGCAACAGATTGGGAAACAATCTACTGAGAAGTTCGGCAGGATTGAAACTCCAATCGAATAAATAACCCAGGAAACAGCAGGTTACTGAAAAGCAGCAATGGTTGCAGCATTAGTCATTCATAATTCAGAAGAACATTGGAGAGAAATTGCACCAAAAACCTACTCTCAGAAAGAGAGTGATTTGATCTGTTTACATATATAAATATAAATATATATGCCACATATGTAAAGAGATGATATATAAATATTTATATATTATTAATTAGTCTCCCCCTCCTTAATTACACCCCCCACCCCTTCCCTTTTCTCTACAAAGTTAACGGGGACAAAAAAAGGTTTGCATTTCAGTTTATTCCTGGTCTAAAATATATGGGGCAATTTCACAGCCTAACAAAAGCAAAATACTGCGGGTTGGGGGTGGGGGGTGTAATTAAGGAGGGGGAGACAAATTAATAATATATAAATATTTATATATCATCTCTTTACCTATGTGACAATTCTGAACTTCTGGCCCGGCGCTTACCAGAAAGCAAAAAAAAAGCTGGAAAATTGGGAAAATGCTGGAAAACAGAGCTGGAGAAGAGCCACACTGACTGGAACTGTTCTGATCTCTCTAGATGCTGTTAGACCTGCATTTTTCCCGGCCTTTTTCAGCTTTTGTTTCAGATTTCCAGCACCCGCAGTATTTTGCTTTTGTTAGGCTGTGAAATTGCCCCATGTATATTAGACCAGGAATAAACTGAAAGGCAAAACATTTTTTGTCCCCGTTAACTTTGTAGAGAAAAGGGAAGGGGTGGGTGGGAGGAGGGGGGGGGGAGACTAATTAATAAGCAGACAAAAGGAAAACAAGCGGCTTCACACTTGGGAATTTTATCTCTTCCACTTGCCCATTCAGCCACTAATGTTTGTCAACACTTGGGATTCAACCTTAATGGATGGTCCTGTTTACTGGGCTGTGGGGAGGAGTTGAGAAACATTCTCAAGTACTGTCTCCGCAGACGGTGCTGAGACACAAGAGAAGCACTTCCACAAATAAAATTGAAACCCAGGCTGCCTAGTTTTGTTTTGTTTTTTTCCCAAATTAACATTAGTTTGTTTTTTTCCTTTAATGTGAACCCACCGCAAAGAGAATTGTGACGGGTTGTAACACAATGTAAACGCATTTACAGGTTACAGGCGCTGAACACCCAAGATTCGGGCCTTGTGTGTGTGTATTTCAAGGTAACAATCGCTTATTGTAAAATTTAAGACAACATTGAAACTTTACAACGTTTGCCTGGGTCCCTCAGCCCCGGGTATACCCCCGGTGAATACATATTCCTGTAGATAGATAGCAACATGCACAAGGAAGGTAATGGCCCCAGACATGACATATCGTTTCCCCACAACCTTAAACCCGTCCACCTTAAAAGTTGCAATTGCCTCGGTCCCAATTTGTTTTGACTTTTCAAATGAATATTTTGCATTAATCCAAAATATATTTTAATCAATACATTCATTGTAATTGTAGTCATCATGATTATAATCGTGGTTAACAATACCGCCTGCAAAACCTTACCATAGGACCAAATACACAGTGTGGGTAAAACAGACATTCCAATGCATTTTTTCCAATACTTTTATTTGTATATAATTTAAATGATTGATGTATTTAATTTGACGTGAGAGAAAGTATTTGCCTAACGAACTCAAATTGTATTTATTTTATAAATAGGCAAAAAGGCACTTGGAAATATCCTTCACAGTTGTAATAACACGCCAACAGATTGCACTTATAGCGATTTTAAGACGCACGAAGCCCTTCCGCACGATCTCCTTGCAATATTATTAACGTTTCAGTTTGAGTTCTACTCTCTTTTTTAAAAACAAAAATGCTCCAAGTTAATTCTTTGTCACAAATCTCCTTTGAAAAAAGGCAAAACTCGCTTTGTACAAGTCTTGTATCAAACTCATAGCCATCCTTCTGTTAGTGAGTATCGCAAAGTTGGCGTATCGTTATCGTTAAGGGGCCCTGGCGATTGTTAAATGTCCAGGCCCGTCTCTGCAGCGACCAGGTCCGATTAATGCTACTTCACTTAGGGCAGGTCTTTGGAAGATCTGAAGTGAAAGGAAAGGGGGGTGGGGTGGGGGGAGGATTTAATGCTCAAAAGTGCGCTTCTTTTAAATGGACACGGTTTCCAAAATACTTCTCGGTTTGCAAAGAATCAAAGAGTTACATCTGCTCTGAGTTAAGAGTTAACAAACAGTCCCACAGTAACAAGGTGAGAGTTTGAATCCAGGTGTGGAAGGATGAGTGACCTCAAAGTCAATTTCATTTTCGGAAATTTGTGCCAATCCCTCTGGCCACCCCCCCAAATAAGTCGCTTAAAATAATAATTCAGGCAGAAGGAGCGAAAAGGTGGCCAATTCCACTCATCCACCCGGTTTAAGTGAGAACTGAACTGTCACTTTCCCATTCCAGGGGGAAATAAAACTCACTCTAACGTGTTTATGGTTATAAAACCATCTAAATGTACTGGTCGCTTTAGCAACTACTCGCAGTGCAAAAAAAAAGGCAAAATACTTTGTGAAGTTGGTGATTGGAGCGAAATCCACATTCTGTTCATGTTGGGGGGAGAAAGAAAAACACTTTACAAACATAGACCATTAGACCTGATTATGAGTGTTTAACTATGCAAAATGTTTTGAAATTAAATCTTATGCAGAATATAATGTAGAATCGCTTGCCCTCCCTCCCCATTTTGTATGCCACAATGCTTATAGAGAAAACTTGCAGAGGTTGACTGGGTATGACTGACATTTAAGGCTTACCTGGGTTTGTAGAGCAGCAAACTGAGGCAATTCGTTCGGGAGAGGAGTCCAGCGAGTGAAACGTTCTCAGTCCCTCTCAACCACGCCTGTAAGGGAAACATAACAGGGGATAGTTTAGTAACTGCAGACTTCCCCCCCACCCCTGACAAGAGCTGTTAATTTTCAACTGCCCCCCAGAAAAAAAAATATGTTAAAAGGATAAATCGGAGCTTTTAAGCCCCACCTGAAATATGGCTTAACCTTGTTATGGACGAGCTTAGGGGAAGTGAGCGGCGAATGTGTGGGATTTGAGTTCTGCTTCAGTCTGTCTGCCATGTGTTCTGACGTAGAAATCGCACCCAATCACTGAGACACAACATTAGGCAGAGACTTAACCACAGCTCTCACCTACAGTCAATGTGCCCCAGTTTAAAGGAGACCCCTTCACGTCGAACTTTTAACACGGCTGCGTTCAAGGGAATGTATCAATTATCATCGCTCTGCAGGAAGATGGTTAACAAATTCCTCAACTGGTTGCTAATTATTAACGACTGCTTGCTGGGTTCCCCAACTGCTCAGTTCATAGCACCCTCGCCTTTGAATCAGAAGGTTGTGGGTTCATGTCCCACTCCCGGAAACCAAGAACTGTGAATGTACTCGAAAGAGTTACGTGCGATCTGTTGATAACTCGAAAGAGTTACACCCTGAGCTAATACAATACAAACTCTGAGCTTCTTTCCCCCTCCCCCCACCATCACCCAACACACCTAACTGTAACTAATTGCGTTTTAAATGTACATCAGGCCCCACACCGCAGCGTTGCTGTAATGCTCAGACACCGAGAAGCAGAACATAGCAACCAACTCGCTCCTGAGAAACCAACAATGAGGTCTGAAGAGCGAATGGTCCCAGAGATGAGGGATAGGAACGCAGACACGGCTGGAAAGACTCAGCGAGTTCTGGCAACATGGGAGGGACATCCATAAGGACATGCGAATTGGGAGCAGGAGTTCCAGTCTGCTCCGCCGCTGGCTTGGCCAGCATTTACTGCCCATCCCTCAACTGTTGTTGGTCGAGGTGATAGTGGTTGTGAGTTTGGAAGGTGCTGCCTAAGGAGCCACCATAAGATCATGGCTGACCTGATTGTAACCTCAACCCCATATTCCCACCTACCCCCCAATAACCTTTCCCCCCCCTTGCTTATCTAGCTACTCTGTCCAGACCCCTTATGATTTTGAACACCTAAATCAAATCTATCCAGCTCTTCAAAATATTCAAAGACTCTGCTTCCACCACCTCCTGAGAAAGAGAGTTCCAAAGACTCACCAAACTCTGAGAGAAAACCATTCTCCTCATCTCTGTTTTAAAAGAGCGACCCCTTATCTTTAACACTGACCCCCTAGTTCTAGATTCTCCCACAAGAGGAAATATTCTCTCCACATCCACCCTGTCAAGACCCCTCAGGATCTTACCTGGAAAAACTCAGCAGGTCTGGCAGCATCGGCAGAGAAGAAAAGAGTTGACGTTTCGAGTCCTCTAGGACTCGAAACGTCAACTCTTTTCTTCTCCGCCGATGCTGCCAGACCTGCTGAGTTTTTCCAGGTAATTCTGTTTTTGTTTTGGATTTCCAGCATCCGCAGTAGTTTTTTGTTTTTACCCCTCAGGACCTTGTATGTTTCAATCAAGTTGCCTCTTACTCTTCTAAATTCCAGTGGATACAAACCTAACCTGTCCACCTTTCTTCATAATACCTAATTCCAGGTGTTAGTTTGGGAACCTTCTCTGAACTGCTTCCAACACATTTGCATCCTTCCTTAAATAAGGAGACCAATATTGTACACAATACTCCAGATGTGGTCTCACCAATGCCCTGTACAACTGAAGCATAACCTCCCTACTTTTGTAATCAATTCCCCTCGCAATAAATGGTAACATTCTATTAGCTTTCCGAATTACTTGCTGTGCCTGCATACTAATCTTTTGCAATTCATGCACTAGGACACCCAGATCCCTCTGCATCTCAGAGCTGACTCCAAGCAATAACTCTGTTTCTTTCTCCACAGATGCTGCCAAACCTGCTGAGTTTACCCATCACTTTTTGTTTTTATTTGAGATTTCCAGCATCTGCAGTATTTTGGTTTTTATCCCAGGGATGAGGAACTTCAGTCATGTGGATAAATTGGAGAGGCTGGGACTGTTCTCTTTGGAGAAGAGAAGGTTGAGAGGAGATTTGATTGAGGTGTTCAAAAATCATAAGGGGTCTGGACAGAGTAGAGAGGATGAAACTGTTCCCATTGGTGGAAGGATCAAGAACCAAAGGACATCGATTTAAAGTGATTGGTAAAAGAAGCAAAGATGACATGAGGGAAAACTTTGCGATCCAGCATGAGATTAGAATGAGATAGGTTCAATCATGACTGAACAAGGCAGGGGAGTCTGAGTTACTGTGACAACATACACATATGTTGTAGTTTGGAGCTATGGATAGTGATGGTAGAGGCTCTAACATTTTTTCCTATCACATGGCTGACCAGGAATCTCTCCCACTCTTTCCATCAGCATGTGCTGGAAGAATTTGCAGGTTAAATCTCAACCTGTTTGGCTGCATTATGAACACACCTTCCTTGGCTATCAAGTCCTGGAGTGGGACTTGAACCCAGAGCTTCTGGCTCAGAGGTAGGCATGCTAACCCACTATGTCACAAGACCTCCCTACAAGGTGAGCAAGACTCGCTAAATTGCTGTTGCAGTGAGCATTTCTCAATGGGCTGAATGGCCTGAACCATTCTGTGATAGGACCTGTGTACTGGATGCAAGACCCTTCCCTGGTTCTGAGGTTTACATCCAAATCTTCCCAGGTGCTGTCTCCCTGGCTTTAGCTCAATCTCTCTCTCTTGACCTCCACATCACCACCCATCGCCTGTTAGTTTCCATGAGGACTGGGGCAATTCTCAGGATGTGGGGCAACTGGGTGTGGGTTTGATGTAGTCTCAGGGTTGGGGGGGTGGTGTGCATGGGCAGCCAGAGAGTGGATCTGAACCAGATTTCAGGAGATCTCAGGCAGAGAGGGAGAGGGTCTGAAGTTGTGAGGAGCAGTGGGGGGGTGGTGAAGTTTCGGGGTGTCCTAGGGCATCAGGAAAGGGGCTAGCCCTTAGTGCAGGAATTAGTGGTTTACTCGTGGCCTTATGCCAAAGGAGGGAAATTCTGCTCAGATCCGGCACCTCTAGAGAACAACCACAATACAGGGAAAAACATGCTGGAAGGGAAATAAGACAAGCCCAGACATTTTTGCAGAGTTATATCTCTGTTTCGAAAATTACACTGTGTGGAATTTACATTAAAAAATGGCCATGTAATGCAAAACCTGATCATTCACTAAATATTACTTTTATTCAAATGTTTCTAGAGAGACACAGCCAGTTGCAGATATTCCCTGTTTGTCAATCCCCTCATGCGTTCACCTAAAACGATTCCAAATTGAAATAAATATTTTCCTTATTTCTCTTAGCGAGAGAGAGAGAGAGAGACTGAAATCACAGCTTAACACCCGGGAGTGTTGGATATGTGTAAACCCAGTAAAACCCAATAGCCAGAAGCTAAAATATTTCCTCCTTTTCAGTCTAATTTCATACTCAAGTGACTACTTAACCCATTGGCAATAGATTTATATCCAGTTTGACAAAAAATATATAAGGATGCTGGTTTCTTCCTATTGGCAAAACAGTATCACACCACGGCGAAATAATTATCTTTATGGTATCATACTAAACTTTGGGACAGATATAATGAAATAAAATATTAGAGAAACCTTTGCCTCACTTTGACCAATTCTCAATGCTTTTCTTATTATTATTTTCACTGCCCATTATTTTTTTGATATTTTTATTTTAATCTGCATAGTAAAACAAAATTCCTCCAAAAATTATAGGAATTTCCTTCTTATCCAGGTTTATTTCGGACATGAGAAAGGGCGAGAGTTTCCCTGATTTCATCTCAATGGCAATGATGAATCGAATTATTTTCATGTCAAAAAGTTGATGTGAGACCATAGTTCAGTGGAATGCAAAAAAATGCCCATTGAAATTATCAGAAAAAATAAGGAGTTTTGACAATGGGTCATGACTCTAGATGTTACTTTGATTCCTCCCCAGCTCCTGTCAGACGAGTGTTTGCAATGTGTTCAGTTTGGAGCTACCTTTCAGTTCCAAATACCACTTCTGACAGCCCATGTTGTTAATAACAAAATCAAATATATTGCTGCACTCACTAAATGTCTTACTGGGATCTTCCTATCCTATTACCTCCTGACAGTCTAGTATGTATATGCTAGTGTTGCCATTGGCAGTGTGGCGACCAAAAAGCCTGGCCAAAGCCATTAAAACAGATGTAGAAGCAGCTCCCAACAAGGTTGCCAACCCTCCAAGATTGCCATGGAGTCTCCAGGAAACTAAGGTTGATCTCCTGGGATCTGCTGTGCGCAAAACAGGAGGAAAATCACAACAGTAGTTCAAAATAATAATGTTTTCTTTCATATTCTTTGAACGCTTTTGTTTACTGATTATGAAAATATTGGAGATAGGAAAATAAAGGCTTTTATGACAATGCAGAACAGTTAGAGACAGAATGACAAGCAGTGAAACTGTGCCCGACTAGAGTTGGCAACCAACAAGGAAATCCCCATCCTCCTATTCCTCTGATATCCAATTGGTAGCAATTGACTCGCTGGTTGGGTTGCTCACTTTTTAAAAAAAAGTTACTGTAATAAAGAACTGTACAACATTAAATCAGCCTTTGTTTTATGAAAAATTATCCATCAATCCAAATTTTCAAAGCGTTGTTAAAAGTGAAAGAGCCAGTAGTTCTGACATTAAAGGGTCACTAGCTTTGTTAACACTTCACTCTAAGAGGAGTTATACTGTAGCAGATGTTACTGTGGTCTGTGGATAACATTCTGTACCTGCATGACTGACATTGAATGTATTGCGCCAATACCCAGAGTACTGAAATTGTGTTGCAGAGCCTCAGAGAGGAACATGCTGTGTGAAGGAAAGTTGAATTCTATTGCACGTTCTGTAACTTTTCAGTTTGAAATGCTTTGCCCTCACGCTGCATGCCTCACATAGAATGTGCAGGTTAAAAATATCAAGAGAATTACATTGTACAGAGGAAGCTAGGTGTGGAGGTAGGGAGACAGGTCGAATTTAATGCACTTTCTGTAATTTTCAATGTGTTGTAATGTACTTCTACAAATCTTAGTGCATTTTGGGGGAACAAAATCTGTTGCAAACCAGCTGAGTTCATCATAAGAGGAACGCATTGGGATGCATTGTGACCCCTGGGTTTAGCTCACAACCACTCATGTCCCAACAAACCCGAGGGATAACTAAGTCAATGAGCAGCGTAACCCAGAGCAGTATTAAAATATAAGAACTTTAGGTCATTAGAAATCATTTTATTAGGGATGCTAAACCCCTTAAATCAGGATCACTACTAAATAACCGTAGCTTGATTTTTAAAAGTTAATTATAGTTGCTAATATGCTTTATCTGAAGGCTAATGCATCTTACCTTGTGGTATAAATCTGACCGGATCGGATCCTGCTTCCTTCGCAACTGCAGGGAGACCAGGAGCAGACGATGGGGAGGAATGGATCGAGAGAATGGAAAGGGGTGTCCCCTCCGTTTTGGAAGGTTTATCTCCAGGGGAATGGGAGGAGGTGATCTAGATGGCTAAATATATTTTCCGTGTCCTATAATCCGAGAAGTTGGCTGGGCTGAGAAAAGGAGAGCTACTGGGCTTCAGAGAGTGTCACGATTGCAAAAGCTGCAGCAGATGTCTCCAAGATTTATCCCAGCAGAGCTCCCAGTGACAGCCAACCACATCGGGAACCTGGGATTAAAGACACGAGGCATTCTGCAGAGCGAGCGGCAGGGCCGGGGACAATGGACAATTAAGGGGAATTAAAGCCCAGGCAATTCGCCATCACAGCACCAGCATGTAAATGCAGTCGTTCATATGGCGACCAAGTGCCCTCTCACCTCTGCTGTGGTGCAAATTGCCACCCACCTCCTTGGAGTAAAGCTACTTGCCTTTATGCCACTATCAGCACCTTCTTTAGTCCTTACTACTACCATTAACACTTCCTTTGTCCTTTAGTTCATGACATCTTTGTCAATCTCTCCTTAGCCCCCACCTATCGCTGGCCTTCTCTCCAGCTTCACCTGCTCCACTCCCCCCACCTTTAAACAGTATAAATTTCATCACATTTTCACTTCTCTTTAACTCTGAAGGAGGACCATACAGACTCGAAATGTCAACTCTGTTTCTCTCTTCACAGGTGCTGCCAGACCTGCTCAGTTTTCCCAGCGTTTGTCTGTTTTCCTTTCAGATTTCCAGCATCCGCAGCATTTTGCTTGTACCTTAAAGCAACATTCGGTCTTGACTATATTTGACAGAGGCAGAGTCGTCTGAAAATGTGACTTGAAATGGCTACAATCCCGGGTAGTATCAATGGTGGTTTTGTGCATTTCAATCGCTGTTACCCCAGTGCTCCAGCTTATGGAGGGATTGGTGGCAGCTTTTTGGAAACAATTTCCTCAAAACTGATGAAAAATCCTGGAATGCCAAGCCACAAAAAGGGAGGGATGTAATATTTTACAGGAAACTACTTTCCCTCATTTCAATGTAAATTTGAGCTCATTTTATAAAGTGCACAGAAAATGCTAGAGGTCTTCAGCAAGACTGGCAACATCTGGGGAGAAAGAGAGTTCATTTTCCAGGTTGATGATCTAATTTTAAAGTAATAGTTATGGGTTGTTTTTTTTTTTACAAATATCTAGCGACCAAACACAGTTTGAAAGATGAACAGCCAGGAACAGCAGGTATATAGGGGTAGTAGCAGACCTGGAGGGGTTAACAATTATAGATGTTGAGAGGTTAACAAGAACAGATACCGAAAGGTATAACCAACATTGAGGAGCTAACCAGAACAGATATCAAGGGATTAATGATCACAGATATCCAGAGTTTAACAAGGACAACTCATCTGGTTCATTAATGTCCTTTAGGGAAGGAAATCTGCCGTCCTTACCTGGTCTGGCCTACCTCTGGACTCAGTCTTAATTGATTCTTAACTGCCCTCTGAAATGGCACTAGCAAGCCACTCAGTTCGAGGTCAATATAGGGATGGGTAACAAATGCTGGCCTTGCCAGCAATGCCCACATCCCATGAAAAGATTTTAAAAACCAAATATCTAAAGGTGAACAATAACAGATAGAAAGGGTTATTGTGTTATCAAGTGTGGATGTAGAGGGTTAAGGATAACAGATATCGATGGGTTAACAGTAACACTTTGGGTCAAGTGTGGCCATTGTGAAGCCTGAAAATAACATGATAGGGTTGAAATTGATCAGCGCTGTGCCCATTTTTCCTGCTTCGAATGGGTACAAGGGCAATAGATTTAGGAATTGGCTGGCACGGTGCAGGTGATAGTCCCACTGTAAAATTTTGGAGCCAACCTTTCAGGGGTCTTTCAGGATGCCCATTCCAGGTGTTAGGTCCCTTAAATATGTTGATGAGGTACCCAAGGCCTGTAGGCAGCTCCCTTTTCAAAATTAGCCAGCCTTCTTTTGTGGTCTCCCAATGACAAGTCCAGGTTAAATTAATAGTCTCCACAGTGGCATGATTGAAGTCAGAACTGATGAGTGAAGCAGACAGATAGGTCCGATGATAGACAGGCGGCTAGACAGTCAAATGACTGAATGCAAGTTGTATTTTCTAAAACTGGAGTCCGTGAACTCTCGGGGTCCACTGCAATTTCAGCAGTTTTCTAACCTCAGTTCTACCTCTCTGTCTCAGCTACACAAATAGTCGCTTGGTTGTGCAATCTCAGCCCTGGACTTTGTTAGCTTTCTATTTCTGTGGCTGCCCATTAACAGCTGTGGTGCAGTGGGTAATGTCCCTACCTCTGAGCCAGAAGCCCTGGGTTCACAACCCCACCCAAGGAAGGTGAGTTTATAATGAAGGCAAACAGGTTGAGTATCGACCTATAAATCCTTCCGACATACGGCAGGTGGTAAGAGTGGGAGAGATTCCTGGTCAGCCATGTGAAGGAAAGTTGGAGCCTCTACCGTAGCTCTAGACCACAGCACACATGTAAAAATGTATGTTGCCACAGCAGCTTTGGGGAGTAGATTAGATTTTAGCTCATGTGGATTAGATTGGTGCCAACAGTACGGGGTTCAATCCCTGTTCTGGCTGGGATAGTTTTGGGACTTGCCTCCGTGCCTTGCCTGTGGTCAAGATTGTCATCCTATAGGTCAGACCTGCCTTTGGGCAGAGAACTGAAGAAGATTAATAACATTTCCCCAAATGATTTTTCCTTTGCGACACTGACCTGGACGCTGTCTTTTGGGATTAAAACAGAAAATGCTGGAAAAACTCAGCAGGTCTGGCAGCATCTGCAGAGAGAGATACGGAGTTAAACCTTTTGAGTCCATCAGGCTCGAAACATTAACCCTGTTTCTCTCTCCACAGATGCTGCCAGACCTGCTGAGTTTTTCCAGCAATATCTGTTTTAATTTCAGATTTCTAGCATCTGCAGTATTTTGCTTTTATCTCACTGCCTTTTGGGATGCAGGTAGTTGTTGGTATTGTGTCACTATTCACCGTGGACCTAACTGCTGTGTATACCTCAATCCCACACTGACAATGTTTATCAAATCTGACACCTTAGTCCCACATGTCTCATCCCCAGTTTTGTTTCCCCCCTACCCACTTTGGTATCTCACCCAACTGGTGACTACAGTATTCATAAATAAAAACAGAAAATGCTGGAAATACTCATCGTGTCAGGCAGCATCTGTGGAGAGAGAGACAGAGTTAACTTTTCAGGTCAATGACCTTTCACTAGAACTGGGGACGGTTAGAAATGGGATGGGTTACGAGTGAGTGAATGAGGGAAGGGTGGGAAGAAGAGCAAAAGGGAAGGTCTGCGATAGGGTGGAGGGAAGGACAAATTAAATATCAAAAGGTTTCATTGTCCAGGATCAAAAGGAATAGTAATGGAACAAGTAAAGAAACAAAAGATGTGGCTAGAAGAGGTGTGAATGGCAGGACCCTGAATGGCTGCCATATAAATGCAAAGCAAAGGATATGATAGAAACAAGAGAGAAAAAAACAAAAAAGAGCATGGAAGAAAAAGCAAACAGAGGTTCTAATCTAAAATTGTTGCTATCAAGGCTAAATATGAATGACCATGACTGAGTGTGAGATAGCAGGATGATCCCCAGTGCTCAGTACTCATCCCAGTGAGGAGTTAACATCTCCAGGAAAGGAAGGGAGAGGTTTTTTTTTGTGTTAGCCATGGCTTAGTTGGTAGCACTCTTTCCTTTGAATCGGAAGGTTCTAGGTCAAGTGCCACTCCAGAGACTTGAGCACAAAAATCAAGGCTGACGACATTCCAGTGCAGTACTGAGGCAGCGTTACATGATCAGATGAGACATTAAACTGAGGCTCTCTCTGCCATCTCAGATGGACGTAAAAGATCCCATAGCACTATTTCAACCAACATTAACAACTGGTCATTTATTATATCGCTACTTGTGGGTGCTTGGTGTGTGCAAATTGGCTGCTGTGTTTCCCTCTGTTATAACAGTGACTACACTTCATTGGCTGTAAAGCACTCTGGGATGCCCTGAGGCTGTGAAAGGTGCTATATAAATGCAACTCAGGACCTTGGCTTAATGTCTCATCCAAAGGATGGTACCTCCAACAGGACAGCACTCCCTTGGTACTGCACTGGGAGTGTCGGCCTGGTTAATGTGCCCAAGCCTGGAATAAAAGGAGAGAAACATGACAGATAGTTCACATGGAGGCTGCACATCAACAAAACTAAACCTGAAGAACTAACATTGTCTAAATGATTTAAGGAAGGACATCATTGCATTAGGAACAGTTGAGGGAAGGTTCACGTGACTGATTCCTGGGCTGAAGGGGCTATCTTTTGAGGAAAGTTTGCACAGGTTGGGCCTGTATCTATTGGAGTTTGGAAGAATGAGGGGTGATCTTACTGAAACATATAGGATCCTGTGAGAACTTGACAGGGTGGATGCTGAAAGGATGTTTCCCCTTGTGGGAGAGACTAGAACTAGGGAACACAGTTTAAAAATGAGGGGTCTCCCAGTTAAGGCAGAGATAAGGAGAAATTCTTTCTCCCAGAGGGTCACGGGTCTGTGGACCAATCTTCCCCAGAGAGCGATGGAGGCTGGGTCATTGAATGTTTTTAAGGCAGAGTGGGATAGATTCTTGATTGACAATGAAGTCAAAGGGTATAAGGGATAGACAGAAAAGTGGAATTGAGGCCACAAAGTGGTCAGCTCTGATCTTATTGAATGGCGGGGCAGGCTCGAGGGGGCTGATGGCCTACTCCTGCTCCTAATTTGCATGTTTGTATGAAATACTGGAAACATAGGAAAAGGAGAAGGCCACTTATCCCTCAACCGACATAACGAAAGAAAAAAAAACCCAGATTATTTGGCCATTATCACATCGCTGTTTGTGGGATCTTGCTGTGCACATTACAACGGTGGTCCCACTTCAAAAAGTACTTCGCTGGCTGTAAAGTGCTTTCGGACAGTCACGAAAGGCACTATATAAATGCAAAGCCTTCCTTTTTTTTAAAAAATGTGGCCCCTTCCTGAAAGGAGCAGAAATCCCTCTAATGCAATTACTTCTGGCTCAGTTTGTCCTGGTAAACATTCGATGGCTCAAGTAAGCAGGACTGAGAGGTGAGCTGGTGACACCCACGTGCCACTTAATTACATTGCAGCAAGACTGAAAATAACAGCCCTTTTCTTAATTATAATACAGGGGGATTAAAGCGAATTTGCTATTACAATTAATTTACTTTTGCTCATCTTCATTAGGAAAATGGACTGTAGTTCTCTCCCAAATGCTCTTAATTGAAATCCCCCAGTACTGGAATACAGGGGGATTACATTCTTGATCCATATACACAATTACTACAAGGGGTACCAAATGGGAACTGGCAGACAGGGGCTGTAGTCTTGAGGTATTAAACGCTGATGAAAATTGATTTGTAGTTCTAATCCTCCCTGGCAATCTTCACAGTGACAGAGACCCACATGCAGCAGAGGACAAGAGGTAAACTACACAGTCTGTTCCTGGTTGAATGTAGAGTGCCCAAGGGGCAAGGTTGAGTGGGAGGTGGGGGGGGGATTTAAAAAAATGAAAGATAAAAGTAAGGTGGGTAATAAAGCAACGTCCGACTTTACCTAGAATTACCCAGCCTGATTCAGGCCGTTTGGTCCAACTAGTCTATGCCAGTGTTTATGCTCCACACGAGACTCCTCCCACCCCCTCTTCATCTAATCCTATCAGCATATCCTTTTATTCTTTTGTCATGTTTTCTTTAAATGCATCTATGCTATTTACCTCAACCACTCCATATGGTAGCAAGTTCCACATTCTCACCACTCTCTGGTTCAAGAGGTTTCTCCTGTATTCCTTATCGGATTTACTGGTGACTAGCGTTTATGTAGGCGACCTCATGGAGCAGTGGGTTCGTGTTCCTACCTCTGGGTTCAAGTCCCACTCTGGGACTTGATGGGCCGAGGAAGGTGCGTTGATAATGGGGCCAAAACAGGCTGATTATCGACCTGCATAATCCTTCCGACACACGCCGATGATAGGTGGTAGGAGTGGGAGAGATTCCTGGTCAGCCTTGTGATGGGAAGAACATTGGAGCCTCTACCATCACAATCCACAGCTCCAGACTACAACACGCATGTAAAAGTGAGTGTTGCCACAGCAACTCGGATTCCCTGAGTGAACTGTAGCACATGCCGACGCCATTTTATATTTACAGCTTTGGTCTTGTCTGCAAGTGGGAACATTTTCTCTATGTCTACCCTTTCCTAATTTTAAAGGCCTCTATCAGGTCACCCTCTCAGCCTTCTTTTATCTAGAGAAAAGAGCCTCTATCTGTTAATCTATCCTCATAAATATAACCTCTCAGTTCTAGAATTACCCTTCTGAATCTTTACTGATTCTCCAGGGTTGCTATTCCCTCCATAATAATATGGAGATCAGAACTGTCCGGTGTTTTGCTTTAGAGCATCGACCTCTTGCAAATTCAAAGACGGAGACAATATATGACTTTAAAATTGGAACTGCATTATATCTGCTTGCCCTGATCCAATTATCCTCTGCCCTCTCACTCTATTTCACTTTAGGTGCTATGGTGGTATAGTGGTTACATTACTGGTGCAGTGAAATAGAGAATGAGTACTCAAATCCCATCATGGTAGTTTGAGAATCTGAACTCAGTTTTGAGAAACACAGGAAATAAAACATTGGTGCCAGTAAAGTGACCTTGATGTCACTGGATCTTATTAAAAACACAGTTGCTTCACCAATGTCCTGTACCCAGTCTCCCCATGACATGATTTCAATCCCAAGCCCACATGGTTGACTCATGTGTAAGTAACACTTCAGTTAGCAGCTTTCTTATCAAAAGGTTGTGAGTTCAAGTCCCACTCCAGAAACCTGTCCACAAAATCTACACTGACACTCCCAGTGCATCACTGAGGGAGTGCTGCATTGTCAAAGGTGCTATCTTTTGGGGGAGATATTAAAGCAAAGACCCACTTGCTGGTGGATGTGGAAGCTCCCATGGCACTATTTTGAAGAAGAGCACAGGAGTTCTCCCCAGTGTCCCTGGCCAATATTTATCCCTCAACCAACATCGCTGAAAATAGATGATCTGGTCATTGTCACATTGCTGTTTGTGGGAGCTTGCTGTGTGCAAATTGGCTGCTACTTTTGTGAGGGTACATAATTGGATTGGCTATAAAGAACTTTAGGACGTCCTGAGATTGTGAAAGGCGCTATATAAAGGCAAGTTCTTTCCTTGCTTGGTGCGGTGGCTGTACATACTTGAAGCAACTGACTGCAAGAAACTAGGCACTCGACATCCCTCAACACCTCGTGCATTACATTGTGTCATTTTGATCATGCTTATTTCTCCAATGTTTTTGCAATCAAATCTAAAAAAACCATCACGTGAGCTCGGGGGATTGGACAGCGGCATACTTCCATAATAAATACCGTATAAAAAATCTTTGTGCAGCACTTATTGCCAAACCAAACCATCTTGCAGCTAGTGGGATGAATTATTTCATGCCTTAATATAAACAAAATAAATCATTAAACTGACAAAATGAATGACGAGTAAATCCCCAACATACTTAATCCTTAAAAATGTTACTAATGACAGTGGAGTATACCTCAGTTGGAGGTAGCTCCTGCACGGGAAATAGACATAGCAACATAAATATATGGGAGTGTTATTATATAACCTAGAAATCAATGTTACTCCTCAGTAATCAACTGAAGATTAAGTTCCCAGTAAGCTCCCAATGTTTATATCAGAATGTTAACCCTTCATTGGATGCATTATCTCGTCAGCATCCTCTGTCTACCAAAGATGATGTAGACACAGCAAGCAATCAGATGGGGGCGTATTCATTTGACATGTCTTTACTGACCGCTGAGGAGACCAGTCCTTGAGAGGCAGGTTCTGCCACAGGTCCCACACATGAAGCTACCGAGTGTCATTGTGGGTTGTTGTTTTCAGCGTTGGCATCTGTTGCCAAGCCGCTGTAGCCACTGGTCATCGTGGTGGTGTGTGCCAACCCACAGCAGGTGTCGCTACTTTCCCCCTGTTGTCAACTAGTGGCTCCCGAGGTGCAATAATCGATGTTTAGAGCCTTCATTGTTAACAGTTTGATCACTATGTTGTTCAAAATGCACAGGCGAATGGCATTGTTTGATTAAGGGCTGAGAGCCTATTTCCCAACTATCTGACCCTCTCCCACAGTTATGTTCACGCCCGGATGTCCCTAGAGAGGGAGCATGTGATGTCCATCAGTACACTTGAAGCCTTCCACAGCTGGTGAGCACCACAGAGGCTGGACTGCTTCGTCGGCCCTGGAAACAACATCTTAAATTAATTAGATAAACTTCCTTCAAAAGCTCCTGTTTTTTTTCTTACAGTGCCCCTTTAAGGGACTGACAATTTAATTCACTTATTTGCTTTTTTTTGGTTGATAAAGGGGTATAAAGGGAGTCATCTGGGACACTGAGTTGGTAGTTTGGAGGCAGAGATCTGTAATGCTGCATCCTGTGAATAAACCTACTAACAAGGAAAAGATCTATGTCCTGTTTGGTACTTTGCCATCTGGTCTGGATCCATTTAACATTCATGTCACGCAATTATAGTACCCTTCAATCCCGCACCACACGACAGGAGCAGCTGATCGCCCACTATGGGAGTGCTGCACTGTTGGAGGTGCAGTCTCTTGGTTAAAACAAGGCCCCCAGCTTGCTCTCTCATGCGGGCATAAAAGATCCCACTGCACTATTTCGAAGAAGAGCAGGGAAGCTCAAGGGTCATTCGGACTCGAAACGTTAACTGTGCTCCTCTCCGCAGATGCTGCCAGACCTGCTGAGCTTTTCCAGGTATTTTTGTTTTTGTTTTGGATTTCCAGCATCCGCAGTTTAAGCTCTCCCCATTGCCCTGGCCAATATTAATCCCTCAAAACAATCTAAAACCCAGATGGTCCAGTCATTTATTCCATCTTTGTTTGTGGGAGCTAACTGCGCACAAATTGGCTGCCAATGAAGTGCTTTGGGACATCCTGAGAAAGGTGCTATATAAATGCAAGTTTCTTTCTTCCTAAATAGGAAAACTACTTAAAGGAAAGACCAAACATTGGGACTAACAGGCTCAAAGGATAATTTAAGACAGATTTTAGAAGGTTCTTCTTCACATGGAGGGCGACCAAAACTTGGAATGATCTAATGGGTCAGCGAAAATCTTGGATTCATTCAAGACTGCGGAAGGATGAGAAATATACTGTTTTTTTTTTTGGATAAGTGAGTTGGGCTGAAGTATCTCATTCGCCTGCATTCATCTTGTCAAAGCCTTTTCTACAAGTATAGGAGGGAATTTCTGGCTGGCAACCGAGAAATTTCTGATGACAAGGGCCCCAGTTGCAGAGAAGGCCCAGTAAAGGTTACCTGACCTGGCAAGTCACTGTGGTAGCAGCTCCTCCCCAGCAATTAGCCAACAACCACACAAGGAGCTTGGGCTTGAGATCGGCATCAAGTGGAATTCCCAAAGCTGACAAATACAGGTTTGAACACTCTACTCTCCAATTAGTGCCCCTCCCCCACAACTCAACCAGCCCCTCCTCCACCTCCCAATATTCCCCCCCGCCCCCCCACTCACCGCCGCCTCCCAATATAGTAGGGCCCATTGTAAACTTGAGACAAGCAAAACAAAAGGGAAAGCTGATGGTAAAGAGATGAAAGAATTATAACGGCAGCAACTTAGATTTGGTTAACACTTTAAATGTAGTGAAATGGCCCATACTGCTTCACAGAAAGCAAATATGACAGCAAGTTAATTAAGGACAGGAGGTGGTGGCGTAGTGGTATTATCACTGGACTGGTAATCCAGAGACCCAGCGTAATGTCTGGGGATCCTGGGTTCAAATCCCACTCATAGCAGATAGTGGAATTTCAATCCAATAAATATCTGGAGTTAAAAGTCTAATGATGACCATGAAACCATTGCCGATTGTTGTAAAAACCCATCTGGTTCACTAATGTCCTTTAATGAAGGAAATCTACTGTCCTGGCCAGGTCTGACCTACATGTGACTCCAGACCCACAGCAATGTGGCTGACTCTCAAATGCCCTCTGAATTAGGGATGGGCAATAAATGCTAGCCAGTGACACCCACATCCCATGAATAAAAAAATTTGGGCAGATGATCAAGGTCTTAAAGAGTTTCTCAAAGGAGGGAATTGAGGCAGAGGAGAGAATTTCTAAAGCTTTGGGGTTCCTAGGGACCTGAAGGCATGGCTGCCAAAATGGAGGTTGAAACTGGGGATGCTCAAGAGGCCAGAATTAGAGGAGTGCGGGTTGTGGGACTGGGTGAAATATGGGATCAGGAGGGGTGAGACCATATGGGATTTGCAAACAAGGGTGCGGAATTTAAAATCAAGGTGTTGCTTAACCCTTGTGAGCAAAACCCTGGCACTAAACAAACTCGAGTTTTGAAAAATAGTTTCTTGAAACATTTTAGTCCCTTGTTCTAAAAATACCCAAAATGGAAGAAAGGCCATTGGACTGCCATCAAAAAAAAAACATCCAATTGGCTAACAAGGAGGCTACCACATTGCTGTGGGTCCAGAGTCACATGTAGGCCAGACCAGGTAAGGATGGCAGATTTCCTTCCCTGAAGGACCTATGTGAACCAGGTGGGTTTTTATGACAATCGGCGATGGTTTCATGTCATCATCAGACTTTTAATTCCAGGTATTTACTGAATTCAGATTCCACCATCCCTAGACATTACTCTGGGTAGCCTCCTTGCCCATCCCTAATTGCCCTTGTTCAGAGGGCATTTGACCATGGCCGTGAGAAGGTAGGGTGAGGCGGGAAAGGGCGTGTTGGATGACCAATGGCAGGACTATGGTAGGGGGGGAGGGAGGGCAGGGGGTGGAGGTGGGGCTGTTATGAAGTGATGACATCTCCAGGTGTTCATCCAACTTGAATTCAGGCAACCCGCGATTTGACTGGCAACGGAAGTTGCTTGACCTCGTACAAAGGAAGGCTTTGCCAGGAGGTTAACTTGGCAGGGGGTGGGGGTTCGGGGGTTTGGTGGAGGTGGAGACAGGGAGGGGGCAAGAGAAGAAAAACTGCCAGGCCCAATATTACAGCAAGCTTTTGCACTAAACCAACAACCTAGATCGGGTGAGGGCAAAGTCACGGCAACTTCCCTTCCTCACTTATTTGAAGTCTGTTACCTTTTCCTGAAGTCGACTCGACTGTCCGGTGTCCGGGGGTGTCAAGGCAGAGAAAGCCTTGCATTTCCATAGTGCCTTTCACATCCCCAGGTTGTCCCAAAGTGCTCTATGGCCAAGGAAGTGTGGCCACTGTTGTAATGCTGGGTACACAGCAAGATCCCACGAACAGCGATCAGCGATCCGTGAGGTTGGTTGAGCGGCTAACATTGGCCAAGGCGCTGGGGAGAACTCGCCTGCTCATTTGCAAAATAGGGCCATGGGCCTTTTCCAGCCACCTGAGAGGGCAGACAGAGCCTCACAACAGAGCCTTGTGTCTGCCCCCATGGCAAGTGTGGTGGCGGGGTGGTATTTAATCAGGTGGGAGGGTGACAGGTGGGGACCCCACCACCTCCCCACCTCCACCCCAATTAAGTCCATGGTGGGAAGGCCCAAGGATGGCCTTTCCACTCTGCTGCCAATTGAGGCCCTTGTGGGCAATTGATGCCCACTTAAGGGCCTCATCCTGTCGCCAGTGTTATTAACCCAGCAGCAGGCATGAGGGCTCGCCAGGCGGGGACCCTGTGGGAGGGGGTCCCTCATTCAAAGGCTGAGAGCTAACCCACTGCTCTTGCTGCTGATGCCATACCCCTACCCTGCAACCCCCCCCCATCTACCATCACTCACCCGTGGCCTGGGAACCAGCAGCGATCCAAGCCTTCAGGTGGTGCCATACTGGTAGCAATCACCGGCTCTCCAGTGGCGCTGTCGTTCAATAGAGCCGCTGGCCTGTGATTGGCCGTCAGCTCGGCAGGTAGGACTGCCATCTCCAGGATCCTTGATCCCGGGGGAAGGCCCGCTGCTGGCCAGCCAAGTGCCTGAATGGCACAAAATGCAACAGCCGACACCGGGCATCTCACCGACGGCCAAGATCCCCACCTCCTCACCAAGGTAGCGTCCTAACTGTAAACCACCACATCTCCCCCTGTACAGCAATAGGGGTGTCAGCCAAGACTTTACACTCAATTCCCTGGGGTGGGACTTGAACCCACAATTTTATGACTTAGAAATAACATTGCTGCCCACTAAGCCACAGCTGGCACGTTGATTGGAAGCTACTTTTAATCAGGCCACAATCTCTTAGGTTTGGGTACAGCTCCAAAGATGCTGAAATTGGGGGTCAGTGTCAGTGATGTTAATATTGGGGCACAGTTCTGATTAAATTAATATTGGGTACAGTGGCAATGGTATTAATATTGGGGTACAGTTCCAATGATATTCATATTATGGTGCCACGTCAGTGATGTTAATATTGGGGCGCAGATCTGATTGTATTAATATTGGGCTGCAGTATCAGTGATGTTAATATTGGGGTACAGTTCCAATGACATTAATATTAGGGTGCAGTACCAGTGATGTAATATTGGTGTAGAGTTCCAATTATATTAATATTGGGAGTGCATTGGCAATTATGTTAATATTAGGGTAGAGTTCCAATGATATCAATATTGGGCTACAGTGCCAGTGATGTTAACATTGGGACACAGTTCTGATGACATTAATATTGTGGTAGAGTGTCAATGATGTTAATATTGGGGTATAGCTCTGATGATATCAATATAGGGGTATAAAGCCAGTGATGTTAAGATTGGGGTACAGTTCCAATTATGTTAATATTGGGGTATAGTGTCAGTGATGTTGAGATTAGGGTACAGTTCCGATGATATTAATATTGGGGTATAGTGTCAGCAATGTTAATATTGGGGTACAGTTCTGATGATACTAATATTGGGGTATAGTGTCAGCAATGTTAATATTGGGGTACAGTTCAGATGACATTAGTATTGGGATATAGTGTCAGTGATGTTAATATTGGGGTACAGTGCCAGTGATGTTAATATCGGGGGTACACGCACTCATTATTCCAGAACTGCTTCATCCAATTCAGGATTGTGGGAAGTGAGAGCCTATCCCGACCAGCAATGGGCGCTAGGCAAGGTACAGCCAGGAGAGAACGCCAGTCCATCACAGGGCACATACTCACACTAAGTGGCAAGTTAACTGTAGCCAATCCACCTAACCAGCACGTCTTGGGATGCTGGGAGGAAACCGGAGAACCCGGCAGATACCCACACAGACACGGGGAGAACATGCAAACTCCACACAGACAGGCACCCGAGGTCCAAATCGAGCCTGGGTGCCAGGAGCTGTGAAGCAGCACACTAATCACTGCACCACCATGCTACCCTTATTGGGGTACAGTTCCAATGATATTCATATTGGGGTGTGGTGTCAGTGATGTTAATATTGGGGTATAGCTCTGGTGATATCCATACTGGGGTGCAATGTCAGTGATGCCAATATTGGGGTACAGCTCTGATGATATTGGGGTGCATTGGTGTCGATATATATCTCATGCGTTCAGGCAGTTGGAAATCACTCCTGGTTTTGCTTAAAGGGTGACAAGCCCAACATCATGCAACTCAATTCTTGTCCATAGGTGCGTGGGAGCACAATCACCATGTCAACTGCCAAGTTTTACCTCTCATACTGCCTTCAAGCAAAAAGTAAGAACTGGGATAGAGAGCTCACTCACACCTGGCATGGAGAACAATGTTGAGACGGGGAACAGTAGCTCCTGGGTAGCAAACAGAAACTCCACACCCTCATACTGAAAACATTACATTAACCCTTCACCAGCGGCCGTGTGGGACTCTGCAGTCTTGTAGAATCGAAGGGCTATGGGGGATGAGGAGAGTGGGTAGGACTTATTGGATAGATCTTTCAGAGGGCCGGCAAGGCTCAATGGGCTGAATGGCCTCCTCCTGCACTTTATAGTATTGCGGATCTATCTGGCTGATAGCCTCGTTTCTCTGAATTCCTGATTTATATTTTTTATTGAAACTTTTTTAAAAACACTTTTTTCTCCTCCTGTCCTATAGGTGCTCGTGCTGGGGTATGGTTCCAAACCTGCTGAGCTGACAATGGTGAGTGAGGGACAGAGCAACACAGGGACAGGAGGAGGCCACTCAGCCCCTCACTCCTGTTCTGCCATTCAATGAAATCATGGCTGATCTGTGACCTAACTCCATCTGCCCACCTTTGCCCCATATCCCTTAATACCTTTGATTTACAAAAAATCGATCGATCTCAAGTTCCAAATGAATTGATTGAGCATCAACTGCCCTTTGCAAAAGAGGGATTGGAGAGGGGGAACAGAGGGAGACTGAGGAACGGAGAGGGAGAAGGTGGAAAAAGGGGAAAGGAGAGAGGTGGGGGGAGAGATAGAAGAGGGGGGAGCAGTGAAGATAAGGGGGAGAGGGAAGCTTAGGGGCAGGGAGAGATGGAGGTGGGGGGGATGCGGAGAGGAGAGAGAAAGGACTAATGACAGTTCAGGTAGCAACAGAGTTCAGAGAAAAGGTGAGAAAGAGAAGAGGAGAGGGAGAGAAAAACTGAGAGAGCAGATGGTAAGATAAGTAGAAGGATGAAAAATATAAGGGATTAACATTGAGGAGAGAGGAGAGAAATTAATAGTAAGATGTGAAAATGATCTTGGGTTTATGGAATCTGAGATCACATCTAAGGAGCAGGTACCTGAATTACAAATTAAGTTAATTGACCCTTTGGCCAACAGAGGTTTCTATAGTTAAATCACATTCCTATCACAAGAATGACAACCTATATTTCAATTCAAGCAGTGATTGCTTTACTCTTTGCATTGAGGACTAGCGAGGCGTTCTACAACAGGACGGAGTAACAGTGTGTTCTCCAGCTCGTCTTAGCGAGGAAGAATAAGGGCGCGGGAATGGTGTCAATATTATCCTGTAACATCAGGTCGCCTCACAAGGCTTCCACACTTGGATGTTCGGTTAGTCTGTTGGGAATGTTGCAACAGCGCATGTTAATAAGAACCACTAGCACCTTAAGGATTCAATGGGGGAGATAGAGGGAAACTATTTAGTCTGGTGGGCGAGTCCAGAAGGAAGGGGGAATCATCTTAAAATAAGAGCCAGGCTGTTCAGGGGTGACTTCAGGAAGCATTTCCTCAAAGAAGATCTGGAACTCACTCCCCCAAAACGCTGTTGAGGGTTGAGGGTCAATTGAAAAATCTCAAAACTGAGGTGGATAGTTTTTGGCTAGCTAAGGGTATTAAAGGTTACAGAACCAAGGCGTCTAGATAGAGTTAAGATACAGATCAGCCATATTTTAATTCAATGCAGAACATGCTTGAGGGGCTGAATGAACTCCTCCTGTTCCTATATACCTTTTCAACCAACAACAACTTGCCTTTCTATAGCGTCTTTAACGTGGCAAAACATCACAAGCCCCTTCACCAGGGTGGTATAAAACAAAATTTGACACCAAGCCACACAAGGAGGTATTAGGAGCAACAGATTGGTCAAAGATGTAGGTTTTAAGAAGTGTCCGAAAGGGAGGAGAGAGTGGAGAGATTTAGGGAGGGAATTACAGAGCTTAGGGCCTAGTTGAAGGCATGGCCACCAACTGCCTCAAATTACTCTTGAAAGGCAGGGGTTTTGTAGATATACATGGCCCCCGTTCTGGGAATGTGCTGCTTGGAAGGAAAGTGGAGCAGTCTGGAATGGCCAAGCTCCCTCAATGTTCTCATACAATGGACGCCAGAGCTGATATGTAGCCATACACTACAAGGAACCCTTTCATTGCAGTCAGTCAGTCTTGTAACACACGTAGGTAACCCATCACCGCGTGTAACACCTCCTCCCCCCACTCACCAATCCACCCTACCCAGTAACATTTATATTTACCTGGTTATGGAGTGTCCACTCTTCCTTTGTAAAATTCACACCCTTCCTTTTTACTCATTTGTTTATGGGATGCGGGCGTCGCTGGCTAGGTCAGCATTTGTTGCCCATCCCTAATTGCCCTTGAGAAGGTGGTGATGAGCTGCCTTCCTGAAGAGCATGCATTGAAGGGACTCCCAGAGTGGTCATATAGCTGTTTGGTACAACTGAGTGGCTTGCTAGGCCATTTCAGAGGGCAGTTAATCTGTGGGTCTGGAGTCACATGTAGGCCAGACTGGGTAAGGACGGTAGATTTAAATTCCCTAAAGGACATTAGTGAACTAGATGGGTTTTTACAACAACCCAATACAATCATGGTCACCATTACTGAGACTAGTTTTTTTATTCCAGATTTAATTAATGAACTGCCCGGGTGGGGATTGAGCTCCAGATTGTTAGTCCGGGGCTCTGGATTACTAATGGAGTAACATAACCACCATGATACTTGTCTTGACGTCCCTCCATGGCCTTGGCATTCTTGACTTTGCCCGCTCCTCGGTACTGCACTGACTGTGTCAGCCAAGATTTTGTGCTCAGTTGGGACTTAAGCCTTCGACTCAGGGGCGAGGGTAGTCCCACCAAGTCACGGCTGGCACAATTGGGCACCAAGGGAGAGCATTGGGCATGGGGCCCATATGCCGGTTGAGGGATGAGTGCCTTCAGGGGAAGGTGGGAGGGGATGTTGCCTAAGAGACTGGTTTGGCCAGGTGGAAAACAAGACAGGTACCAGGGAGCTACTTAAACTAGGAGATAATTCGCCCTCAAAAGGTCATTGGCAGGCTTCAGGCAGAGACAAAGCACCCGTCATAAGAAAGCCAGTTAAACAGAACCCAGGCACTGATCCTCACAGGACATATGCCCAATTATCAATCCACAAAAGAAAAAGTAACCGCTCAGGGTCTCAATACGTTTCAGAACTGAATGAACAGTTTGTTAAACAAACGGCATTAGGCTCATCCTATTTTTTTTTTCTTTGCTTTGATACCTAATCATGAAAACTGCAGCTTCTAAACCATTGTGGGCCTAATCCAGGCTCACAAGGCCTAAGGGCTTTCGTGTTTTTTTTTGAAGCAGGGTTCATTCGAGCAGCTCAAAACCCTAGGATTCTGGCCTGTAAGTCAACCCACTCCGTCCCCCTTAACTCCCACACCTAAGGCCCAGCTACAGCTGACTTCTTATCTTCTCCGTCTTTGCTACTTTTGAACAGGTTAGAAGGAGCAGGATAATGCAGAAAATGTACTGACCAGCCTGAACGACCCAGCTAACAAAGAGGGAAGCTGCTATGATATTTACCATTGAGGCACTCAGACCGGCGAGGAGGAGTTCAGAGGATTAATTACATACAGAAACTTGTTCATTCAGATTGTGTTGTAACCTCCACTCACGGATTAGCTTTCTATTTTGCAAACAAGATGCAAGATGAACATTGTTCGCAAGCTTCAGATCGAGCTTATGTTTTCAACATCCCCTTTACCTTTTCGTAGTCTGCTGGGCTGTTTCTACGGAGCTCAGCTTACTGAAAATCTAAGAGCGAATATTACAAGAAGTATGATAGATTTTTTAAAAAACATTCATTCTTGGGGTGTGGACGGCACTGGCTGGGCCAGCGTTTATTGCCCATCCCTAACTGCCCCTTGAGAAGGTGGTGGTGAGCTGCCTTCTTGAACCGCTGCAGTCCATGTGGTGTAGGTGCGCCCACAATGCTGTTAGGGAGGGAGTTTGGCCCAGCAACAGCCAACACGGTGAGTGTGTGTGTTCCCAATCGCCTGTTGCATACACGTAACCACTTTGGTTAATGATTAGGTGATGCTAGAGATTCCAATGTCCTCGCTATCACAAGTCTGACCAGGAATCTCTCCCACTCTTACCACCTGCCATTAGCGTGCATTTGGAGGATTTGCAGGTTGATACTCAACCTCTTCGGTCATAATATGAACACACCTTCCTTAAGCCATCAAGTCCTGGGATTGGACTTAAACCTGGAACTATTGGCTGAGAAGCAGGGACATGAACCCACTGCGCCACACAACCTCCAGTTTCGGGATGGGTAATAAGTGCTGGCCTGTCCAGCAACGCCCACATCCCATGAATGAATAAAAAAAATTCAGTCAGTAGTTGCAGAGTTTTTTTTGTAAAAATATACTTTATTCATAAAAAATCTTCAATCACATTCAAAACCATTTCAAAAACAACATTACAAGGGTACAATCCAGGTTAAACTTTTACAAAATGTATCACCAGGTCAGTAGTTGCAGAGTTAATCCATGATGGGCAATAGGTTAAATCTTCCTAACCCTTCTTTTGTATTTCTCCACCCTCTTTCTATCCCTCTTCCTCTCTCTTTTTCCTCATTCTGTCTCCGCTTCTCTTGTTTTCCTCCTCTCTCTCTGTCATGTCCTCTCTTTCACTCTCTCTCTCTCTCTCTCTCGGTCAAGAGGGAGAAACCAAGGTGAGGAAGTGAAGAGCAAGTTAAAAAAGGGGGCTTTTCAAATGATATTCATATAGATCAGCGGAGGAGGGATCTAAAAAGAGCAAAAATCACTAATGAGATAAAGCAGGTTCGATTTTTACACATTCAAAGGGACAAGATTGGATAGTGGAACAGCTGCTATTCACAGAAGGAGGCATTGGCTGCATAACATTCCTGGTTACAAAATATTCAGGAGGGATTGAGTAGGATAGAAAGAGAGTGGCAATATTTAAGTCAAGATTCCATGGTAACACTATAGAACCTTGGAGATTTTACAGAGAGAGCAGTGATCACTCCTGAGGTGTGTAGCCTCAGCCCAGTGGGTAGCACTCATACCGCAGAAGTTATGGGTTCAAGTCCCACTCTAGGAAGTAAAAGTTTTGGGGGCTGCACTGAGGGAGTGCTGCCTTGTCAGAGGAGTGGTTGCTTGGACGAGATGTTAAGCTGAGGCTTCTGTCTGCCTTCTCACATGGTCAGAGAAGATCCTGTGGTTCCATGTTGATGAAGAGCAGGGGAGTTCTCCCCACAGTGTCTTTATCCCTTAACAAACATCCCAAAAACAGATTGTCCGGTCATTATCACCTTGCTGTTTATGGGAGCTTGCTGTGTACAAATTGATTGATGTGTTTCCTACATTACACCAGTGACTACACTTCAAAAAAAAGTACCTGGTTGGCCATAACACACTTTGGGCTGTCCTGAGGATGTGAAAGGCGCTATATAAATGTAAGTCTTCTTGGGACTGGTTGCTGAAATGCTCACTTTGTGCGGACAATCCCGTATTTTGACACTTCGAACTTTATTCAGACACCGTCCCAGCGATTGGGTCAAAATCACGGGAATACAGGCCGGGATTTTTCCGGCCCCATTGTGGCAGGACCCGCCGGTGGGGGATTGGGCCAGAATTCCATCGGCTTTCGGCAGGAGCGAGTGATCCCAGCGGTGGGCGGAGCCCGGAAATCCCACCCGCGGCCTGCTCCACAACGACGTACCACCTCCCCCGGGCTGGGGGAATCTAGGACATGGTTGGGGGGGGGGTGGTCACAGTCTCAGGATAAGGGGGGAGGGGTCGGCCATTTGGGACTGAGACGCAGGGAAATTTCTCCACTCACAGGGTGGGGGGAGCTGTGAAACTTGGGAATTCTCTACCCCGGAGAGCCGTGGATGCTCAGTTGGGTACGTTCAAGACAGGGATCGATAGGTTTGCGGATACTGAGCGAATTCTTTTCTTCCCTCGGGGATCGAGGATAATTCGCTTCCACTCCGGTTCGATGGGGTTCTGAGGTGGCTGGTAAGTCCGAGGCGTGGTCCACAGACCCTGCCCCGTGTGCGGGCAGGCGGTGCTGGGGCGTGTTGCGTTGTTTAGGGGGAGTTTGTGCGCTCCCTCCGACCACCTGCGCTGCGCCGCTCCACATTCCCGACCAAGTCTCTCCGCGTACCCGGCGCCTTCCCGAGTGAACCCTCTCCAGTTTGTTCCGTCACAAGCCGGGGGGCTCCCGTGAGCCAGCGGGGGGATGTCTGACCTCTTCGGGGATGCTTTGAGGGCATCGCCGTGGCGTTCCCGCTGTCCCCCCCTGGGAGGCTCCCGCCGCGAGCGCTGAGTGGGGCAGTTGCTTCGGGAGTCCGGTGTCAGGCGTACGAGCGCCAGGTCCCACCCGGCGGAGCTGGTGTTGAGCGATTAGCTGGGCAAGTTGACCGGGGAGAGGACGCTGCTGTTGGATCGCACTCCTTGCCTTTGGAATTACGGGATGTGGGGATAGTGCAGGAAGGTGGAGTTGAGATAGAAGGTCAGCCATGAATGGCAGAGCAGGTTTGAGGGGCCGAATGGCCTATTCCTGCTCTTATTTCATATGTCCCTACGCATTGATATAGTGTCTTTAACACAGTATTAAACACAAGGCATTTCACAGGAGCCTTTTCCGACAAAGAGCCACATACGGGGATATTAGGACAGGAAATTTGAGCAAACAGGCGTTAAGGAGCGTCTTAAAAGAGGAGAGAGAGGCGAGGCAGGGAGTGAGGGAATTCCAGAGCTCAGGACCTAGACCGCTGAAGGCAGAGTGAATATAATTATCCTTCTGTCTATAATGCTGCTTAATTGAAATTGAAATTATGCAAGCCAAAAAAAAACGTAACCTCCTGCACGGTTTTATTTAAATTACTTCACAGCTCATTTGTCTCCAGCAAAACTGGTTTTCAAATGAGTGGGACTCAATCTGCGCTGGAAGAGTAAAGATTTCTTTAAGTCGTGGGAAAATGCTTCCAGTCCGATCGAGTTGCGTCTCTGGGCAGATGAGGTGCGGAAACAACAACAACAACTACCTGCCTTTGCATAGCGCCTTTGACGTAGTGGAGCAGCCCAAGGCGCTTCGCAGGAGCGCCGTCAGGCAATAAGGTTTTGACAAGTAGCCATCTTGTGCACAGCAAGATCCCAACAAGCAACACCCTCCACCGTGAGTCGACCATGGAAGGTACGGATTTTCGGATGAGATGTTAAACAGAGGGACCCCCCCCCCCCCCAAACCGGGTCCCACCCCCGGCCCCACTCTCTTGGCCGGATGTATCTCATGGCCCCTATTTTGGAGAAAGGTCCGGGAGTTCACCCCTTGGTGTCCGGGGCCAACATTTATCCCTCAACCAACATCCATCCAAAGGGCAGATCACCTGAGTCATTTGTCGCTCACTGCTGCATTTGGGATCTTGCTGTGCACAAATTGGTTGCCGCATTCCCTTCATTACAACATTACCACACCTCCAACAGCCTTTCATTGGCTGTAAAGTGCTTTGGGAGGTCCTGGTGCGGTGAAAAGCACTCTAGAAACTTCATCTTCCCCCAGAATGAAGATCCAGCCAATGACACTGAATTTACACCGGGGGTTGATTGTTTATTTTTTTTGCTAGCCGCGGGGCTAATAGGGATATGGAGTGGAGGCGGGCGGATGGAGATAAGACACAGGTCGGCCATGATTTCATGGGATGGCAGGGCAGGCCTGAGGGGCTGAATGGCCTCCTCTGGGGGAGGGGACCAGGGCAGAGGGTTATAGAATGAAACGGCATTTCCATCAAATGGAAATGGAAACCTTTTTGTTACTTTTACCAAAGCCTGTGAGACTACGGCGGGCTCCAGGATCAGGAATGCAGGCCAGAAGGCCCCTTGGATTAGCGTTAACATTTCCAGGCCTCCTTACATCCAGATTAGTAGCAATTATTTCCTTTTTTTTTTGGAAGGTTATTAGCATCATGTGAGGGAACCCTTCAGCAAGACAGAGAAGGGAAAGGGCCTTCGGCATCTGTCCCTCGCCGCCCTGGCCTCTTTTATGTAACACAGCTCTCGAATCAAGCCCTTTGTTCTTTGTTCACAGAGGCTGGGGGCAGTGGTGCCAACTGGGCCTGAGTTCGGGAGCACATGAGCGATGTCACATGGCGCTAGATCTGGGAGGGGGGGAGGGCCTGTGGGGGAGGGGGGGGAGTGATTGAGGACCCATATGGATTTAGTGGTATTAGTGTGGAGCACATATCAACATCAGGGGCTGAGCATTCAGTTTTTCATCAGCTGCCCACCATTGACTGGAAGTCCTATCGCTTTGGCAGAGGGATTTAGACTGAAACAATCACGTAGTTTACATACAATAATTGATGAAAAATATGACACATCTGCCGATAGTTCAGCGCTCTCCCCGACTGGGTTGAATTATAAATTCAGGCCTTCGCACTCTCTCTCTCTCTCTCTCTCTTTCTCTCTCTTTCTCTTTCACTACCAATCAGGGCCCAGCTGCTCCATTTACATATAATCTTTCAGGAAGCACACCGGAGAATCGTGATTAAAAACTCAGAAATGACGCTGCCAGGAGGTTTTTCACCAAGGCGGCAGGGGATGAAGCAAAGGGAGGGAAGAGAAAGAGAGGGGAGAGGGAAGGAGAGAGCAGAGGGAAAGAAAGAGGGGAGAAGGAAGGCGGAGAGAAGAACAGAGGAAGGAGAAAAACAGAAAGGCAGGCGGGTTTTACAGGTAATCATCGTATCAAAAGGTGCAGAAAGGAGCCATTTGGACCATCAGGCCTGTGATGGCTCTTTGCTAGAACTATCCAATTAATCCCACTCCCCCCCCCCCTCCTGCTCTTCTCCCAAATCCCAGTATTTTTTTTCCCCTTCAAGTCTTTGTCAATTCCCTTTTGAAAGCTTTTATTGGTTCTGCCTCCACCGCCCTTTCAGGCATCGCCTTCCAGGTCACAACAACTCGCTGAGTAAAATAAATGTTGCGTCATGTCACCTCTAGTTCTTGTGCCTATTGTCTAACAGCACCGTGGGTGTACCTACGCCACTGTGACGATTCGAGAAGGTGACTCACCACCACCTTCTCAAGGGCAATTAGGGATGGGCAATAAGTGTTAGCCCAGCCAGCGATGCCTACATCCCATGAAAACTTTTTAAATTTAAATCACCTTCAATCTGTGTCCCTCTGGCTACTGACCCTCCTGCCACTGGAAATAGTTTCTCCTCATTAACTCCATCCAAACTCTTCCTGATTATTGAATACCTTGATCAAACCTCCTCCATATGGGACCAAACTCCATCACCTCAATGGCCTTTGCTCCGGCCTACTTATAGATTTAGATCTAAAGCCAATTACTGCAAAGCCTAGAGTTAAGGCTGGCGTCCTTTATTGCCTGAGGTCAAACCTTGGCAGGCGACACTTAACCGAAAACAAAGAGAGATATTGAGCACCTTCTTCATAGCTAATATATGGTAACTTCAACCACCACTCAGAGTTCATGACGATAAGGTGAAACTGAGCCCTGGAGAATAGGTTTGAGCTACTTTTCTCTGTTGTGTTTATTCATCAGAGTCAAGTTGGCAATAGGGGCCTCTCTAAGTCGCACCTTTCATTATCTTGGGATGTCCCAAAGCACACTGGAGCTGGCAAAGTGCTTGTTTGAAGTATAGGCTGGGATCTACCAGCCCTAGCCGACCAGCCAAAACTCCATTGACTGGACAATCCCTGCGGCGGACAGGACCAGAAAGTCCCGCCCGTAGTCGCTGTTGTCATGTAGGAAACGTGGCCACCAATTTACACACAGTAAGCTCCCACTAACAGCAGTGTGCTAACGACTAGGTAAGCATGTTTTTTTTTAGTGATGTTGGTTGAGGGATGAATATTGGCCCAGGACACTGGTGTGAACTCTTCCTGCTGTTCTTTGAAATAGTGACCATGGGGCCTTTTCTCTCCACCTGAGAGGGCAGACGGGGCCTCGGTTTCTGGTTCATCTGAAAGCCGCCGCCGAGCTCACCACAGAGTGGGGATTAGACCTGGAATCTGCCCTGCTTTTGTGCCTGGGTGCAGAATGTAGCTTTATAAGGAGCACTTCACGGTACAACCCTCTGAGATCTCTGTGGTCCTCCACATCTGGCCTGCTGCGTATACCACTGACGTTAATCAGTCCACTACTGGTGGCCATGCCTCCAGCTGCTAAGACCCTAAACCCTGAGATTCCCTTCCGAGACCTCTCTGGTTCTCTCTCCTCCTTTAAGATGCTCTGTAAAACCAAGCACTTTGACCGAGTTTTTAGTCACTTGCCTTGTGTCAAATTTTGTTTGATAATGCTCCTGCAAAGTGCGTTTGGGATGTTTACTATCTTAAGGAGCTTCATGAATGTTAGTTGATGTTGTTGCTGGGTAACTTTGGTATAATTGAGGTAATTTGGTACAATATGTAAAGACTTGATGGAATTTTGTCTTAAAGGCTAATGACGTCTCTGGTTAGGGGATGGATTTCTCCAGCTTGGCTGCTACGTAATTAGTGTGGAAAGAATACAGATTGGAAGAGCAGTAGTAACACTGGCTGAGCAGAATGGGTTCTGGGGTAATTGGAACTGGCCCATTTCATGGACAAAGCCCCAATACCCTCTCATAAACTGGCTGACCTCCCTGATTAACTCAAGGCCGTGAGTAACCTCTCAGGCCCGGCAAGTTCAGATCTTCAATCAGATTGTTAGTCTTCCCCTTATGGAAAAACTGTCATATCCAATAAAATGCTTCAGGGTACCTTGTTTGCAATGGTCCCTTTGTTGGCAGTTGGCACCACCCTCCATGTTAAATATTCACTCCCACCACCACAACCAACGCACAGTAGCAGCAGTGTGTACCGTCTACAAGATACACTGGAGCAGCTCACCAAACCTCCTTTGACAGCACCTTCCAAACCCACAACCTCTACCACCCAGAAGGAAAAGGGCAGCAGATAGATGGGAAGTTCCCCTCCAAGCCACTCACCATCATGCCTTGGAAATATATCGGCCGTTCCTTCACTGCCGCTGGGTCAAAATCCTGGAACTCCCTCCCTAACAGCACAGTGGGTGTACCTATGCCACACGGACTGCAGCGGTTTGAGAAGGCAGCTCACCACCACCTTCTCAAGGGCAACCAGGGTTGGGCAATAAATGCTGGCCTAGCCAGCAACTCTCGTATCCTACAAAAGAATACAAAAAAAGGTCAAGCATTGGCATCAACACCGAGAATGGATACTTCAAGTTAAATCATTGCACCAATTGGTAAGAGGCTAATTCAAGACTCATGTCAGGAAGGTCTTCATATGAAGAGCAATCAGCATTTGGAATGGACATCTGGGTAGAGTGATGGAGACAAACCACTGGGATCATTTAGCGAATGGCTACAGGCTTTGATGGAAGTTTTGTGCCACTGTGGGTAACCTCCCTGCCCCTGAGCCAGAAGCTCTGGGTTCGAGTGCCACTCCAGGACTTGGTGGCCAAGGACGGTGAGTTCATAACGCAGCCAAACAGGTTGAGTATCAACCTGCAAATCCTTCCAACACACGCCAATGGCAGGCGGTAAGAGTGGGAGAGATTCCTGGTCAGCCGTGTGATGGGAAGAATGTTGGAGTCATTACCATCACTATCCATAGCTCCAGGCTACAACATGCATGTTGCCATAGCAACTCTGACTCCCTGAGTGAACTATAACACACACACTGCCCCACACAGGCTGTGATAGGTCTGTCCTGATGCAGGAGCTAAAACTGGGCTAAATGGCCTTCCACAATATTAGCCCTTGATTTATACTCACTGGGGCTTATGCAATTTTGCACTGCTTGTTCATTATTAATGGACCAGGAAGGCAGCTTCAGTTTTCCTGTCCTTCCTTCTTGGCATGTGGGCACCACTGGCAAGGGCAGCATTTGTTGGCCATCCCAATTTCCTTTTGAACTGCGTGGCCTGTGGACCATGTCAGCGCCAACCATGTTGCCATGGGAACGGCAGATTTCCTTCCCTAAAGGGGGCATTGGTGAACCGGACAGGTTCTTACAGAAATCCAGTGACTGTTTCATGGCCGCCATCGCTGAGATTGAGGGGGGTGGGGGTGGGGTGTCTGGCCCCGCCCACCACCGGGACCATCCAGTCCCACCGAAAGCCAATGGACAACGGGGCTGAAAAATACCAGCCTAGCTTTCAATTCCAGATCTATTAATTCATTTATAAATTTCACCAGCCGCCCATGGTGGGATTGTATAGATGCCCCTGTACAGGCCCAGTCACTTTACCACTACACCACTGACTCCCCTAAGGTGCACCTGCAGCATTTCCATAACACAGGACTCTGTGCTCTACTGTTCCCATGGACACACACCGAGAGAAACATCAGCTGTAGCTCAGTGAAAGACGCTCTTTGGTCTGCCTGAAACTCGTTGGTCTTCCAGCACAAAGAATTGTCCCCGACTGAGAGTTGCAGACTGGCACATTCCAATGCCCAGGACTACGTGCTGAGGGACACACTAAAGTTTGGGGCAGCCGCCGCAAGGGTGCAATATCTAAGGCCCTCCCGCCATAATACACTGAGGGGCAGGAACCCCGTTTATATGCCCTTGGGCTGTATGTTTGACATGAAATGAATATTGTAAATATAACCTGTAATTGTAAGTGCGGTGAGAACACTCTGAGTGCCACATGCTGTATTGAAAGAAACTGAACTCTATTGCTCTTTATGTAAAGTCAAATTTGAAGCATTATGCATCGTACCTTTACAAATTTAATGAATAATGTACAGGTTTTGAGGCAAGGAGCAGCTTTCAGTGTGTTGCCATCCTGCTTTTCCCACACTGTACCTTGGTATCAGTGTAATCCAATGCTTTCCCGGGTCTATGTTCCTGGGTTATGTTGAGAGGCTGGGAAAATTGGGTCACTGTTTGGAGACGGTGGTGTAGTGGGAATGTCACTGGATTAATAATCCTGTAAGATCCAGGCTAGTGTTCTGCGGACATGGGTTCAAATCCCACTGTGGCCGCTAGTGGAATTTGAACTTAATTTAATCAAAACCTGCAATTGAAAGCTTATCTCAGTAATGGTGACCATGGCAGTGATTGTTGTAGAGAAGCTCTGAATCGAGTATTTTCAAGGGTGGGGGCAGAAGAGAGGTATACTAACACGATTCACTGATTGTAAAAAACCCATCTGGTTTCAGCAAACCTGCTGCCCACACCTGATTTGGCCCACGTGTAACTAGATCCTCAGCGACGTGACCGACTCTTTACTGCCCTAGCAAGCCATTCCATGCAAAGGGAAATTAGATTTGGGCAGCAAATGCTGACCTTGCCAGCGACGCCCCACCCCACATGCCATGAAAGAATAAAAGGGGGGATAAAAGCAGCCCCTGGAGTTTCGCGGAATGAGAGGCAACCTCATTGGAACATACACGATTCCCGAAGGGGTTTGAACCTAGAACAGGCAGTCGCAGTCTCAGGATGAGGTGTCGGCCATTTGGGACTGAGCTGAGGAGAATTTCTTCACTCAAGGGTTGTGAGCCTTTGGAATTTTCTAGCCCAGGGGGTTGTGGATGGTGGGTTTTGGGGAATCTCGGGGAATCTGGGGAGCGAGCGGGAAAGTGGAGTTGATGCAGGAGATCGGTCATGATCATACTGAATGGCAGAGCAGGTTGACGGGCCGAATGGTCTACCCCTGCCCCTATTTCTTATAAAGTCATTACAGCACAGAAGACCATTTGGCCCATCGAGCCCATGCCGGCTCTCTGTAGAGCAATTCTTCTGTTTTATGCTGCACTGGGATAAAGGAGCCAGTTACGACACATCAAAAGTGTGGCTGAAATGTGCTTTGAGATGTCCTGACATCACTAAAGGCGCCGCAGAAATGCAACTTTCTTTCCTGCTTTCTTCTGTTCTCCCTTTTTCCCTTCATCTTTTCATCCTCTTATTCCCATTTTCCTCCCCCTTTTTTTTCCCCCTAGCTTTGCCAGTTGGATAGTAAACTGACTTTTCCGGAGCTCCAGCCGGGCGCGGAGCCACTCAGAGGCCCCGTGAGCGAGGGAGTTGTCCGTGATCTGCCTGCGGTATCCAGGGACCCCCCCCTACCCCCGAGGGATTAGGTCAAGTGTGTTTGGGGCTTCTTCCAGGTGGAAAGACTTTGCGATGTTTATGGAGATTAGAGTAAAGAATGTTAAAATCGGGCAAGGGAGAAAAAGCAGTTGATTGATACTGAAAGCAAAAGCACAGCCCCTATGTGGCCTGAAGGCCTTGGCTAAAGGGCCTAGCAGAAGGATTTTAGTCCTATATTGATTCTACCAACTATTGGGCCTTCTCTGGGTAATTACAGCCCGGGTGTGTAGAATGACAACTCTCAAAACTGATCAAAGCAAAAAGGAGAGCGTTTGTCTCTTACTGAAGCCATTGCGTCCGTAATGTGACAACACTGCCTCAGTTAGCATCCCTATAGGCCTTGAATTGCAATTAGATAATGGGACCAGAGTAAAGTAGTATTTACATACGAATTAGGGGCAGGAGTGGGCCACTCGGCCCCTCAAGCCTGCTCCGTCATTCAATACGATCATGGCTGATCTGATTGTAACCTCCTGCCTACCCCCGATAACTTTTCGCCCCCTTTGTTGGTATCCCTCTCTTCCGCCCCGCTCCCGAAAATACTCAACTCAGAGCTGCCGTACAGCCAGCGCCCCCCTCGACAACCACCCACCCCCTTAGCCCTGTCACTGCAGCTGGGCCTTCAGCTGTCCAAGGCCTTACACTCTGGAATTCCCTCCGGTAAAAACCTCTCCACCTTTCTCTCTCTCTAATCTCTCTCCTCCTTTAAGACAGCCTCGTAAACCCACCGCTGGGACCGAGATTTGGTGGCCTGCCCTAAAGTATCCTCGTGAGGCCCAGGGCTAAGTTTTTCCGTGAAGCACCCTTGGGACGTACAACAGCTACTTGCATTTATATAGCACCTTTAACATAGTATCAAGGTGTTGTACTGCGTTAAAAGCGCTACATCAATGCAACCCGTAGTTGTTGGGCAGAAAGAATCTCGGGCCAAACCTGATAGTCCCTTCACCTGAGATTTGGAAAGAAAGCCTTCACATTTATATAGCGCCTTTCACGACCGCTCCAGCGACTTGAGCAGAAAATCCACGCCAGGATTTTCCGGCCGGGTTGCGGGGCGGGATCAGCCGTCGACTCGTGGCGGGACCGGAAGATCCCAGCGGCGGGCGGGGGTGGAAAATCCCGCGCCCCCCCTCCCCCCACCCACTGCAGTACCGAGGGAGGGCTGCACTGTTGGAGGCGCTGTCTTTTCGGGTCGGACATTAAACCGAGGCCTTGCCTCCTCTCTCAGGTGAATCTAAAAGATCCTAGGGTAGCGCTTTGAAGAAGAGCAGCGATGGGTGTCGTGGCCCAATACTTACTTAACTCCTCAAGCAACATCGCTTACAAATGTTTTAAAACAAAACAGATTGGGCGGTCGTTTATATTCACCGCTGGGATCTTACTCTGCACAAATTGGAGGCCGAATTTTCCTACTTCGAGAAAGCGCTTTGTTGGAAATGGAACCTCCCGAGGATGTGAAAAGTGCAGCATAAATACGAGTTCCTCCCTCGTGTTGTATCTTAGCTGCATATTCGCTGAAGGGGAGCTTGGCGACAGGTTTGCGTTGTTGGCTTTCCTGGGAGGTGTCCTGCAAGCTGCGGGCCTGGGGTTTTTTGGTTTGTTCTGACAGCCCAAATCTGCACAGAACCAACCCTTTTTTTATGAAACCCCATTGAGAAGGTCACGTGGTGCGTCTCTTCTGGGCACCTCCTTAATGAACAGATCGCGATGTCAATCCTGTGTTGACAGGACTTGTTTCTAGCGACGTGGGATTACACTGTTACGGCTTTGCTCCCGGCAGCGATTAGACAAGACGGTCAGGCCACTCACCGACCAAACCCCACTCTGCTGCCGTTCACTGGCGTTGTTTGAGTTACCCTTAGCCGTTCATCGAATCCCCTGATCGCTCAGTGGGCACATCCTGTTGTCTTTTTCTCCCCTCTATTCTTTCATGGGATGTGGGCGTCACTGGCAATTTGTTGCCCATCCCTAATTGCCCTAGAACTCAGTAGCTTGCTAGGCCATTTCAGTTAAACTGCTGGGTAAACCCACTTCCAATGACACTTTCCCTTCCCCCCTGCATATACTTTCATGGGATGTGGGCATTGCTGGCAAGACCAGCATTTGTTGCCCATCCCTACGTGTCCTTGAGTGTCTTGCTCAGCCATTTCAGAGGGTAGTTAAGAGTCAACCACGTTGCTGTGGGGTCTGGAATCACATGTAGGCCAGACCGGGTAAGGACGGCAGATTTCCTTCCCTAAAGGGGCATTAGTGAACCCGATGGGTTTTTATGACCACTCATGATACCATCACTGAGACTTACTTTATATCCCAGATTTTATTAATTGAATTCAAATTCCACCAACGGCGATGATAGGATTTGAACTGACGACTCCCCAGAGCATTAGCCTGGGATTACTAGCCCCACCACATCACATCACCACTTCCCCACCAACTCCCCGCAGAATAATTGAATCATAGGACGCTGCAGCGCAGAAGGAGGCCATTCGGCCTGTCCAGTCTGCGCCAGCCCTTTCGAAGAGCAACCCAGCTGGTCCCGTTCCTCCACTCATTTCCGTCAACCTTTTCTCCTTCAGGTATTTATCCAATTCCCTTCTTGAGGTTACTCCACCACCCCATACAGCAGCGCTTTCCAAATCCCCAACCACTGTTTTGCGCACTAAAAAGCTTTTCATCAAACAACACTAAAGGAAGACAGATCATGCGGTCATTATCACGTTGCTGGTTTTGGGATCTTGCTGTGCGCCACTTGACCGCCATGTTTCCTACATTGCAGCAGCGACCACACTCCGAGAGCGCCTCGCCAGCCGCGAAACGCTTTGGGACGATGCAAGTGAAAAGCTCACGAAATGGGCTGCAAGTCTATTTTATTTTTTACACATTTTCGGCTTTCTTAATATCTGCCCGGGCCTGTGCAGAGGTAAAGAGATTTGATGAGCGTTTAACCAGATCATATTAAAAATCGTGGATAAAACTGTAATCCAGGCCCATTTGTAATGTAGATGCTGAGGTTTCCTGCAAAGATTTGCCGAGGCTAGTTACCACGCAGCTGTCAAAACTAACAACAGGGACATGCTGGATAATGCGGTTTATATCGGGGAGAAAACAGAGTCTGTCACCAACTAAGCCATGCTAATGCTGTTAGCTTTTCTTTTTTTTTGTGTGTGTGTGTGTGTGTTTCTTGACTTAATTCTCAGCAGCTCTTTCTTGCCCCACAGCTAAAAGGGGCTAAATTGCGTCTGAAATCCGTGGCGGTGCATCGCAAACATTTTTTGATCTACGTCACATGGCAATTTGGTGAGGCTTTCATTCCTTCCTGATTAAAGCCTGGCAGCGCAGGCCGGGCCTGGGGCTCTCAGGCTTGAGGCCTACCTCCAGCCCATAGCCGTCTCTGCCCTAACACCAAACCCACCCACTTTCCCCTGCCACTTATACATGAATAAGCAGAGTTAGATCAGTCATAAGGATTTGGAAGGGGGCGCAATCATTTTCTCCTTCGACTTAACGTGGGAGCTCCTGAATTGAGCCATGATTTTGGCTGCTGGGGGCGGGGGGGGGTGTTGCCAACTCGTTCGTAATCTAGGCCTCACAGCCCCAACCAACCCATTCCGGCCAAACAGCCATTCTCCCCTCCGGCCCCCCCACCACCGCATCTCACATATTTTTTACAATAAACAAAAAAGTGTCCCGAGAAAACGCAAAAAGTACCAAGTGCCTTTTTGTAATGTTTCTCCTGGGTTTTGCTGGAGGCGGTGTCTGCGAAATTAATCTTTAATTATTCCTGGAGACTCCAGGTTAATCCCAGAGGGTTGGCAATCCCAGAGACTGCTTTACGGGGCAAGGGGGCAAAAACAGAAACCAAGGGAGGATGAGAAAACATGGAGGTAAAAGCCTGTTAGGCGAGGGGGCTTTTGAAAGCGAGGAGGAAATGAGGCACTGGCACACAAATGAGTGTGTGGGGAAACAGCGGGCGTTAATAGTGTGTGAAAGAGAAAGGGGGGGAGATGGCGGTGTAGTGATAATATCACTGAAGGAATCAGGCTAGCTCGAGGGACATGGGTTCAAATCCCACCACGACAGCATGGAATTTGTACTGAATTCATAAATCTGGAATTATAAAGCTAGTCTCGGTAATGGTGACCATGAAACTATCATCAATTGTTGTAAAAACCCATCTGGTTCACTAGTGCCCCTTTAGGGAAGGAAATCTGCTGTCCTTACCCGGTCTGGCCTCCATGTGACTCCAGACCCCACAGCAATGTGGTTGACTCTTAACTGCCCCTCTGAAATGGCTGAGCAAGACACTCAGTTCAAGGGCAATTAAGGATGGGTAACAAATGCTGGCCTTGCCAGTGATACCCACGCCTCAAGAAAGGAAGACTGCATTTCGATAGTGCCTTTCACACCTCATGGTGTCCCAAAAAGCACTTTACAGTAATTAACTGCTTCTGAAGTGTGCAGTCACTGTTGTAATATCAGAAATGCAGCAGCCAATTTGCACACAGCAAGCTCCCACAAACAGCAATGCGATGATGACTAGATCATCCGGTTCAGTGATGCTGAATGGGGATTAAATATCAGCCCCGGGACACTGTGGATAGTTACTCTTGTTCAATGACTGTGATTCATAAAAGAACCAATGGCGACATGAGGAAAGGTTTTCCTACACAGCGAGTGTATAGGATCTGGAATGTTCTGCCCGAGAGTGTGCTGGAGACGGGTTCAATCGTGGCTTTCAACAGGTTTTTGGATGAATATCTGAGAAGGAAACCTTTGCAGGGCTACGGGGAAAAGGCAGGAGAGCGAGAGCAGGCCAACTGCTCTTGCAGAGGGCCAGCACGGGGCACAAGGGGCCGAATGGCCTCCTTCTGCGCTGTAGCCATTCTGCGAATCTATGGTTTTTCTCATTCGGATGTGCGGGCTCCTTTACCTCCACCTGAGGGAGCCAACGGGAGACCTCAGTTTAACATCCCATCCCACAAGATGGCACCTCCGGCAATGCAGCACTCCCTCAGCCCTGCGCTTGGGGGGTGTCCGGCTGGATTGTGTGCTCAAGTCTCCGAGGGCGGAGTGGGTCTTCGCAACGGGCGACCACGACAAGGGCATGGAGCAAGGTGGCCTGTGGAAATGCGCCAATGGCACGACCTTTGTTACCGTCATAATAGGAGCTACGGGGAAGCGCTCGCGAGGAAATAATCTTCAGGAAAGATGGTAGCGATTTATGAGCATAAAAGCCCGAGAGCAAAGTTCAAGTGTTTCAGCCCAACCCTCACAAGGGAAGAGCAGGGATCATGAAGTCACTGTGTAGGCGAGTCATAACGCTAAGCCCTAGGGCCGCAAAGCACTTAATTTTCATGCTTTTTTAAAGAGGCTTACAGAAAACGAAAGCTCCACCTTTAAGCAAACCTGGTCCTGCCAGGACTGCGGTGAACTGGAGGAGACCCAACTCCCCTACACAGACACAACTCTGCATTTAGATATCAGGTGGTGTGACACTCTCACCAATGACTCAGAAGGTCACGGGATCGAGGCTGACGGGCCCAGCACCAATACCGCGGGATGGGCGTGGGAGGTGCTGCGCTGTTGGCGGTGCCATCTTTCGTGGGTGAGAGGTTAAGCCGAGGCCCCGCCTGCCCTCTCGAGGTTGCGGAGGTGGGCGGGGAAGCCACTATTTCGCAGAAGAGGAGCCGCGTGATTCGCTTTCTTACTGCTTCCGGGATCTTGCTGTGCGGCTTGCACTTGCCCGTGTAGCGACAGCCACGGGGCCTAGGGTTGCCAACGCCCCCCTAGGACTGACCTGGAGTCTCCAGGAATTGAAGATCAATCTCCAGGACACTGCTGTGTGCAACCCTGGAGAAAAATCATCGGGGCGTTAAAAGAGATTGGTTTTCTTTATCATTTTCTTTGAAGATTTCTCTTTACCCAGATATTTAAATATTGAAAATGGGGGAAAAAAGACTGTTTGGCTGACAGTCAAGTATCATCCAGTTGGGTAAAGAGCCTTTTTGCTTTCCAATTGGCGTAGGAAGGCCGTATGTCACAAGGATGAATGTGTTGGCCGACTCATGACTGGAGTGTGGGGCTAAGTCATGCGATGAAACCTCCAGGAACACATTTAATCACAGTTGGCAACCCTACCTGGAGCTTGAGTGAATGTGTGGTTTGAGATCTTTTCTGAGAGATGAGACGATGGCGCTGTATAAATCAAAGCGTCTTTCTTTCTACCCGACATACAGAAGATTCCAGAAATGCGTCCCTCCACTCCTGGCCCACTGACTTTGCGAAGGCCTCAAGCCTACCAGCGCCATCAGGAATGCACAGCCATGGACAAGACCAGAATGACCCAGCACCCGCACCCCCCCACCTCCCAAAGTCTGGAGTTGGCCACCTCGGCCGCCAATCCGCTCGGATGCCCCCCGACATGCCCAAACCAACCCCCTCCCCCTTCACCCGGGCCAAATGGGCGAGTCTACTTCCTCCCCGCAGTGGTTGGCAGGGTGACACCAACACCCAATGGCACAGTCCGGGTGACAAGGCCAAACGTTTTAGGCGGTATTTCTCTTTACATATTGCGCGTCAGCTAAGGCTCAGAGGTAGCACTCCAGCCTCTAAGGCAGAAGGCTGTGGTTTCAAGTCCCATTCCAGGGACTTCAAAACCTAGGCCGACGCGCCAGCGCTGTACTGAAGGAGTGCTGCTCTGTCGAAGGATCAGGCTTCCGGACGAGACATCAAACTGAGGCCCTGCCTGACTTTCGAGGCGGGCGTTAAAGATCCCCCGGCCACTATTTTGAAGGAGAGCAGGGGAATTCACCCCGGAGCGCTGGCCAACATTTATCCCTCAATCAATATGACAAAAAAGCAGATTATCTGGTCATTATCTCATTGCTGTTTGTGGGAGCTTGCTGTGCGCAAATTGGCTGCCTTGTTTCTTACGTTGCAGCAGTTCAAAAAAGTACTTCGTTGGCTACAAAAGTGCTCTGGGCCACGAAAGGCACTATATAAATCCAAGTCCTTTCCTTCCGTCCGTGAGGTGAAAGGGCTTGACTGTGAATTTTTCTTTATTTCTGAGCAGTGTTTGTCCGTCGGGGAAGGCCCTCCCTTAGAGACTGGACAGGCTGAAGCCACAAACCCCAGCATGAAACGGCGCTATATGCGCAGGCTTTTGTTTACTGGGGGCCTGCGAGATCTGTAAATCCTATTTATCCCAAACAATAGGGAGTGCAGCACGGAGGGGAGATTGAGCCGGGGAAATTCTCGCTGGCCGCCTTCTTTCAAGTTAACCTTCTTCAATGGGGCCACAGTTCCTTAATCCCAGCCTCTGGCCCCAGACAATTAGCCACAGCGCCAAACCCCACACTACCTCCGCCCTCCCCGCAGACGAACCCAACCTCATCCCCAACCCACCCCCCACCTCCCCCGCCTCGTCAAACAACAAGCAAATGGCTAATGAAAGGAAAGTTCCTCTCCCGAAAGGGTGAAATATAAAACCACTAATTAATACTTGCTGCTTGCACTCAGGAATAAAAAGGGCTTTAATTATAAAACGCAGGCCCCTCTTGTGTCAGGTTATACCTGTTCCATTTCAGTATGAAAGGAGAAAAAGGCCAGTCATCCCACTTCTGCCCGATTGATCTTATACACTATCCCAAATCCTGGAAAATATATTGGCTCAGTTAAATAATGTGAATGAATTATGTCCCTTTGATCCCTTTGCCTGAGAAGACCTTCAGCCTTCAACTGGTCTTCAGTATAACTCTGCTTCGCAGTTGAAAGAGAAAGGTTGAATTGCATTTATATAGCACCTTTTACAATCACTGGCTATCTCAAAGCATTTTACAGCCAATGAGGTCACTGTAAGAAACATGGCAGCCAATTTACACACAGCAAGATCCCATATGCAACACTGTAATAATGACCAGATCTAGGACTAAGGGGTATAGTTTCAGATTAAGGGATCTCCCATTTAAGACGGAGATGAGGAGGAATTTCTCCTCTCAGAGGGTCGTTAATCTGTGGAATTCTCTTCCACAGGGAGCAGTGGAGGCTGGGTCATTGGATATATTCAAGACTGAGTTAGACAGATTTTTGACTGACAAGGGACTCCAGGGTTATGGGGGACAGGCAGGAAAGTGGAGTTGAGGCCACAATCAGATCAGCCATTATCTTAGTGAATGGCGGAGCTGGCTCAATGGGCCGAATGGCCTACTCCTGCTCCTAATTTGTATGTTCTTAGGCCCATTCTCTCTCTCTCTCTCTCTCTCTCTCTATCTGTGAGATATAAAGACACCCAACACATCCTAAAGCATTTTACAGCCAGTGAAATGCATTGGAAGTGTAGTGACTGCTCTGGTATAAGCTCTTGATTCAAGGCTGGCTCCAACTTTGCCTGTCTCATGTTGAGTCTAAACTGCTTTCCTGTAAAGCAAAGGGAACATTTAACAGGCACTGGTTCTGGGAGCTGACTGGAGGAATTTGCTGAATCAGGGTGTGTTGAAAAGTAGAAATTTTCCTTTCATATTATTGACAAATGTACACACAACACGCAACACACAACACGCAACACACAACACGCAACACACAACACACAACACGCAACACACAACACGCAACACACAACATGCAACACACAACACGCAACACGCAACACACAACATGCAACACGCAACACACAACACGCAACACACAACATGCAACACGCAGCACATAACACGCAACACACAACACACAACACGCAACATGCAACACACAACACAACACACAACACACAACATAACACGCAACACACAACACACAACACAACACACAACATGCAACACGCAACACACAAGTTTAAATCCCATGTGACTTGAAATATTGTGAAGATTGGACACTTTCTCACCATGTTGTCCAACCCCACCCACCCATTTTCTCCCCATATCCCTCAACCCCACCCACATTCTCCCCATATCCCTCAGCCCCGTCCACCCACCTCCCCATATCCCTCAACCCCACTACCTATCTTCTTCCCGTACCCCTCAACCCCACCCACCCACCTTCCCCTCATATCCCTCAATCCAACCCGCCCACCCACCTTCTCCCCCATATCCCTCAACTCCACCCACCTTCTCCCCATATCCCTCAACTCCACCTACCCACCTTCTCCCCATATACCTCAACTCCACCTACCCACCTTCTCCCCGTATCCTTCCATCCCACCCACCTTCTCCCCATATCCCTCAACTCCACCTTCTCCCTATATCCCTCCATCCCACCCATCCACCTTGTTCCCATATCCCTCAACCCTACCATAATCATCAAGGCAGTTTAAGGGGTACTGATGCAAGTTTGGGTCTATGTTTAGCTATTGTTCTGGGTAAAATGGAGCTCCATCAGCAGCCTGCGTATCTCATGTTTAAGGATGCACCTGGTAGTTACCTATGCAATAGTGCAAGCCAGGGATGTAAGAACTCACAACAAAACTATGATAAACCTACTCTTACAAGCACACTAGTCTATAATTGTAGCAGCTTGTTGCAATAATATCTCCAAATTCATGAAGTTTGGGTTCTAGTCCCACACCAGCAACAAAACTTTATATTAACATGGCAACACATCCCAGGAGTGTTAGCAGGCAAATTCTGAAACCAAGTCTCACAAGAAGACAGGTGACCAAGAGCTTGGTCAAAGGGGTAGGTTTTAAGGGCCGTCTTAAAGAAGGAGAGGGAGGTGGAGAGAAATCCAGGGCTTAGGGCCCAGACAGCTGACAAGATGGCCGCCAATGGGGGATGCACAAGAGGCCAGAATTAGAGGAACACAGAGATCTCGCAGGGCTGGAGGGCTGGAAGAGATGACAGAGATAAGGCAGGAGGGGTCAAGGCCGTGGAGGGATTTGGACAAGGCAGGGTGATCGCCAGGAAGCCCAGCGCTGTCGATAGTGCCGGCTTTCCTTTGGGCTAACATTCGAAGCCGAGATTTCATCTGGCAGTTCTGGGGGATCTTAAACATCCGGTGGAATTATTCACAGCTGGAGGAACTCTCTGACTAGCAAATCTTTTCTCTGAGGAAACAAATTAATAATCAGCTCTTGGTGTTCGAGAAAGATGACTGACACAGATTGACTGCCCCAGTTGTTCGGCGCACTCTGAAATTAATTCAATTTGGGAAATGTTGTGACATGATACAAGTGCATGTATTATGATTATTATTTAATTATGTTTATTATAGAGATCCAGTGGAGCTGATGGAGGTCATTTTATTAATTTAAGTTAATTTCTTAGCCGACATGGCAGATGGTGACACCAAGCAGCAGCCAAACTGATAAATCAGCGGCTGAAACACGGCCAATGGCAGCTTTACTGATTAATAATCTGCCGCTCATTATTAATTATGCATTTTATATTACTACCCTGCCTCCCGTGGAGTTGCTCCGTGGTAATCTGTCTGGAACACGATCAAAATGTTTCGGCGCTGAGAGAGAGCTGTGTTAAACCAGTTCTGACCGTTTCATAACACCAAGGGCGGTGTCCCATGTGAGAATGTGGCGAAAACAAACAGACCTGAGGGTCAAGCAGAGAGCAATTGCAGGGGACAGTTTGAGGACTGGCTCGTAAATTCTCCGGGAAGTCAAGCCAGCGGGAAGGAAAGGTTTGCATTTCTGTGGCACCCCTTTGCAACTTCAGAACCTCTCAAGGAGCTTTGCAGCCAATGACGTGTGGCGGCCGCTGTAATGTCGGAAACGCTGCAGCCAGCTTGCGCACAGCAAGCTCCCACAAATAGCAACGATCTCAGATTACCTGCCTTTGTGATGTTGATCGAGTGGTAAATATCAGCCAGGACACCGGGGAGAACTCCCCCCTGCTCATCTTCCAAATAATGTCGTGGGGTCTTTTATGTCCACTTGAGGCGGGGCTACGGTTTAACACCTCATCTGAAAGATGGCGCCTCCAACAACGCTGCACTCCCTCAGCACTGTACTGTCAGCCTAGATATTTATGCTCAAGTCCTGGAATGGGACACGGGCTCATAACCCTCTAATTTAGGAGCTAGAGTGCTACTAACTAAGCCACAGCTGACATAGAAGCACAAGAGGCCAAATGTAATCAAAATAGCATCAAAAGGGGAATGTAAGAATGTCAGGGCTGATCTCATTGGGCAGAATTTTATGGCCCCATCATGTTGGGGATGGTCCGGAAAGTGCGATGAGCCATTCAAAAGCCCACTGACTACGGCAAGACCAGAAAGTCCCACTGGCGGGAGGGTCTGTGAAATTCTGCCTATTAAAACATATCAGACCCTGAGGGGGTTTGACAGAGTGGATACTGAAAGGACGTTTCCTCTTATGGGAGAGACTAGAACCAGGGGACACAGTTTAAAAATAAGGGGTCTCCCATTTAAGAGGGAGGTGAGGAGAAATTTGTTCTCTCAGGGGGTCTCTAGTCTGTGGAATTCTCTTTCCCAGAGATGAGTGGAGGTAGGGGATTGAATATTTTTAAGGTTGAGTTCGGTAGATTCTTGGTTGACCAGGGAGTCAAAGGGTACAGGGGGTAGGCGGGAAAGTGGAGTTGAGGCCACAATCAGATCAGCCATGATTTTATCAAGTGGCAGGGCAGGCTTGAGGGGCTGAATGGCCTACTCCTGCTCCTAATTCGTATGGTACACTCTAATGCTCCCTAGTGAAACCTGGCATTATAGTTTGTTTCATCGCAGTGCGGAGGTAGAGTGGTTTTTGGACAGTACCTGTCAACGTGAGTGCCCGTCTGAAGCAGGAGCCACACATCAAACTGACCAAACCTGACCCTGTCTCCTTACTGTGTGAGTAAAAGGGGTGGTTGCCTATGGGGTGCTTCAGGGGTTACAGGAGCTGCTGAAGCTGTCAGTTTATGTGCTGAACAAAGCACAAAATATTGACATAATTGTGAGGATGAGCTGAGGCTATCACTAATCTTCCAGCGACACCTGTCTAAGACGGGGCACACGCGCCACACTGAGTCTCCAGTTGGGTTTTAAAGCGAGTGTTTTTCGATGACCTGGATTCAGTAGCATTATTCCTACAGTTGTGTGGAAGATGAAAGTTTAACATTTATCCGCTCTCATTGTCTCCCCTTCCCCCATCTGTGGGCACTGTGGAGACATAGGGGGCGGGATTTTCCACACCTCCCCCCTCCCCCCAGCTGCTGGGATCTTCCTGTCCTGCTGCAAGTCAATGGACTCCTGGCTGGGGCGCCGCCTGGCACCCCCCCCGCCCCCCACCGCCCCCCGCAGCGGGTCCCGGCCACACAGCACAGCAAGATCCCATTTGGTCCTTCAAACCTTTGTTGGCTCTTGGCTAAAGCAATCCAAATCTAGTCTCTCACTGCCCTGCTTTCTCCCCACACCGTTGGTGAAGGATCTTTCTTATCCCTGTCGCCTCCCCCAAGCCCGGTAACGCTGAGAGAAACCCTGCCTTCTTCCAGTTGAGAGGTGATGGTGGCCTAGTGGCAATGTCACTGGTGCTTAGCAACCCTGAGGCCCAGGCTAATGCTCTGGTGACATGGGTCAAAACCCAACCATGGCAGCTGGTAGAATTGGAGTTCAGCTAATAAAAAAAATCTGGATTTGAAAGCCAGTCTTGGTAATGGTGGTTAATTGTTGTAAAAACCCATCTGGTTCACTACTGTCCTCATTTGGTCTGGCCTACATGTGACTCCAGACCACAGTAATCTCACTGACTCTTAATGGCCCTCTAAAGCGGCCTAGCAGGCCACTCAGTTGAAGGGCAATTAAGGGTGGGTAACAAATGCTGGCTTTGCCGGTGATACCCACATCCCATGAAAGAATAAAGAAACCTCTGGTGTCCTGACCATTTCTAATTTCCATCACTCCACCATTAGCAGCCTTGCATTCTGTTGTGTCGAATTCCCTCCTTAAATCTCTCTGCCTCTCCCCCCTTTAAGATGCTCCCTGAAAATCTACTTCTTTGACCAAGCTTTAGGTCACCTGTCCTAACATCTGCTTGCATGGCTCAATGTCAAATGCCAGTTTGCTAACGCTACTGTCAAATGTCTTGGGATGTTTTTCCATCTAAATGTTAGCTGCTGCAGTGTGCCTGGACAGGGCATGGACAGGATGTCATTTAACAACCAATTGCATCATAACTGAGCCCAGTATCATCTTCAATCCCTGGCCTGTACACATTTGCTTTTTCGTTCACTCTTGTTGTGTGACCATTGTCGCCAAGACCAGTGTTTATTGCCCATTCCTTAACTGCCCTTGAGAAGGTGGTACTGAGCCACCCACAGTGCTTTCTCCTCACGTCGCCTCTGGCTCTTTTGCCAATCAACTTAAGTCTGTGCCCTCTGGTTACCAACCCCCTCTTGCCACTGCAGTTACCCCTCTATCAAACCCATTCGTAATTTTTAGTCATCTCCAGTTAACCTTCCCTGCTCTAAAGAGAACAATTCCAGCTCCTCTAGTCTCCTCTCGTGACTGAAGTTCCTCATCCCCGGTATCAGTCCAGTCAATCTCTTTCGAACGATCCCCAAAGCCTTGCCATCCTTCCTGAAGTGTGGAGCCCAGAATAGAACACAATACACATGGAAGATTCCTTCTTGCATACGAATGGAACACCCATCTGACAGGACGTGTAAAATGGAGGACAAAGGTGGAGACAGTCTTGAAAGTCAGTTTGTTTTTGAGAAAGTCAGGATTTGCGGCCGGTTTATCCTAATCCGTTCCTGATGTGATTAAGTTACGGGTTAAGTTACCCCCGACTTCAAAAACCACACATCGCTCTTCAACAAGCGAGGAATGCGAAGAGCGGAATGTAGGCCTGTCCTGCACTGGCCGGGATCTCACCCTCAGAAAGTCTTCCTGCTCAATCCCGCTGGCTGTGGGCGGAGACATTTACAGACCAGGCTTATTGAACAGCCTGAACTGTGCTGATCCCAACTGAGGAAGGACCACTACAACCTATCAGTCAGGTAGTGAAAGGGCCTAGGCTCTGGAATCCTAACCCCACCCCCCCCTCCCCACCCACCCCACTTAAACCTCTCCGCCTGTCCATCTCGTTCTCCTCCTCTGAGACCCCCCTCGTTAGCCGAGCTTTTCATCACCAGCCCTTTAAGTGACTCAGTGTCAAATTTTGTTTGATACTCATTCCTGTGAAGCCCCTTGGGACGGTTTTACTACCTTAAAGTCACCCCGAATTTTTTTCACCATCTACAACCACAATCAGGAGTGTGGTGGAATATTCTAGACAAGTGCTTGACACCATCCAGGACAAAGCAGCCCGCTTGATTGGCACCCCAATCCACCACCGTCAACATTCACTCCCTCCATCACCGATGTACCATCTACAAGATGCACTGCAGCAACTCACTGAGGCTCCTTAGACAGCACCTTCCAAACCCACAGCCACTACCATCTAGAAGGACAAGGACAGCAGACACATGGGAACACCACCACCTGGAAGTTCCCCTCCAAGCCCCACACCATCCCGACTTGGAACTATATTATTGTTCCTTCACTGTCGCTGGGTCAAAATCCTGGAGCTCCCTCCCTAACAGCACAGTGGGTGTACCTACACCACAGGGACTGCAGCGGTTCAAGAAGGCAGCTCACCACCACCTTCTCAAGGGGCAATTGGGGATGGGCAATAAATGCTGGCCCAGCCAGCCACAGTCATATCTCGTGAACGGAAATAAAAAGTTGTTGCTGTCGAACAGGAGGAGTCCATTCAGCCCCTCGTGCCTGTTCTGCCATTTAATCAGATCGTGGCTAATCTATACCTGAGCTCCATTCATAAAATAAAACTGCGCGGTTCTCAGTTCTGACCGAAACCACATGATTCGTGCCATAGGATCCAACAGCAATAAAAAAATAATGCACAATCCATTGAATTTCAAAGGCAACAAACTTTAATTCTGTTATTTTTTTTAAGCATGGAGGTGGGGTGGGTAGTGAGGGAGTGAGTGAAGGGGGTCACATGTGGACCTAAAGCTGTTTTGTCAGAACACTAAACCCTTACGTTTTTCCCAAAAGCCAGGAGCGGGCAGGATACGAGTTCATTGAACACGGGTCTTAGGAGCTGCCGGCCTAATGAAGCACAAAACAGCTAAGCAGGGAACAGCATATTGCAGACGTGGTGTCCCGACTCTTAAGAGGATTTGGTAAAGAACAAAGCATATGTTTTCTTTCATTGCTGTTTGTTATCAAGGTTGGAGTGCTTACTAAGAACTGACGGGGTGGCTTCAGTTAAGCTTGGAAAGGAGTGGGGCATTTTATTTTCGAACAGGAGTGGAGCTAACGCATTTAACACACTTGCCCTGTTGGATTGTTCTCCCTGGCCTTTAGGTGACATCACATCATTCACAGTGAGCCCCATTCGTGCAAAGGTGACTTTCCCATTAAACCCGACGGCTGGCACCAATAACAAGTTGCATTTATGTAGCTCCCTTAACGCAGTAAAGCAGCACCTCACAAACCATCTTCCCACCACAACCCCATTTTAACACTTGAAAATTAAGGTGACCCCCAGATACCAAAAAAAAAGCAACAAAGGAGCATACTAACACTCAGCTTATAAATATTAAAGTTTGTGCATTATAGATCAACACATAACACAGCATATAAATATGAAAATCTGTAACGAAATTCTCATGCCCTCTATCACCGGGTTCCGTTGAGTCGTTACATCTGCTCCCGCCTTCATCGCCGCCGCTCCAGGGAATCTCTGATGTATTTATGCAGATGCATTGTTACATGGACGCCTGATCAGCATCAATGTCTTATTAATTGCCTTGTTAAGGTTTAAGGGTAATTACATTGTTAAACAGGTGTTGGGTATTTGTATACCTAAAAATGGGGATTGCTGGGACACTGGTGGGTGGGGATTGCTGGGACACTGGTGGGATGGAGTGGTGTTGACTGTGGACCATGTCAATAAACTCTCTCCAACAAAGCAAGCTGCTGTGTCTTAGTTTTAACTTCACCAACTGGTGTGGATCCAGTTCACAATCAGGGCCTCCACGGCCAATCAAAGTGTCCAACACCAGGATAAAAGCAAAATACTGCAGGTGCTGGAAATTTGAAATAAAAACAGAAAATGCTGGAAAAACTCAGCAGGTCTGACAGCGTCTGTGGAGAGAGAAACAGAGTTAACGTTTCGAGTCTGTGTGACCTTTCTTCAGAGCTCAATACCAGAGTTTGCCTTGTGACTGGTTACTTCTCACTGAGGGGACAATACAAAGGGGGATGCAGGTGTGGAGGGGCCGGGAGATTAATGTAAGTTTATTTCTCATGACTTCATTTGCTGTTTCTGTGACTTCAGTTAGGGTGGCAACCCACAGTTTGAGAACTGTTGCCTAAGGCACACCACGGGAGTGTTATGAAGCCACATTTGACCCCAGCCATGTACACAAGGGGATATTAGTCACTCCTATCAGCATCCTGAGTGTCTTGTATGCAAGGGTCTGCTCCATATCCACTCGCACAACAGTGGAACCCAGGGATATAAGAACTCAAAACCATGGTAAACGTACTCTTGCGATCACACCGGTCTATCATTCTGCTCGCCTGATGGAATAAGATGCCTCATTGCTCCAGAGCTGTGAAGATTTGAATTTAATCCCAGGCCAGCAAGAGCAACGTTCATTTATAAAGCGCCTTTTATCATGATGTAACATCCCAAAGTGCTTCACAGAGCGCTGTCAAAGTTTGACACTGAGCCACACAAGGAGATATTAGGACAGGTGAGGTAGGCTTTAAGGAGCATCTTACAGAGGAAAGAGAGACAGAGAGGTTTAGGGAGGGAATCCCAGAATTTAGGGCCCAGGCAACTGAAGGCAGAGCCGCCAATGTTGGAGCGATTACAATCGGGGATGCACAAGGAGCCAGACCTGGAGGAGTTCAGAGATCTTGGAGGAGATTACAGTCGGGGTTTGGAGGGACTTGATAATGAGGATGAGAATTTTAAAATTGCAGTTAGGATTTTAAATTTTAAATGGCATTGGGCTTCAGGAAACCATAGGAACAGGGTCGGTCAGCCAGGGACAAATCTTTACCAGGCTGAGCACCTCTGTAAGATCCAGAGAGGAGGAGATTACAGATGTGTCTTAACTTCTTCACATGAACAACCCAAACACTTAATTACAGAGCTAAATGTCAGCAGCGGGATATATTGAAAGAAAATGAACGAACCTGCATTTATATAGCATCTTTCACAACCGCAAGGCGTCCCAAAGTGATATACTACCAATGTGGTACACCTAAAGCATAGTCACTGTTGCAATGTAGGAAACACAGAAGCCAATTTGCACACAGCAAGCTCCCACAAACAGCAGTGGGACAATGGCCAGATAATCTGTTTTTGTGATGTTGGTTGAGGGATAAATATTGACCAGGACACCGGGGAGAACTCCCCTGCTCTACTTCAGCATGGTGCTGTGGGATTTTCTACATCCATCTGAGAGTCTCAGTTTAACATCAAACCTGAAAGATGGCACCTCTGACAGGACAGCACGCCCTCGGTACTGCCCTGCAAGCATCAGCCTGGATTTTGGGCTCACATCCCTGGAGGCAATTTGAACCCACAACCATCTAAGGTCAGAGGTAAGAGTGCTACCCATTCAGCAGATACCCTACTAAGCACTCTATCCTAAACATTACCAGTGATGTTTATTGGGGCCAGGGTATCCAGTAAGAATGATAAAACCAAACTATTGAATGAACCAAATGATTTTAATCATCGAAAAGCTGTCCAAGGATGCAAGATTTCTTTCTTCAAACTCAGGTTGTGTTCCCTGCAATTTCGAAGGTTAAGGGAAAATTTGAGCCAAGTTTGCGAGATATTAAAGCCAGCTGAGAGGGTAGATAGAGAGAAGATATTTCCGCCGGTTGGGGAGCCTGGGACTAGGGGGCAGAGTCGAAAAATTAGAGCCAGGCCTTTTGGGAATTGGGAAACATTTCTACACACACAGGGTGGGAGAAGTTTGGAACTCTCTTCCTCAAATGGCAATTGAAGCCTGATCAACTGTTAATTTTAAACCTGAGATTGATAGATTTTTGCTATCCAAAGGTATTAAGGGATATTGGCTGATGTTGGATATAAGGAGTGCAGATCAATCGTGATTTAATTGAATGGCAGAACAGGCTTGAGGGGCTGAATGGCCTCCTCCTGTTCCTATGTTCAAAGCCCGCACCAGAATCTTGAGTAAAAATTCTGTGCTCGCACTCCCAGTGCAGTAGTACTGAGGGGAAGCTGCTCTGTCAGAGGTGCCTTCAGTTGGATGAGACATTATAACCAAGGTCCCAATTGGCCTCTCAGTGGAAGTGAAAGATCCCATGGCACTAGTTTGAAGAAGAGCAGGGAGGTTCTCCCTGGTGTCCCGGCCGATATTTATCCTTTGACCAACATCACAGGAACAGATAATCTGGTCAGTTGTCACGCTGCTGTTTGTGGGAGCTTGCTGTGCACAAATTGGCTCTACTGTTCCCTACCTTACAACAGTGACTACACTTCACAAGTAACAAAAACAGAAAGTGCTGGAAAAACTCAGCAGGTCTGGCAGCATCTGTGGAGAGAGAAACAGAGTTAACGTTTCGAGTCCGTATGACCCTTCTTCAGAGCTGAAGAGAAGCGGAAATGTGATTAAATTTATGCTGTTAAAGGGGAGGTGGAGCTGGATAGAAGTCCAGTGATAGGTGGGGACAAAGGAGGGATTGACAAAGATGTCATGAACTAAAGGACAAAGGGAGTGTTAATGGTAGTGGCTAGCGCTAAAGAAGGTGCTGATAGTGGCATAAAGGTAAGAAAGCAGAATGTGATAGTAGCAGAACAAGGGTAACGTTGTGTGAAAGAACAACATGGAACAAGTAACAGATGGACCTGTCGGGAATGGGGTGGGGGGTGGGGGCAATGGTGGGGAAAAAAAGGATTAAAAATGGGACAGAAGAGGAGATTAAAAAAAGGGGATAAAACCATAAAATGAATGAAAATAAAATAAAAATGGATAAAAAATAAAAATGAATGTAGAAAAAAGGGGATTAAAAAAATGGAGGAGAGAGTTCACGGTCTGAAGTTGTTAAACTCAATATTCAGTCCGGAAGGCTGTAAAGTGCCTAGTCGGAAGATGAGGTGCTGTTCCTCCAGTTTGCGTTGAGCTTCACTGGAACAATGCAGCAGGCCAAGGACGGACATGTGGGCATGAGAGCAGGGTGGGGGTGTTGAAATGGCAAGCGACAGGGAGGTCTGGGTCATGCAACCACACTTCAGAAGCACTTCATTGACTGTAAAGCATATCTGAGGTTGTGAAAAACACTTATTAAATCCAATTCCATCTTTGTATGTTGGCCTCATTTTTCCCAATCTTGGTGCAATATTTGTGGAGCTAAAGAGTATTCACTGCTTTACTGGGAATTATAAATGTGCTTTCCAGCAGTTTAGTTCCTTCTCATTTTTGGCTGGTATGGAGGGGATGCAGTGCGGAGGGGCCTATGGAGGTGCTGAAACTCAGAAGCCTACGGTCATCGTGGTTCAGGTTATGTCCGAATTCACCATATGGCACCTGCAAATGCTTTGGATGTGGCTTACCGCTCAGAGGATTAAAAATGACCCAGAATGGGTTGAAAATAAACCTTAACAGGGCCAACCACAAATTGGAATTAAGGCTGGGACAAACAGCAATTGTGTTCCAGTTCTCCTAAAGGAGCAAAGACGTTCTTTATAACGTACCTCTTGGTCCAAGCTTTTGCTTCACCTGTCCTAATTATCTCCTTATGTGGCTCAGAGTCAAATTCTTCTTAATAATCTCCTGAACGCTTTGCCACATCGAAGGCGCCGTATGAATGCAAAGTTGTTGCTATTTTGATCACCTTCCCGTTCAGCTCCATTTATTTAATGTCAGCAGATAAGAATCTGGAGGAGGCCATTCAGCCCCTCGAGCCTGCTCCGCCATTCAATAAGATGATGGATAAATGTTCCACCTTATTGCCACTTTCCTGCCCCCATCCCCATATCCCTTTATTCCCTTTGTGTCCAAATTTGAAAAACATAATAAGAGTGGCTGTGCCACACAGAATCTCCCTTGATTACCAGTGAAATCTGGCACTAACACAACCTGCCAGCGATTCTATCTCAGAGAAGAAATTTGTTGCCTAGTTAACACTATATGGTGCTGGGATTATGTACTGTCTAACATGCGTAAGAGCCTGAGAAATCGGGTTAGGAGGAGGCCATTCAGCCCATTGAGCCTGCTCCGCCATTCAATAAGATCATGGCAGGTCTGATTGTGGCCTTAACTCCACTTTCCTGCCTGTCCCCCCCCTAACCCTTGATTCCCTGTACATCAAAAATCTGTCTAACTCAGCCTTGAATATATAATGGCCCACCCTCCGCTGCTCTCCAGGAGAGAGTTTCAAACATCAACGAGCCACTGAGGGAAGAAATTCCTCCTCATCTCCGTCTTAAATAGGAGACCCCTTATTTTAAAACTGTGCCCCCTGGTTCTAGATCACCCCCCCACGAGGGGAAACATCCTCTCAGCATCCACCCTGTCAAGCCCCCCTCAGAACCTCATACATTTCAACTCTCTTGCGGTTGGGGTGCCAATCAAGCAGGTCCTGGATGGTGTGGAGCTTCTTGAGTGTTGTGGGAGCTGCACTCATCCAGGCAAATGGGGAGTATTCCATCACACTCCTGACTTGTGCCTTGTAGGTGGTGGACAGGCTTTGGGGAGTCAGGGAGTGAGTTACTCGCTGCAGAATTCCCAGCCTCTGACCCGCTCTTGTAGCTACAGTATTTATATGGCTAGTCGGTTTAAATACTATGGCTACAAGAGCCACAGTCCCACCCTAGGGCTACGATTTACATTCCTGTTCAGTATGGAAGTGCCATCTTTTGAATGAGACACTACCTTGAGGCCCCTTGAGAGAAAAGACCACTATTGTGAAGAGGATCAGGAGAGTTCTCCACGGTGTCCTGGTCAATATTTATCCCTCAATCAACATCACAAAAAGCAGATTATCTGGCTGTTATCACACTGCTGTCTGTGGGATCTTGCTGTGTACAAATGGACTTCCCCGTTTCCTGCATTACAATGGGGACCGCATTCAAAAATATTTCTTTGGCTGCGATGCGCTCTGAGATGTCCAGCGGCCTTGAAAAGTGCTGCAGGAGTGCAGCGAAAATGTCTCGGTCTAACATTTTCAGGAGAGTTTCTCTGCTCTCCCCTTCACCCTTTATAACTTTGACAGAAGTGCTGCTGGAATTTGGCGGGATTTATTGGGATAGCCCGAACAAAGAGCTGGCAGTAGCATATTGGGCTGAATGGCCTCTCTTTGTGTTGGGTGATTCAATGATCTTACTGTGTGTCTGGCTGATGGAGCTACACACATAATGACCCACTTAGATGAAGAGTTAATCGGGGCTAATCAGGATTTAGAATTGTTTAATAAAGGGTCTATTGACTGTTAGAATTTAGGTTATTAATGCATCTCCAGTGGCATTGCTCATGAGCAGCCTAAGCTCGGGAGCGCAATTGTGATAGTTAACTCCTAACTCAATGTTGCTCTAAATGGGCAAATACAAGCTGTTACAGCTACTTTCCTGCTGTGGCCTAGTGGGTAACACTCTGGCCTCTGAATCAGAAGATTGTGTGTTCAAGCCCAACTCCAGAGACTAAAACGACAACATCTAAGGTGACATCTCAGCCTAGAGCTGGGGATGAAGGTGGTGCATTGATAATATCACTGGGCTCTTAGTAGCCAAGGTTATGTAAAGAGAACATGGGTTCAAATCTCCAACCTTGGCAGTTGATGGAATTTAAATTCAGATTATGATAAGGCAGGAATGGTAACCATCTCAACAATTTTTGTAAAAACCCATCTGGTTCACTAATGTCCTTTAGGGAAGGAAATCTGCCCTCCTTACCTGGTCTGGCCTACATGTGACTCTGGAGCCACAGCCATGTGGTTGACTCTTAACTGCCCCTCTGAAATGGCCAAGCAAAGAGTTAGCCTCGCCAGCTACACTCACAACCCACAAAAGAGTAAAAAAGTACTGAGGGAGGTACCATCTTTCCGACAAGGCATGAACTGGGACACCGGGGAGATCTCCCCCTGCTCTTCCTTTAAAATAGCGGCCATGGGATCCTTGGGATCACCCGGGATGGCAGACGGGGATTTGGTTTAACCGCTCATCCAAAAGACAGAACTGAAAGATCTTTCAAAGAAGAACTGAGATTTCTCCCCGGTGCCCTGGCCAATATCTATCCTTCAATCAACATCACTAAAAACAGACTGTCTGGGTCTTGATCACATTGCTGCTCGTGGGAGCTTGCTGTGTGCAAATTGGCTGCCACTTTTCCTGCATTACAACAGTTAATACCACTTCAGTGATGAATTGGTTGTAAAATGTTCAAGGATGTCCTGAGACGCTATATAATCGTAAGTCGTTCCATCATTCACAATGTAAAATTGCCACAGGAACTCCCCCTGTTCATATATAAACAGATTTGGTTTACAGCCAGAGGCTTAGTTAAATCGAAAGATTGCGCCAATTTCCATGGTGATTTACATTAAGTGAATATCTGATTAACTGTTATCGTAATTAGTGGAATATTCAAATAAAAAATAATTACCTGACGTAGGATGGCGCTAAGTCCTACCTCTGATGGGGAAGATGTGGAATCACGGATGATGTTCAGGGGGAAGAAATTCATTCACAAAGCGGCACTTTACACAGACACATCGATCCTCAAGGGTCAGAGAGGGCCCTGCATTTTCTCCCTCATTGGCATCAGGATATGAGGAGAGATTACACAATATAAGGTTGTATTCCCTTGGATTTAAAAGGTTGATTGAATTCTTCAGGATTTAAGGGGTAGAGAGAGAAAGAGACAGAAACTATTCTTGCTGGTCTGACCTTTTAGCAGTGAAATTAGGAAACACTTTGACACGATGTTTGGAATTAGAACTCTCTTCTGCTGTTGATGCTAGATCAATGGTTAATTTTCAAATTCAGCTTGTTTTTTTATTCATTGGATGAGTGCATCACTGGCTAGGCCAGCACTTATTGCCCATCCCATATTGCTCTTGTTCAGGGGGCATTTTTGAGAGTCAACCACATTGTTGTGGGTCTGGAGTCACGTGTGGGCCAGCAGGTTTCCTTACCAGACCTCACGGTAATGAGGCAATGGTTTCATGGTCATCATCAGGCTTTTAATTCCAGGTTTTTATTGAATTCAAATGTCACCATCTGCTGTGGTGGGATTTGAACCCATTGGGATTTGGGGTCTCTGGAATACTAGCCCACTATGCCACCACCACCACCACCAGCACCTCCCCTTGGCGGGATATTGAACAAAGGTGGGCACATGGAGTTAGGTCACAGATAGCCATGATCTCATTGAATGACGGAACAAGATCAAGGGGCTGAGTGGCCTTCTTCCGCCCCTAGTGTCTCATTTAGACAATGTTAATTCCTCAGGTTCAGTTTTGTTGATGTCCAGCCTCCCTGTGAACCATCTGCAATGTTTCCCTCCTTTACTCCAGGCTTGGGCACATTATCCAGGCCGACACTCCCCAGTGCAGTACCGAGGGAGCGCTGTCCTGTTGGAGGTACCATCCTTTGGATGAAACATTAAACCAAGGCCCGGATTTGCATTTATATAGCACCTTTCACAGCCTCAGGGCGTCCCAAAGTGTTTTACAACAAATGAAGTGTTTTTTTTGAAGTGTAGTCACTGTTATAACATAGGGAAATGTGGCAGCCAATTAGCACACAGCAAGCTCCCGCAAGTAGTGGTGTGGTCAGTAATATAGGTTGAGGGCTGAATGTTGGCCAGGACATCGGGGAGAACTCCCTAGCTCTTCTTTGACATTTAAAAAAAATTCTTTAACGGGATGTGGGTATCGCTGGCTGGGCCCAGCATTTATTATCCATCCCTAATTGCCCTTGAGAAGGTGATGGTGAGCTGCCTTCTTGAACCGCTGCAGTCCCTGTGGTGTAGGTACACCCACTGTGCTGTTAGGGAGGACCAGGATTTTGACCTAGTTGCGCTGCTGAAATAGTGCTGTGGGTTTTTTTTATATCCATCTGAGATGGCAGACAGAGCTTCAGTTTAACACTTCATCAGAAACACAGCACCTCTGACAGTGCAGCACTCCCTGTGGGTCTTTCTTTTAATCCCTCTATATCTAATTGCTCTCGACCTTGGTACTTAGTGCTGACGATAGGAGGCATTCTGCTCGACTAATGTCCCAACGCGGTGAAAATTCAGACACATATTGTCATGGCAACACAAAAATGAGCAGGGCAGCAAAATGTGACAACAGCTCCCATTATCCTGCGGAACCTTAATAGTTTTCCATCAATCTATTTTAAAACACGCAGGGACACACTTAGGTAAAGGTTAGAGATGTGCTCAATGTGAGCAGAGAGGCTTTATGGAGCACTGAGAGAGGATTAAGCAGGTCGATAGATTATTAATGACAGGGGGGTATTACATTAGAGTGGACTGGCAGGGTGCAGTCCTGTTTTTAGCCCTGCTTAAGGAGGATTACAGGAGTTGGATGTCAGCAATGATGTTGCTCTAATTCTGCTCACCTCAGGCAGGGCACAGCAAATAGACGGTGAAGGACACTGGGCAATTTGAGGTGTTGGCAGACTTTTACACACAGTCTCCAGAAATGCACCTAGAGTTTTCTCAGTGGCTTTTCCCCACATCTCTTCGGGACTCGCTGGGTTAACGATGGGGTCCGGTTACATGAATGCTGGCTGCAAACAATGGAGGCAGTTGGGCCATGTCCCTGATCCTCTCCTTTCCTGGCATTGAGCACTTTGCAATAGTCATAAGATAGAAAGAGCTTGCATTTCTGCAACACTTCTCACCAACGTCCCAAAACACTTTACGCCCAATGAAGTACTTTTCGAAGTGTAGTCGCTGCTGGAAAAGCAGCAGCCGGCCTGCGCACAGCAAGATCCCGCAATCAGCGACATGACACTGACCAGATTATTTGTTTTGGTGATTTTGATTGGAGAGGGTTTTGCGGTTAACCTGAAAGACGGCACCTCCAACAGTGCAGCACTCCCTCAGCTGGAGTGTTAGCTTGAATTTTTGTGTTCAAGTCCTGGAGTGGGACTTGAACGGGCAATCTTCTGAAACAGAGGTGATGGTGCCGCGGCTAACACACATCACCGCTACCAGAGAGTTCCAGGCCCCTACTAAGTTAGGTGACCCCAGCCAAGGTGATATCAGGGACACTATCATTGAACTCAGTGTTCTTGAGCTAAGCAGTCAGCAAGGGTTTCTCCTCCTGATACCTACTGTAAATTGTCAGTTATCTTGGCCCCTTCTCTAAATCCCTCCGTCTCTCTCATTTTCTGACCTCCTTTAAAAACCCACTTCTTTCACTTAATTTCCATTCCTCTCCTAATCTCTGTTCCTCATCATTTTTCTGTGAACACTCCAGGACTTTCTAGGGTGCTAAAGGTGCCCTGTAAACACAGGGACAGGGTGAGGGCCAATTATGATGGTCCCTATAGTCGAAGAGTCCACTGGCGCTCACCGTCTAGACCCCTGAATAATGAACATCCTCCTGCCTTAAGTGTTTTTTGATATTCTCTCACAGGAAGTCAGCATCGCTGGTAAGGCCCACAATTTGTTACCCGTCGCCAATTGCCCCTTGAGAAGGTGGTGATGAGCTGCCTTCTTGAGCCGCTGCAGTCCATGTGGTGTAGGTACACCCACAGTGCTGTTAGGGAGGGAGTTCCAGGATTTTGACCCAGCGACAGTGAAGGAACAGCGATGTATTTCCAAGTCAGGATGGTGTGTGGCTTAGAGGGGAACTTGCAGGTGGTGGTGTTCACATGTGTCTTTGTCCTTCTAGCTGGTAGTGATCATGGGTTTGGAAGGTCCTGTCGAAGGAGCCTTGGTGAGTTGCTGCTGTGCATCTTGTAGATGGTACACACACTGCTGCCACTGTGTGACTGTGGTGGAGGGAGTGAATGTTTGTGGATGTGGTGCCAATCAAGTGGGCTGCTTTGCCCTGGATGGTGTCAAGCTTCTCGCGTGTTGTTGGAGCTGCACTCATCCAGGCAAGTGGGGAGTATTCCATCACACTCCTGACTTGTGCCTTGTGGATGGTGGATAGGCTTTGGGGAGTCAGGAGGTGAGCTACTCATCGCAGGATTCCCAGCCTCTGACCAGCTCTTGCAGCCACAGTATTTATATGGCTGGTCCAGTTAAATTTCCGGCCAATGGTAACCTGCAGGATGGTGATGATGGGGGACTCAGTGGTGGTAATGCCGTTGAACAGCAAAGGGAGATGCTTAGGATTTCTCTTGTTGGAGACTGTCATTGCCTGGCGCTTTGGAACTAGTCCTGAAGGAGTCAACGCCTTCAGGTAAGGAAGAGAGAAAACTGAAGACAGCCAAGTAAAAACCTGTTGGTTCAGTTTAGATCCTAGATGTTGGTGGCGATCTGCCTTGTCCAGCTTTTATTGTTGCAGTTATTCACTCGGCCTATAGCAGGCGCTTTACTGAGCAAAGAATCTTAATCAGGTTCAGCTCAGTCAGGGAAAGAGGGTGACAGAGGAAGACCAAGAACAGAAGAGATGGTGTTTCTAATAAAGGATCCCAGACCTGAGACATTAACTCGGTTTGTCTCTCCACAGATCTGCTGAGTGCTTTTCAGTGTTTCCTGTTATTTCATTTCCGATTTCCAGCATCGGCAGCAGTTTGTACAACCCAACTGAAACTTTGCTTTTGATGCCCTCTCCTGGAGTGTTGGCAGTATTACATCCTGCCCTTTATTGTAATTAATTATTTCATTTCAATTTTTTTGGTGCCGATACAGAGTTAGTGGATGTCAGCGTCAATGCCAGTGTCAACCAGTGCCAATTCCAGTGCAGTGAAATTTGTATCAATACCAGTGTATCATCGTCAATTCTGCTGCAGTGCACTGCCACTGGCAATTCCGGCGTCATTGAAAATTCCAGTATAAGTGTCAATTCCAGTGCCAGTGCTAGTTCCAGTGAAAACGTTATTCCCAGTGCTGGTGTCAATTCCAGTGTCAGCGACAATCCCAGCATCAGTGTTAATTCCAATGGAAGTGATAATTCTAGTGCCGGTTTCAATTCCAGTGTCAGTGACAATTCCAGTACCAGTGTCAATTCCAGTGTCAGTGACAATTCCAGTACCAGTGTCAATTCCAGCATCAGTGACAATTCCAGAACCAGTGTCAATTACAGTGTCAGTGACAATTCCAGTACCAGTGTCAATTCCAGTGTCAGCGACAATTCCAGTATCAGTGTCAATTCGAGTGTCAGTGACAATTCCAGTACCAGTGTCAATTCCAGCGTCAGTGACAATTCCAGAACCAGTGTCAATTCCAGTGTCAGTGACAATTCCAGTACCAGTGTCAATTACAGTGTCAGTGACAATTCCAATACCAGTGTCAGTGACAATTCCAGTACCAGTGTCAATTACAATGTCAGTGACAATTCCAGTACCAGTGTCAATTCCAGCATCAGTGACAATTCCAGTACCAGTGTCAATTCCAGTGTCAGTGACAATTCCAGCATCAGTAACAATTCCAGTATCAGTGTCCATTCCAGCGTCAGTGACAATTCCAGTACCAGTGTCAATTCCAGCGTCAGTGACAATTCCAGAACCAGTGTCAATTCCAGTGTCAGTGACAATTCCAGTACCAGTGTCAATTCCAGTGTCAGTGACAATTCCAGTACCAGTGTCAATTTTAGCGTCAGTGACAATTCCAGTACCAGTGTCAATTCGAGTGTCAGTGACAATTCCAGTACCAGTGTCAATTCCAGCATCAGTGACAATTCCAGTATCAGTGTCAATTCCAGTGTCAGTGACAATTCCAGCATCAGTAACAATTCCAGTATCAGTGTCAATTCCAGCGTCAGTGACAATTCCAGTACCAGTGTCAATTCCAGTGTAAGTGACAATTCCAGTACCAGGGTCAATTTTAGTGTCAGTGACAATTCCAGTACCAGTGTCAATTCCAGTGTCAGTGACAATTCCAGTACCAGTGTCAATTTTAGTGTCAGTGACAATTCCAGCACCAGTGTCAATTCCAGTGTCAGTGACAATTCCAGTACCAGTGTCAATTTTAGTGTCAGTGACAATTCCAGTACCAGTGTCAATTCGAGTGTCAGTGACAATTCCAGTACCAGTGTCAATTCCAGTGTCAGTGACAATTCCAGTATCAGTGTCAATTCCAGTGCCAGTGACAATTCCAGTGTCAGTGACAGTGACAAATGCTACAATCCCCACCCAAACATCATCAGGTTAGGAACTACATCCAGATCAGAAGCGAAGTGTTTGGTCACCTTTTCTAACATCTCCTTTGGCAATTTTCTTCCTCTGGAGAGCCTTGGGGTGATTCAGTACGTCTATGGCGCTCTATAAATGCAAGTTGTTACTGTCCCAATGAAGCTCCTTAAAGCCCAAACCCAGATGGACATCTCCTTTACTGCACCTCACCTACTGGCCTCTCCAAACAACTCCAAGCTGTTCCTAAAACCTCAGCCCTCTGACACTGGGGATCAAGTTGGCAGATTATTTTCCTCCAGGGCTTGAGTTTCTCCCTTGGGTCGCATTGAACAAAACACAGGATATAAATTGGTGTTATTGAGGTTAACCAGCTTCCCTCCATATCTCGGGATATTGACCCCTCTGCTGCCACAGGCTGGATAAATTCAAATTTCCTTACTTCATAGAATGACACAACACAGGCCATTCAGCCCATTGTGTCTGTGCTGGCTCTTTGTTACAGCCATGCAGTTAGTGCCATAACCCTTCTCTTCCCCCCCATAGACCTGCAAAATCTTTCCCTTCAAGTATTTATCCTTTTGAAAGTTTTACTGTTGAATCCGCTTCCACCGCCCTCTCAGGCAGCGCATCCCAGGTCACAGCGACTCAATGTGACAGTATTTCCTCTGGTTCCTTTGCAGTGAGGGAATCCCAACTTCAAGCTTGCTGATGGTTAATTCTCCCCGACAACCATGAGGCTTGGCCGCCATTCCTGTGTAACCAGGGAGCAGCATTTTCCTGTTAAGATTCCAGGTTTCCAACTGATTGGATGTCACGGATTGACTGGGACTGTCAGCAGTTTAATTGAGAACCCAAACTTGTCAATGACTTTTGAAGGTTGCTTTAGGTCTGTTCAGGTGGTTCACAAGACTTTGAATGATTAATTATGCAATGAAGGTGTTTTCTACTTGAATGTACTTTAGTCGTTTTGCAGCCACTGTCGCAATGTAGGAAACGCAGCAGCCCATTTGCACACAGCAAGCTCCCCACAACCGGCAAACTTAATGGTAGCCAGATAAGCTGTTTTAGTAATGTTGGTTGAGGGATAAATATTGGCTCCAGGGCAATACGAAGAACTCCCTCTGCTCTTCTTCAGTAGAGTGGCTACGAGATCTTTTAGTTCGCCTGAGAGGGCAGGTGGGGCCTCAGCTTGACGTTTCATTCTGAAAGATGGGTGTCTCTGACAGTGCAGCCCTCCTTCAGTACTGGCACTGGCAGTGTCAGCCTACAATTTGTGCGCCATGAGATATTGAGTAAAGTCCCACCGTTCGCGGGGTGTAGGGGGGTGGGGTGGTATGATCCCACGAAATCTCGCAAATGGCAAAATCACGAATGCTCAACTTGTTTTTGAATAGGACTCAAGTAGCTGGGTCCCAGCCTTGCAAGAGCAGGGTTGGGACTCTCCAGCAAAACTGTGGTGCAGTACCTGTATAGGACAGATGGGGGACCCTCTGAGCAATGGATCGGTGAAGATTTAAAAATGAACGGAGCCTTTATTGTAGCTCTGGACCCAGCAATTCTGACATTCCCGGGTTAGTCCCTTCATTCGGGCCGCGCCTCAGCTGAAATCATTTCGGTCTCTGCTCCGTCGTGGCTGCCGTGTCCCCAGGAAGAGAGAAGAAGAGCGCGGATAAGCGAACATTGCTCACACGAACAAGGAAGCCGCAAAGGACGGCACTTTACTGTACGATAAAAGGCATCGTTGTGGCTGGAGACCAGGGAGACTCAGTACGAACTGCAATCGCACCATTTCGCCAAGATTTCCACAGGTTAGAAGCTCCCCCCACCCCACCCCAAAAAACTCAAACCGCAGAATCTCAAGCTGCCAGAACTATACCAGGAACATCACATCACTGTCAACAAGTGCACAGGTCAGGATCAGATTGCGTGATTATTAGTAATGAACACATTTAAGTGAAATCATTCTGATCTTTTAAGATAATAGGAATCTCAAAAGACTAATAGAAAACGGAGGTGCATTATTTGTCACATGGAATCTGATTGGCACAGTATTTTTTACTCTTCAGGTTCTGACCTTATACCCCTAACGCCTCTGTAACATCACCCGATTTGCCCGTCTTGGCTCATCTGCTGCTGCGACTTTCAACCATCCCTTCATTACCTCTAAACTTGACTATTCCAACGCACTCCTGGCTGGTCTCCCACATTCTACCTTTCTTAAAGTTGAGGTCACCCAAAATTCGTGTCTTAATTCACAGCAGGTCCCGTCCCCCTTTCATCCTTGCTCTCGCTGATCTATACTGGCTCCCAGTCAAGTAATGTCTTGATTTTAAAATTCTCATCCTTGTTTTCATATCCCTCCGTGGTCTTGCCCCCTCCCTATCTCTGTCATCTCCTCCAGCCCCACAACCCTCTGACACCTCTAATTTTGGCCTCTTGTGCATGCCCTGTTATAATCGCTCCACTATTGGTGGCCGTTGCCTTGAGTTGCCTCTGCCCCAAGTTCTGGAATTCCCTCCTCACGCCTCTCCACGTTGCTTTCCTCCTTTAAGACACTCGTTAAAACCTACCTCTTTGACCGAGCTTTGTGTCATCTGACCTACTATTTCCTTTTGTGGCTCGGTGTCATACTCCGTTTTATAATGCTCCTGTAAAGTGCCTTGGGCCATTTTATGATGTTAAAGGGGCTATATAAATATAAGTTGTTGCTGGGAGGAGGTGAGCTGATCTCCGGATGTCTCTATTTAGGCCACTTCCTCACAAGTTGTGCTTGAACAATATGCTTAAAAGGGGCACGTCAGATTAGACATAGTTTGAGTCAAAATCCCATGAGCAAGAGCCAGCTCACATCAATAAAGACGGAACTTTTTATTTATTTTTTTCGTATCTATTTAATATTACTTTTCAAGGGAAAATTTTGAAATTACAAAGATCAGAATCAAACATCTTGTGACATTTAAGATTGCAATAGAAAAAAAACATATCATGCCTACCCCTATAATGCAGAATTATCAAACATAAGTGAAAAAAAAACTCAAAAATAAAATGCATTGTGATCTGAATGCATATCTTACAGATTGCCTGATAGAAGCAGGTTCAAGTGTTTCCTGCTCAGTGTATTGTACTGTAAATTAGGTTTTGTTACAAAACCATGTATTGTATAAATTCTCCCCCTTTTTTTTAAATGCTTGCTGGTATGAAAAAAAACGAATTTTACAAAAAACACCACTGAAAGTTAGTTAACATCACAACAAAGATTCCTTTTTTTTTCCCCGGACATACAAATACAGAAGACCTAAAACCTCTTTTCAAAACAATCAAGATTATATGCTCAATGTTGCAGCCTACTATGAATAAGAATAAGAAAAAAAAAAATGATAGCCTTTTACTAATAATACAGAGGACCCACGGTAAAACATGATTTTTCTCTTTGTTTTCTCTTCCACGTTTAAGCACGCTCCCCTCGAATACGGCGGGCCAATTGTATGTCCTTCGGCATGATGGTGACGCGTTTGGCGTGGATGGCACACAGGTTGGTGTCTTCAAACAGACCAACCAGGTATGCCTCACTGGCTTCCTGCAAAATAACGGAGGAGAGCAGTCACTGGGTCACTTGAGGTCGGAAAGAAAACCACCACAGTTTCATTACAGAAAATTGGCAGCACAGAAACAGGCCATTTAACCTCAACTGGCCCACAATGGTGTCTATGCTCCACACCAGCCTCCTCATCAGCATAATCTTCTATTTCTTTCTTTCCATACACTTATCTAACTTTCCCCTTAAAATACATCCATACTATTCACTTCAACCACTCCATGTGGTAGCAAGTTCCACATTCTCCCCACTCTCTGGGTAAAGAGGTTTCTCCTGAATTCCCCACTGGATTTATTAGCGACTGTCTTATATTTGTGGCCCCTGGTTTTGGTCTCGCCCCACAAGTGGAAACATCTTCTCTACGTCTATCCTACTGAATCCTTTCATAGTCTCAGGTTACCACTCAAATCTTCTCTTTTCCAGAGGAAAGAGCCACAGTCTGTTCAATCTTTCCTGATAGGTATAAGCTCTCAGTTCTGGTATGAGTCTAGTACATCATTTTTGTACCTTTGTCAGTGCCTCTATATTCTTTTGAGAATGTTGAGACCAGAACTGTTCACAGTACTCCAGGCACAGTCTAACTAAAATTGGCACTTCATTCTGTTTCCCTTCCCCAATATGTTCTTGTCAATGCTGCACTTACTGTGCAAACAGAGTTGGCTTTGCTTTGACAACATTAGAAATGCAGGTCCCTTTAAGAGTAAACCAGGACTAGCTCCAGAGTGAATTGAGAGCAGGTGATGCTCATTGAAACCTGTAATTAAGAGCTGGGTTTTTTCCCAGTAAGAGGGGGGTTTTTGTTTCTGGACAGGGTAAGGATACAGAAGGGAAGAGTGGAAACTGGTGTTTGTACTGAACTGTAATTTAACAATAAAACAGTGTTGATTCACAGAATGTCTTCTGCTGTCTGATTCGGTAAATGGATATCCACCTGTTAGACATGCTAGGCCTCTCTGGAGGACATTATGAGCAGGATTACATGGGGCAAGGTGATGAAGACTGTAGTGTAGCGGTAATGTCACTGGACTAGCGATCAAGAGGATTTAAATTCAATTAATAAAATCTAGAATTGAAAGCTAATCTCAGTAAATGGTGACCATGAAACTGTGTAAAAACCCATCTGGTTCACTAATGTCCTTTAGGGTAGGAAATCTGCCGTCCTTGCTTGGTCTGGCCTATGTGTGACTCCAGACCCACAGCAATGTGGTTGACCCTTAAATGCCCTTGGGGATCGTCTTGAAAGCCTCTCAGCTTTATTCAGGAAGGCAACTCATCACCACCTTCTCAAGGGCAATTAGGAATGGGAAATAAAGGCTGGCCTTAGCAGTGACGCCCTCACCCTGTGAATAAAAAGTTGAGAAATTGGATTTCATTAAGGTAATTTTAGGCCTGGCACCAGATTCAAAATATCTGCGACTGTGAAAACTGCCGGATTGTAAAAACACAACTGATTCACTTTCCCTCTTCAGCAAAGGATCTGCCACCCTGCATGAAACTCCAGATAGACGCTAAGTGGTTGGTTCTTAACACCCCAGGACAACTAGGGATGGGCAATAAATATGGCCCTGTCAGTGCCCCAATAGCAAAAATAAAAAAGGCTATTTGGCCCATCAAGTCCACCCCTTCTGTACCCCACCCATTAGAGGAGAAACAGTTCTGCATGCATACTCCTGGATCGCACAGGTAATCAAGCAAAACTATTCAGGCACCTTTACATCTCTGTTATTTGACCTGCATGTGTTGTCTTCTGAACAACATGTCCTCACCCAACAGCACAGGAATCAGAGATCCTTGGAGTATTTCAGCATCTCAGCCCATAAACCATGAATCCTATTCCTAACCAAATGTGTATCTAGCTCATTGGAAAATGAACTCATCATCCCTGCATCAACTGTACTTGTGGGGAGCCTGTTGTTTAGTTTTTTTTGGGGTTATTTGTACGCCAGGCAAATGGGCAGCACGAACTTTTAGAAAACTCTCTGGAATCCTAAAACGCTCCTAACTTTAAAAGTCACAGTTTGAGAGAAGAAAGCAGAACACGCCAGCATTTCTTCCATCTGCTGAAAATGGTCTCTACTGGAACAGCAAAGATGAACCTCTGTTCATGTCGCTTAGTCTCAGCACTATGTATTTTACGATTGTGGCTTCAGGCAGCACACACTAATTTGCAACCACCTCCCCCTTTCTCTCATCAAAGTATAAATTCTTCTGTGTAGGTCATTCGACTGCAGGAGCATCACAACCAAGCCTATCCCCATCCTTGAACTTTCCAGAGTCTTTGCTTGGCAAATTAAGAGCAGGAAACCTGGGATCATTTCTCTCCACCCTTAAGAATTTAGGGGTGCTGAATTTAACTGTTTCCCTGCTGTCTCTCCACACTCAATGGTGCCAACACAGACCAAGCATCAACCCTTAGACTCCTTGTGTGTGTGACTCGGGACCATATTTACCCACGAAGCCATCAGGGGAAGATTTTCTCCCCTGCAGGTTTCCATCATATGGGACTGTGGAGAAAGATGTGGTGAAGCAGTTTGCATCTCGGACTCGACTTGCACCAGGACTGCTTACCTGCAGAGCCCCGATAGCAGCGCTCTGGAACCTCAGGTCGGTTTTGAAGTCCTGTGCGATCTCACGCACGAGACGCTGGAAAGGCAGCTTCCTGATCAGCAACTCTGTGGACTTCTGATATCGCCTGATTTCACGCAAAGCCACAGTACCAGGTCTAATTGAGGAAGAAGAAATATTAGTTATTAAATAATTTTTTTAAATGTATATCTTTTCAGCATACCTGGTCTTTCAACCATTTTAGAAATAGAGGGTAGAACTTTTCAGATGGTGAGATTTTCTGTCCCACTGCTGAAAAAGTTGAGGGGAATGCACAATGGGGAGGGGAGCAGGAGTTGGATTGCAAAGGCTGGGGGCGAGGAGAGTGGGGGTATGGGGAGGAGAGGGAGCACCTGAAGGGCAGGTGTCTGTCTAGTGGCCCCAATCAAGAAAGGGGCCCATGAGGGAGGTACCCCATCCCCTCACTTCCTGCCTGAGGCCCAGGCTGGCTGAACTCCTCCCACAGGTGGAAAAATTGTGGCTGGACAGGAAGCGGCCCTTCAATTGGGGCAAGGCAGGCTGACCACAGCAGGAAGGACACCCACAGAATTTTATGGCTTCCCTGCAAACCCACCCTTGGGAGAACCGTAAAATTCTGCCCATAGGAACAGGAGGAGGCCATTCAGCCCCTAGAGACTATTCTGCCATTCTTTATTCTTTCATGGAATGTGGGCATCGCTGGCAAAGCCAGCATTTGTTGCTCATTCCTAATTGCCCTGGAACTAAGTGGCTTGCTAGGCCATTTCAGTGGACAGTAAAAAGTCAACCGCATTGCTGTGGGTCTGGAGTCACATGAAGGCCAAACCAGGTAAGGATGGCAGATTTCCCTCCCTAAAGGACATCAGTGAACCAGGTGGGTTTTTACAACAATAGATGATAGTTTCATGGTCACCATCACTGAGATTAGCTTTCAATTCCAGATTTTATTCTGATATCACTGCCATGGGGAGAGTTGAACCCATGTCCCCAGAGCATTAGCCTGAGCCACTATGCCACAGTCTCCCCTTATTCAATGAGACCTGGCTGATCTGTATCTTGTATGCTGGGAGCCACCTTCTTGAAATGCTGCAGTCCATTTAGTGCAGGTACTCCCACAGTGCTGTTAGGGAGGGAGTTCCAGGATTTTGACCCAGCGACAGTGAAGGAACAGCGATATATTTCCAAGTCAGGATGGTGTTCGACCTGAAGGGGAATTTGCAGATGATGGTGTTCCCGTGCATCTGCTGCCCTTGTCCTTCTAGGTGGTAGAGATTTGGGTCTGGAAGGTCCTGTCAAAGGAGCCTCAGTGAGCACGTCCTGTAGATGGTACACACTGCAGCCAGTGTGTGTCGGTGGTGGAGGAGTGAATGTTTAAGGTGGTGAATGGGGTGCCGATCATATCTTTTAGTACCCTTACTGAACTGAAATCTAACCAGTTTAAATTTTCAATTGACCACCAACCTTAACAACAGTTTGTGAGGAGAGAGTTCCAGATTTTCATTATCCAGATTTCTGAGTTGGCTTTGAGATGTTTTTAGTCAAGTTGGTGCTTGTTATTTAAAATTAATTCAGGTAAAGATTTCTGAATTAAATATAGATTAGCAAGAATAAGAACTTTATGTCAACCTACCTTTCTCCTTACAGGTACTGATGGAGAATATTTCTGCACTATTTTGTGCCACGGTTTCTTGGCTAGAGGCTTCCAAGTGAATTGCTTGTGTAAACAGGATTGTAAAATCAAACAGCTCCCTCTTAGTCATAATGACACCGGCAGAGACCATTTGACCCATTGGGTCCATGCGCAGAGGCCATTTGACCCATTGGGTCCATGCCAGCTCTCTGTAGAGCAATCTAGTCAGTCCCGTTCCCCGCTCTATCCCGCAGCCCTACAAGTTCATTCCCCACAAGTGCCCTTTCAATTTCCTTTGAAAATTATTGTTTGTCTCCGCTTCCACCACCCTCATGGGCAGCAAGTTCCAAATTATGGCCGCTCGCTGCGTCAAAAAAGTTCATCCACACACCTGTCCTACGCACCCCCTGCCCAAAACCTTAGCGGGATCCCTCGTTAATCTTATGCTCCCTCTGTGCCCTAGGGATGATGGACGTTTAAAGGTCGGGAGGTGAGGCAGAGTGAATTGAAATACTGCACTCTGCCACTAGGGGGAATGCAGTCTACCAAGCTCACTGTGGGCCACTAGTGGCAGAAACACAGTATTTCGGCATTAATAAGCCAGGAACATATGGAGCATTGTGACATACATAGTCCTGAGCTCACACCAAAGTGGAAAGCTAGGTTGTGGTGTATATGCCTCTTCATATTGGGCATCCATCAGAAAAGAGGCTCACCTTTGCTTCCCCTGTTGGCTCAGTGGCTTTTATCTCATGTGTAGCTCAGCCACACAATCCAGAAATATATTGTGCTTTGATCCCTGGGTCTGTGGGGTGGGGGAGGATGATTTGCCAGGGTTCCCTATGCTAATCACTAGTCAGAGACAACTGTGGAAAACGTGATAGCAAGATATCAGGAAGTGCAGATTGGCTGTGATGCCTTCACAGGTGAGTAGGCTGCGAATATCCTTTGACAAGGTTCACACTTGAATATTAACAACGTTGGTAAGATGTCAATTGGCAACCAGCGCCCTTTTTCTAGTATTCATTCATGGGGTGTGAGCATCTCTGGCAAGGCCAACATTTGTTGCCCATCTCTAATTGCCCTTGAGAAGGTGATGGTGAGCTGCCTTCTTGAACCGCTGCAGTCCATGTGGTGTAGGTACACCCACAGTGCTGTTAGGGAAGGAGTTCCAGGATTTTGACCCAGCGACAGTGAAGGAACGGACATATAATTCTAAGTCAGGATGGTGTGTGACTTGGAGGGGAACTTGCAGGTGGTGGTGTTCCCATGCATCCGCTGCCCTTGTCCTTCTAGCTGGTAGAGGTTGCAGATTTGGAAGGTGCTGTCGAAGGAAACCTTGGTGAGTTGCTGCAGTGCATCTTGTAGATGGTACACACACTGCTGCCACTGTGCGTCATTGGTGGAGGGAGTGAATGTTTAAGGTGGGTGCCAATCAAGCGGGCTGCTTTGTCCTGGATGGTGTTGAGCTTCTTGAGATTGTTGGAACTGCACTCATCCAGGAGAATCTGATTTGTGCCTTGTAGATGGTGGACCTGAACGGTGACTAATGCTTTCAGTGAAAGGGAAGAACTGGAATACTAAACAGACTCCTAGAACTATGAATATAACTATTTATACCTGTATGTGGCAAGACCAGAGTCTCTCAGGTATGCTCCAACACTGACGATTCACGGGAAGCTTTTTTATTAATGCCGACAAGAGAGTGGATAACTTAAAAGTAGATTTTTTTTAAACCAGATTCAAGTGTCCTGTGTGAACTATGCCTGTCATGGAGCTGAAAGAAATCACCAACATTGGCAAAGCCATGCTGTTAAACAAGAGGGTCCATCAGAGCAGATACCCAGCACTGACACCTTCCCTCAAGAGTGGCCTCCAATACCTTCGGTGTAGGGCTGTCCCAACACCAGCGTTCATGAGAGCTCTCTGAGCAAGACTCACAGTGTTTACTGTTATTTAGGGCTGGTTTTCTGCCGGTGACCCAGATCATGTCAGAACTGTATTAAGACTGTACCCATGTTCCCTCCCCCACCCATTTCCCCACCAAAGCTCATCCCACGCAGGAACTTTGCAACCACCATTCAGATGAGGTTTGCAGTCAGAGTCACGTGGGAGCTCAAGTTTGGAGGACCATTGTCCGGGGCACTATGCCTCCCTAGCTTCCCTCTCCCCCAATCGTCTTGTTTAATGAGGTGCAGGTCTGAAGAGAGTCAATATATAACTGTGTCTTGACATTTTAAAAACTAGCTCTGTGTCCTCCACTAAAACAATAGGGTTTCTGTCTCCCAAACAGAGCAAAAAATAAGAATAAATGATTGTGGTGACATGTGGAATAGGCCACACAGCACCCCTCCTTTCAAAGTGAATGTAGTGGGATCCTAGATGATACAAAGACTGTGAGACCTGCCTGTAACGATGGGGTTTCTTCACTCCACCAGTGGAAGGGGCACTCTTGCGGGCTGCCTTGGTGGCAAGCTGCTTGCGTGGGGCCTTGCCTCCAGTGGATTTACGAGCGGTCTGCTTTGTACGAGCCATTGTAAGGAGTTTTCACACCGAGATGCTGTGAAGAAAGCAAAGGAAGGAAAATGCAACATAGTCAGCAAATGAGAGACATTCAAAACGCTGGACGGAGGTGCGAGATAGTACAAACATTATCTTTGGTTGCCCTGGGAAACACTGGCAAGGTCAGTGAAAAATTGGTAGGAATACAACATACATGAAAACAGAAGTGGCCCAAGACTAAAAACTCAAGATATAAGATACAGTGTTATGAATAATTCACTAGGAAAATCAAATGGAAAATAGTAAGCTTGATTCGTGCTCAGGAACTTGCATCATGTCACATTTAACAATTCTTGATATTGCCATCAGATGGAGCTCTGCACATCTGTATGGAGATAAGCAATCCTCATGTTTGACTTGTTGGCACTGGTTAAAATGCTCAAGATTTGTGCTATTAGCTGCTCACCAGGGGGAGGGATAGCGTGGAACTGCCTTTTCAGCTTTGCTACTTGGGCAAGTATCATTCTAGTTTGACTATAAGACAAAAAATAGGTACATTGCTACCAGCTGCTAAGTCCATGTGCAAATCTGAAAGGTGGAGGGACTTGCTCATTGCAATCATTTGCAACTCTTCCGTGACCAATTTGTTCAGCCAAAGTTAAGATATTCACCCAATTCTATAAACTACAACACACACAGGCAAAAAACTTCAAGTCACAAACAACTTGTGTTTATATAACACTTTAATATAATAAAACCCTCCAAGGCACTTCACAAGAGCATTACAAAACACATAAAGAGATATTAGGGCAGATGGAAGAAGTATATTTTGAGGGGTGTCTTGACTGAGGAAAGTGAGCAAGAGAGATGGAGAGATATTGGGAGGGAATTCCAGAACTTGGGGTCTAGGGAACTGAAGGCACAACCATCAATGGTGCAGTGATTAAAATTGGGGATATTCAAAGGCCAGAATTAGAGGAGTGCAGAGATCCTGGTGGGGGGGGGGGGTGTGGTGTGTGGGGCCAGAGATTACAGAGATAGCGAGGAAGCGGGGTGATAGAGCAATTTGAAAACAAGGATAAGAATTTTTAAATCGATGGATTAACCAGGAGCCAATGTAGGTCAACACATTTTTGGATGAGCTACAGAGGATGCTGCCCAGGAGTGCAAAATAGCTGAAAACTGATAAACAATCGTATCTGTAAGCTTCTGCAAACAATTACATAAGGAAAATCAACATTCTATCAATGTAAAATACAGTTCATCATTAAAAAATAGGCTTTTCAAAAAAAAGCTTTTTTGTAAGTAAACTACATCTTGTATAGCAAATGAGCAATTCAGTCAAAATGTCTTTAAGGAAATAGGTTAACACTTGGAACAAATGGTCCGCATAAGGAACTGTAAGGCTTTCAAAAAGGAAGCAGTTCTTGCATCTGTAGGGATCCGTGGAGCTGTCTTACAAGGAAGAAAGTGGATGACTAGATGGCGTTCTGCTGTAACAGGCAATGGCAGCACCCAACCAAACACATACACAGATTTGATAGAGGTGTTCAGAATCATGACACAGATCTGACAAAAGAGACAGGGAGAAACTGTGGCCGAGAACCAGAGGACTCTGGTTCAAGGCAATTGGCAAAAGCAACATGAAGAAAAACCTTTCTACACAGTGAGCGATTAGGATCTGGAATGCACTGCCTGAGAGTGTGGTGGAGGCAGCTTCAATCATGGCTTTCAAAAGATAATTGGATAATTATCTGGAGAAAAGATTTGCTGGGTTATGGGGAAAGGGGGAGGAAGGGGACCGAGTTCCTCTTGCAAAGAGCTGACATACACACGACAGGCCGAGTGGCCTCCTTCTGTGCTGTTGTAACCATTCGATGATTCAGCACAAAAATGGTGGTTGTCTTTTATCAAATCAAACGTTTAAAGTTTCTTCTTCAAAGTATGGAATCCCTCTGTTAAAAATATATATTTTTAAAAGCTTCACTCAAGTTTAACTCGATTTCCCTGCTTCAATGGAAAACTATTCCACTGACCAACGTGGCATCATTTTTTTTTAAGACTGTTCATGTAAACTGAGTCAAAGCTTGGGAAAAAAAACTCCATCTAGCGCCCCAGTGAAATTCGGTAGATTTGCACGGAGCACATTCATTGGAAAACCTACTCGATGGGTCGAAAAAGAAAAAGTCCCCTACAATTAACCAGGTTGAAGGTTCATTCCCAAAACACTCGGGGCGGACTAAACTTTTGTGAATGGAATTCGACAGTGACATGACCCAACTACTGCCCCCTTTCTAAACCAGTAGGGCCTGTGACCAAAACAAAAATCCACCCCCCATAACTGACAAGTCGGTCTGCTTTCCACCAAGAAAATTTGACATTCCTACATCTCTTATGGTTACAAGATCATTCATTACATTCTGCTCACAAAGCAGTTTTGCTACAAAAAATTATTTACAACCGCAAATTGAAATTTGCAATTGCATTTATCTAACTTTGCAAATTGCAATGCATGTTTTAAAATAAATCATGAATCCAAGCGTTATACACTTTGAAGGCAATTAGTGCATGTATTAAATTAATTCAACGTAATTTAACATTAAACTTGCATAAACCCTTCAATCTCTTATTGTTATGCAGTCTGAAGTCATGGGAAATCCCCCGTCTTGGCTACATCAGCTCAATGTCAGCTGATCCAGAGTGCGAACGGGATCCTGGGATTTGTAGTTCCTTGGGAATGCCCCCAAACTTCAATGGCAAGGGAGGGAACTACAACGCCCAGAGTGCACTGCGAGGATAGCGCATGCGAGCTCCTGCAAACCTCCCTTATCGCTCCATGGCTGCAAGAGCAGGGAGAGAAGGAACTACAAACACCCAAGTTGAACAGCGGGCGACCGTCGCGCCTGCGTGGACCCGAGCCGTCGCCTCCCCCGCCCCCCACACCAATGATTGACAGCCACCGCCAGCCAATCGCCAGCGCGCCCGGGAGGGCAACCCAAGCGGCCGAGATGACAGACAGGGGGGGCCAGCCAATGGGCGCGGCGGGGCCAAGGGGCGCTATCCAATCGCAGACGGAGGGCGGGTTCCGGAGGGGAAGAGGGGGCGTGGCTTGGTGGTTTTTTTTAAAACCAAGTTCGGTTGGTCGGCTGCGCAGGCGAGCGCGAGAAACATGAAGGCGCTGCGAAAGCGAAGCCATGGCAAAGGGGGAAGAATCGACTGCGGCGGGAGCGGAAAAACAAACAAGCGACCAAAAAACACCACAAACTCGACAATAGCCACCAATTCCTCTCAGAATCCAAAATCAGAGTCTTTAAACTTCCTGAAGAGATCTAGAAAGCCGATTTCGAGCGATTTTTTTTAATTCCTTAAGTGAGAGCGGCGGCTTTTTTTAAAAAACAAAACAATTTTCTCTCGAAGCGCCAAGGCCTTTTTTTGTGTCTCGGGGCTGAGGCGATTTTTTTTTTCTCTCTCCTCTCCTCCCTTCTCGACGGCTTTTTTTTTCCCCCGGCGGAAAGTTGGAAGTTTTTAAGAAAAAAAACAAAACAAAAACCGCCGCAAGTCGGGCGGGAGAGGTAAGGAAGGGTTCCCTCGGGCCGAGGGGAGGACGGCGCCGGCCGGCCAGCGGAGAGAGCGCTCACCTTTTCTTTCCCTCGAAGGAGAAGCCCAAAGAGAAGCGAAGTCGGGTCTGACACAGACAAAAGGGCCGTCGGTCTGTGGGACTGAGAAAATGGCGGCCGCAGGGGCGACAGGCCCACAATGCACCACGCGCACCCAGGGCATCAATAGACAAGGGCAAGAAACTTGGCCAACTTGCCCAACTCTTACTCCTACCTTTTGGCTTTCTCTCTCTATCTCTCTCTTTTTTACTCTTTTTTTTGCCTCATTTTTTTAACCCCAATTTTTCTCCCCATGAACCTTCACCTCCAACCAAAATCAACCAATTTTTCTTTTTGGATCATCTTTCACTTGTCCAACTACTTAATTGTCTTTTTTTGTTGTGTGGAGGCATTCATTCCCCCTCCCCGCCACCATGAACCATCATTTGACCCAGTTCTCATTTGGATCATGTTTCGTTTGCCCAACAATTTTCATTGTTTTCTTTACCCCAATTCGGATTTTACTTGCTCAACTTCTTCATGGGTTCTCCCATCTTTTTAACCCCCTCCGTTTTCCTCGCCATGAATCTTTGCCTCCATAATCAACCAATTTCTCTTTTTGATCATATTTCACTTCTCCAACTTTAATTTTTTGTATGGGGGGGGCCTTCATTTTTTTACCCCCACGAACCGTCATTCAACCAATTTGTCTTTTTTGATCATGTTTCGCTCTCCCAACCTTTTCATTTTTTTGTGGAGGTCTTTTTACACCCCCCCCCCCCCAACTTACTACTTCATTCAGCTAAATTCTCATTTTTAATTTTAATTTTACTAGCTCAACTTTTAAATGGGTTTTTTTACCCACCCATTTTCCTTGACATGAATCTTCACCTCATGAGCCAACCAATTTCTTTTCTTTTTCATCCTATTTCACTTGCCCAACTCTTCATTTTTTTTTGTGGAGGTCTTCATTTCTTAACTCAATTATTTTCATCGCCTCATAATTCAACTAATTCCTTTTTAACACACATTTTACTTGCCCAGTTTTTAATTGGGCGTTTTGGGGTTTTTTTGCTTTCTTCCCCCGCCCCCCATCATATTTTCCTTGCTATGAATCTTCATCTCAAGTCAACCAATCTCTCCCTTTTGATCATATTTCTCTTAGCCAACTTTTTCATTGGATTATTCAGACTTATTTTCACCCAATTTCTCTTTTGACTATACTTTTACTTGCCCAACTTTTCATTGGATCTTTTTAGGGTTCTTCATTTACACTTTTTTTTTGCCCCGTGAATCATCGCCTCATAATTTAACCAGCTTATTTCTTTTTTCAAATTGTAATTTTACTTGCCAAACTTTTTGTGGGTTCTCCCTCCCCTATTTTCCTTGATGTGAATCATCATCTCATAAATCGACCAGTTTCTCCTCTTTGATCATATTTCACTTGCCCAACCTTTTGCTGGGTTTTTTTGTGGCGTCTTCATATTTTCCCTCATGCACCTTTACCTCATGATTCAATCAGTTCCTCCTCTTATCATAATTTGATTTACCCAACTTCTTTGATGGATTTTTCTGTGGTTCTTCATTTTTTACCCCTTGAACTATAACTTCATAAATTCAACTAATTTCACTTTGTGATCATATTTCATTGGCCCAACATTTTCCTTGTTTTTTTGAGTTCTTTAAATCTTTACTTTCATTTTCACCCATGAACCACTGTCTCATAATTCACAGTTTTCACTTTTTCATAATTTTACTTGTGAAACATTTTCATAGGTTCTTCATTTGTTCACATCTCTTTCCGCTGCCCCCGCCCTGGCTATTTCTTTTTGCTGGAAACCATCACATAAATTTAACTAATTTCTCCTTTTTATCATAGTTTTATTTGTCCAACTTTTTCATTTCACTTTTTGGGTTTCTTCACACACATTCCCCCCAAGCCATTGTCCTTGCCATGAATCTTCACCTCACAAATCAACTACTTTTTCCTCTTTTTGATCACGTTTCACTTGCCCAACATTTCGTTTGATTTTTTTTGTGGAGATCGTCATAGTGTTTTTACCCTCATGGGCCATAATCCAACCAGTTTCCCCTTTTTTAAATCATAATTTGTCTTGCCCAGGTCTTTTCATTGGATTATTTTGGGGTACTTCATTTTTTATCCCCATTTCATGCCCCATGAACCATCAACTCATAAATTCAACCAATTTCTCTTAATCATAAATTTACTTTCACAACTTTTTCATGGGTTCTTCGTTTTTTTTCAGCCTACGTAGGTTTTCCTTGGCATGAATTAACACAATTTCTCTTTTTGATCATATTTCATTTGGTATTTTTTGTAAAGTCTTCATTTTATTTTACTCATCACATTAGTTCAACATTTTTTTAATCATAATTTTACTTGCCCAACTTTTTCATTGGGTTCTTTTGGGGTTTATTTATTTTTTCTCACCCCCCCTCCAACTTTCTTTTCCTGGCTATGAACCTTAACCTCCTAAGTCATCAATTTCTCCCTTTTGATCATATTTGACTTGCTGGGTTTTTTTTTTAGTTCTTCCAATTTTTACCCCTTTTTTTGCCCCATCAATCATTAACAAATATCTCATCATTATTTTACCCTCTTTTTATTGGTTACTGTGGAGGTTCTTATTTTACCTCCCATATTTTTGCGCCATGAATAATCACCTCATGACCAATTTTTCCTTCTTTAGTCATAATTTTACTTTGTAACTTTTTCATTGGCTGTTTCTTCATTTTTACACCCATCTCCCCAACATTTTCCTTGCCACACAGCCAACCAATTTCTGCTTGTTTCGACCATACTTGCCCAGCTTTGCGTTGGGATTTGTTACTTTCTGTCCCCACCAACTGCCCATTTTTGTCCACATGAACCTTTTCTCAAGTCAACCAATTCTTCTTTGACCATAATTTATCTTTTGTTTTGAGTTCTCTTCATTTTTTTTCCCACTTCATTTTCCTTGCCATGAGTCTTCAACTCATAATTCAGCCAATTTTTCCCTTTTGAACATAACCTCACCTCCCGTTTTTGTTGGCATGAATCGTCAGCTCCTAGGTAAACTAATTTTGCCCTTTTGACTAACTTTACTTTGGCAACTTTTTGGTTTTTTTAGTTTTTCTTTCAATTTTCCCACCCAAATTTTGTTGCCATGAATATGTGGCTCAGTCAACCAGTTTCAGCTTTTGGTCATAATTCTCTGCCAGCAGCAACCTATTTGCCCTACTACCCTCCCCTTCCTAACTACTGCTACCACCCATTAAATTGTATTGTCTTTTTTTCCCCCCTTAAATACATTTAATCTTACCACACAGTTTCCTTTACGACCACAGTATTCATTTATATGCTGTTGAGGTTTATTCTACAAAATTAAGGATGGGTGGGGTGTTGGTTGGGCTCTGTCATATGACATTTTAAGGCATTGACTGACATTGTAATAGAAATATAGACAATGTTTGGCGTGGAAGGAGCTAACAATTGTGTCTACATTGTTATGATAGCCCAGGGTGGGGCGATATCATAAAACCCTGTCTTTTCCAAAGGTGTGTTTAAAAAAAAACTAAGACAATTTAAAAAGTTTATTGCAGATAAATTTTGTATTGGAGGTGATTAAAGTAAACAGTATTCTTAGAGCTATTAATTACAGCAGTTCTGTTAGATGTTTAATTAACTGTACAAGAAGCAGTCACCTCAATGAGACTCTCCATTATGATGTCAGTAATATTTTTACACTTTTGAAATCTAAGTATTATTTTTTCTATGATTAATCCATCCCTGACGCAGTTTTGTTCTGTGTTCTTGCAAGCTAAAGTGTTATGCATGTAATACAGTTTGCCCAGCCCTGAAGACATTTGCAAACTTCCAATAATTTATATTATCTATTTTTATTAAACTTGGATTTGAAATAAATAATTACCATTGCATTCCAATAGCTCTAATGAAGGGCCATAATGTTCACATTTGGAATGCCAATATTTTTGAATAAAGTTTTCTGCTCTTTTAACAATACTGCAAACTGAAACACTTCTTTCCAAGTAAGAAGACCAAACCCTTGTCTATTGTAAAAAGAGCTCCTCCTAATAACAAACCATGGATTTGTATGTTTCAAAAGTGATTCTTCATCGAGATCTGCAATATGTTTATATATATTCCCCATCTAATTTTATAGTGGTTACTTAAATCATTTGAGTTCCAAATCCATCTTAATTGCATAAGAACCTGAAATCCAATTTTTTTGGCTATTTGATAACTTCAAAAATATTTCTTTGTTAATCTCCTGCAATGTTGCATACATGGACTGAAAATCAACTTAGTCTTTGGGTGAAAGTAGGTTTGTAGAGTAAGAGGTTATTGGACTAGGGCTTGCATATAGAATTCAGCCTCCATTTTAAAGTTATGCATTCTATATTTTTTAAATTGCCATTATAAAATCATAATCTGCATTTCTAATTGAAACCGCTTACATAGATCTGTCATGCTATAGGTAGATTTTGTGGCCAGCACTGCAGTGTGGATAAATGTTAGGTTATCCATTTTGGTAGCAAAAACAGGAAGGCAGATTATTATCTGAATGACTATAAATTGAGAGAGGGGAATGTGCAACGAGACCTGGGTGTCCTTGTACACCAGTCGCTGAAGGTAAGCATGCAGGTGCAGCAGGCGGTAAAGAAGGCAAATGGTATGTTGGTCTTCATAGCCAGAGGATTCGAGTACAGGAACAGGGATGTCTTGCTACAATTGTACAGGGCCTTGGTGAGACCACACCTGGAATATTGTGTGCAGTTTTGGTCTCCTTATCTGAGGAAGGATGTACTTGCTATAGAGGGAGTGCAGCGAATGTTTACCCGACTAATTCCTGGGATGGCGGGACTGACATATGAGGAGAGATTGAGTCAGTTAGGATTATATTCGCTGGAGTTCAGAAGAATGAGGGAGGATCTCATAGAAATCTATAAAATTGTAACAGGACTAGACAGGGTAGATGCAGGAAGGATGTTCCCAATGGTGGGGGAGTCCAGAACCAGGGGTCATAGTCTGAGGATATGGGGTAGACCATTTAGGACTGAGATGAAGAGAAATTTCTTCACCCAAAGAGTGGTGAACCTGTGGAATTCGTTAGCACAGAAAGTAGTTGAGACCAAAACATTATGTTTTGAAGAAGGAGTTAGATATAGCTCTTGGGATGAAAGGGATCAAAGGGTATGGGGAGAAAGCAGGAGCAGGCTATTGAGTTGGATGATCAGCCATGATCATAATGAATGGTGGAGTGGGCTCGAAGGGCCGAATGGCCTACTCCTGCTCCTAGTTTCTATGTGACGCATTTACATGTGTAATCCATTAAAAAATATGGATGTAGGAATTTATGATGGAGATTAGTGGCAGAATGTGTAATGTTTTTAATATATAAATATGTTAATTTACTGGCAAAACCATTTGGCCTATAGGTTAACTTTCATTCTCTTAACTAATGAAAATGTTACTTTCAACCAAAATGATACATTCCAATACTACCTTGGTTCAGTCCTTCAACCAGCCTCTATATGTATTTCCTGTAGATTTTTTTGTGCTTGTAATTCAAACATTGATCTCAAATGTAAGATGAATGGATTGAGGAGTAGCTATAATTATGCCTCAATCTTCTGGAACCACTGCTATAGGATTTCAGAGGATTTCTGCTGGTCAAGCATCACAGAAAACTCTTGTTCTTCAGCAAATTCAAAAATAAATATAACTGAACAGGTTTCCTACATCTCCCAGACTTGGAGGTTTCTGGTAGACCTATCTTAGTGATATGTTGATAATGGAGGTGTCATAGCTGAAGTGGAAACATGACAGCAGATGGCAATAGTAGACAATTCAGAAAACAAATCGAATCATTTTCTGATTACATTCTTTTTTTCAATTAAAACATTTTTCTGCTGTTGGAATGCTCGTCATCAGTTCTATGAGAAAAGGCTTGTGGAGTAAAGGGATGAGCACATAGAAGCACAAGACTACATTACGTCAGATAAGCTTGTATTTTTGTATTTAAATGGGAGGGGGTGGTGGCCCTTCTAAATTATCAGGTTTATCGTCAGAACCATGTAGAACATAAATTCCATGTTCAGTTCCCTTTGTTGACTTATCTGATAGCTGGGATGGCGGTAGGGGTGGTATGTTGACTTAGGGAAGGGCAATCTGATCACTGTCCATTGACTGTGACTGGTAGTGGGTAGTCAACAAGGACAGTGATGATCAGCTGCAGTACTGACCACAGCTGAATATTTGAATAATATTTTCACATTCACCATTAATGGCACCTGTGAATAATGGGCCCCTAATTGAAATATCAGAAGGTGGCTGGCATTTGTGAAACTACCTGTGCTGAATCAAAATCTTCAGGAAGAAAGAAGGTTAAATTTGAATCCTTGGTTTCATTGCTAGATGTGGAGACAAGAGTATTGGAATTGGTTCACCTATCGCAGTGTTGGTCTTCAGGAATAAAATATGAAAAATACACTTCACCTTCAGAATATGATCTGAGTAAATCAAGAAAGGATAATGAGATACAAACTGCAGCAAGTGTTCCATAATGTGTAACATGAGTATGTTACAAGCCTAAGTGCAGTATCAGAGTGGGGCCTGTTAATTGGAGATCTTGAAGATGAAGGGATGTTGGAAAACTGATATTCTTCAATTCAAGATTTCATTGTTTTGAGCCATTTAAGCTGTTGACTAAAGAAGCTGCTGAAGATGCCGAGATTGCAGCTAAACAGCAATGAAATCCAGTGACTAAATAGCAGGAGTAAGGGTCCAGCAATCTCTAGACCTGGACTAGTAATCCAGAGAATGAGAGTTCAAATCCTCACTATGGTAGTTAATAGAAATCTGCAACTAAAAAGCTGATCCCAGCAAAAGTGACCACGAAGCTGTCAGATTATCATTAAAAACCCAACTGATTCATTCATGTTCTTTCAGGAAGGAAACCTGTCATCCTTACCCAGTCTGGCCCATATGTGACTTAAGTACCACACCAATGTAGTTTACTCTTAACTGCCCTCTGAAGTGGCCTAGCACATTATTTATATCCAAAAACTGCGCCACATTCTTAAGGGTGACACCCCTACCCCAGTATTGAATTAAGAAATACAAGAATAAAGTACATCAGCCCAAATGGACTACTATAGTGAAGTTGTAATTGCTATCCTGTTGATAATTGATAACCAGCCAATCTTATTAATAGGACCTAGAACAGTGGGTTTTTTTCCTGTTGCACCCCAGCTAACCCTACAAGATAGTACTGGTAAGAGGAAATGTGACACCAGCTGAACAAATAGCTGACAACTGACCTTATGCTGTGCTGCTAAACTGCAATTATAGCCTGATGAACTCCATCAGCACGCCACTTGTCTAAGTAGGAAGTTTTATTGCAAAACAACAACATACAATTATATAGCACCCTCAAGGTAGGAGATTATCCTAAAGTGTGCTATAAGAGGAGTTTAAGGAGGGAAGACCAGAGCTTAAGGCTATCAGTAGTGGAGCAATGAAAATCAGGGTTGCTCAAGAGGCCAGAAGGAGAAATCACAGTGCAGAAGAGGCCCTTCGGCCCATCAAGTCTGCACTGACATGTAAGAAACATCTGACCTACCTACCTAATCCCATTTACCAGCACTAGGCCCATAGCATTGAATGTTATGACGTGCCAAGTGCTCATCCAGGTACTTTTTAAAGGATGTGAGGCAATCCGCCTCCACCACCCTCCCAGACAGTGCATTCCAGACCATCACCACCCTCTGGGTAAAAAAGTTTTTCCTTACATCCCCCCTAAACAACCTGCCCCTCACCTTGAACTGTCCCCTCATGACTGACCCTTCAACTAAGGGCTGCTCCCTATCCACCCTGTCCATGCCCCTCATAATCTTGTACACCTCGATCAGGTCGCCCCTCAATCTTCTCTGCTCCAATTAAAACAACCAAAGTCTATCCAACCTCTCTTCATAACTTAAATGTTTCATCCCAGGCAACATCCTGGTGAATCTCCTCTGCACCCCCTCCAGTGCAATCACATCCTTCCTATAATGTGGTGCACAGAACTGTACACAGTACTCCAGCTGTGGCCTCACCAAGGTTCTATACAAGTCCAACATGACCTCCCTACTTTTGTAATCTATGCCTCGATTGATAAAGGCAAGTGTCCCACATGCCGTTTACACCACCCTACTAACAAGCCCCTCCGCCTTCAGAGATCTATGGACATACACGCCAAGATCCCTTTGTTCCTCGGAACTTCCTAGTGCCATGCCGTTCATTGAAAACTTCCTTGTCAAATTACTCCTTCCAAAGTGTATCACCTCACTTTTCAAGGTTAAATTCCATCTGCCCATTTGACCACCCCGTCTATATCTTCCTGTAACCCAAGACATTCAACCACACTGTTAACCACCCGACCAATATTTGTGTCATCCGCAAACCTACTAATCCTACCCCCCACATAGTCATCTATGTCGTTTATATAAATGACAAATAATAGGGGACCGAGCACAGATCCTTGTGGTACGCCACTGGACACTGCCTTCCAGTCACTAAAGCATCCCTCTGTCTCCTACAAGTAAGCCAATTTTGAATCCACCTTATCAAATTATCCTGTATCCCATGTGCATTTGCCTTCTTTATAAGTCTCCAATGTGGAACCTTGTCAAAGGCTTTGCTGAAATCCATATAAACTATCTCAACTGCACTACCCTCATCTCCACACCTGGTCACCTCCTCAAAAAATTCAATCAAATTTGTTAGGCATGACCTCCCTCTGACAAAGCCATGCTGACTATCCCTGATCAAACCTTGCCTCTCCAAGTGGAGATAGATACTCTCCTTCAGAACTTTCTCCAATAGTTTCCCTACCACTGACGTGAGACTCTCTGGCCTGTAGTTCCCTGGCTTATCTCTACAACCCATCTTAAATAGTGGAACCACATTAGCTGTTCTCCAGTCCTCTGGCACCTTCCCCATGGCCAGAGAGGAATTAAAAATTTGGGTCAGAGCCCCTGCGATCTCCTCCCTTGCCTCCCTCAGCAATCTGGGACACAAATCATCTGGACCTGGAGATTTGTCCACTTTTAAGCCTGCCAACACCTCCAATACCTTGTCACTCCCTATATCAATTTGCTTAAGAACTTCGCGGTCTCTCTTCCCCAAGTTCGATACTTCATCCTCATTCTCTTGGGTGAAGACAGATGTGAAATATTCATTCAACACTCTAGCAATGTCCTCTGGCTCCACGCATAGACTGCCCCCTTGGTCCCTTATGGGCTCTACTATTTCCCTGGTTATTCTCTTCCCATTGATAATGCAGTGATCTTGAAGGGTTAAAGGCAGAGTTAGCTGCTAAACCTCAGAAGATGGTTATATTTTAAACTCTCTTAATTTAAGGTAAAACAGAATGCCCTGGAATGGGGGATGGTGTTAAATTGTACTGCACTCTGCCCTGTGACAGGCCCATTTGTTTGGATTGCCCTGGGGAAAAGGGGCCCAGATTACGCCCTGTTGAAAATCAGGTACAAGCTTTAACACCTGGTCACAAAGGAAAAGGCAGGTGGCCTTACTGTTGCTGACTTACAGACTCGGTGTCCAACCAAAGGAGTTGGGGAGAGAAAACCCACAACAGACACTGCCATGCAAGCAAAAAAAGGACAACTTTTTGGTTAACCACCAAACGAAGAACTGGTGAGGATGCAACCCATGTTTGAGGAAACAAGAATAGTGAAAAGTTAGAGACCACAGAATTTGCAGACAAAACTTTACAACAGGGAGTCCATTTGATTATGCTCAAAGGGTTGAGTGAGCAGGGCTTGGTTTAAAAGAACACTGGAGGATTCCCTTTGGCAAAGCAGGGAGAAAGGATCCTGTTAATGCTGTGAGGAGCTGGACTTTATATTTAAGATTACGTGTCTATGGAGATAAACTTAAGATTACATGTCTATGGAGAGTGCAGTTTTCTACACACCAATTCTCCTGGTAATTATTTGATCTTACCATCATTACTACCATTGAGGATTTCATCATTGACAAAGGTGCCTCTGATCTATTAGCTGCATTTTCCTGCCCAACTAAACACTCACAGCCCTTGCCCTCATTATCAATTGCAAAAATATACCATTCTTTCCAAAAGCTACCTCACTTATAATGTCGCTTCCATCTTTAAAATCTTTGATATATCACAATGTGCTTATCTCTAGTGAAACCTGCATCCAATTCTACATTATCATCATCCCTCTTCCGGCAAATCTCTGCTGGCTCCCTAGCCTCCAATGCCTTGAAATCAAAGAAGTTCTTGTTATTGTTTGAAAATCCTTCCATGGCCTCTCCCATACTGCATCTGCAACCTTCTTCCAGTTGAATGTTCTAGCCTATGCTGTCTGATTTTCAATAATTGGTCTAATGTCCTTCCATCCACTTCACCATCAGTGGCAGACTCATCAGCTGTCACAGTCCTTCTCTTGAACATTCTTCCAACCTGCAAAATCCTTCTCAAAATTGGTATTTTAAATCACACCTTCAGCTGCCTTCCTGCTAATGAGGTAGAAGAAAAGAGATGGGAAGAGGCTCGTGTAGAGTATAAACACAGGCATAGACCTGTTTGGCTGAGTGGTCTGTTTCTATGGTGTAGATTGTGATATTGCTGTTTCTTAGATCTTTTGTTAATATTCCTCATAGAGAAGTCCCAGAACCATTAGGGATGGGCAACAAATTGTTGGCCTTGCCAGCGACGCCCACATCCCAAGAATGAATTTAAAAAATCAAACCAGAATCAGAATTTCTAATGCAATTGGTTGCATTTGCTAAAATTACAAATTGTAAAGAACTGTTCCTCACACACTTTTAATCTCACCTGTTCACAAATTTGAGCGAAAGACCAGCTAAAATGATTCTGGCAGGCAATATGTTCATCGAGGTCACTGTTTCCATTGCCACTATTAAGAGATCAGCTTTGCCACAATTGTGTTACTGTTGCCACAACAATACAACCATTGTTGTCCTGAGCTTATTTTGAGATCGCTATGGCACCAACTATGGGGCTGTTGTCATGGTATTATCATGGAATCAGTGTTCCCATGACTCATTACAGGGTTTGTGTCAACAACCATGTTATGGGGTATCTTTGTGCCCCAGTAGTGTGTGAGGTTCTTACCATTTTGATATCAGGATAACCTGACGGGGAAACTTGCTACCAGCAATTAACACCATTCTGTTTACAATGATATAATTGTTAGAATAAACACAATTTCTTACATCCCCAATGCTCCTTTTCTTAAAATCGTTAAACTAGGTATCATCTAGTTATTGCTTCCTGATTTATTTCTCTCCACCTTGATGACATGCTGTATTAATAGTCTTGGCCACTGATTTTTAAAAATTATACATTGTATATAATTGTTTAATTACATTGTGTGGAATTTACAGCAAAAAAAAAAGTATTTGGCCCAACTGGTCTGTGCTCCACACTAAACTCCTTGCATGGTCCTTCACCTAACCCGATCAGCATACCGTAACTAACTTCAGGACAGGAAAGAAGGCAGCACAGTTGGAAGGGCTGCACCTCAAATATTTGGATGCACTTCAGTACAAGCCTGACGTGGAGGGGAGCAAGTCAAAGGACCTCCTGATGTGTCTTTTGGCCTGGCCAAGCTGGCCATTAACAGGCCCAGGCAGTGTATGGCCAAGGATAGGGGGATAATTTTTTCCAACTGCCTGCCTCTCTTCCACAGCTAGATCTGTGCCTGGGTGTCCCCAGATTAAGGAGCATTCAATGTCTGCTATTGCATTTGAGACAGTGCGTGACAGGTTGGCATGGGAGGCACCAGAGTGCATAGTAGGTACCAACAACATTATTATGCTTTCCTTTTATTTCTATGGTTGGAGTTTATTAATTAGATCCCTTTACAAAGTAGTCACTTCTGTTAATTTGATTTTTGATTGACGACAACATTTCGACACTTAAAAGTAGAAGAGGAATTCTGTTCAAAGGAGAAAAAGGTTGAATTACTATGATTATAGTATCACCTCAACAATGATTATTGGAGATCTCCATCATACTCTAAGTTTGGAAGACAATTTTATATCCTTCAGTGAGTTTTTTTAAAAACACTGATTTTTGACAATCATCTTTTTGTAACTATTGTATGAATAGCTATGATTCACACATGATTAATTAAATACATGTTTTGTACATTTAGATAATTCTCTTTCTTTTATCAAGGCACAGTTATATACATTTTATGAAGCTGTAATATATATTATTTGCAGTAAGTAGGTAGAGTCTGGAATGCACTACCTGGAAGTGTACTGGAGGCAGGTTCAATCAAAACATTCAAGAGGGCATTAAATTGGTGGGGTGGTAAATAGTGAGGAGAATAGCCTTAGATTATAGGATATAGACAGGCTGGTCAGATGGGCTGAAGGCAAATGGAATTTAATCCGGATAAGTTTGAGGTGATGCACTTGGGCAAGACAAACAAGGCACGGGAATACACAATAAATGGTAGGACCCTGGGAAGTACCGAGGATCAGAGGGACCTTGGTGTGCATGTCCACCAGTCCCTTAAGGTAGCGGGACAGGTAGATAAGGTGGTTAAGAAGGCATATGGGATACTTGCCTTTATTAGCCGAGGCATAGAATTTAAGAGCAGGGAGGTTATGCTGGAACTGTATAAAACACTGGTTAGGCCACAGCTAGAGTATTGTGTGTAGTTCTGGAATCCAATCCACATTATAGGAAGGATGTGATTGCACTAGAGAGTGCAGAGGAGATTTACCAGGATGTTTCCTGGGCTGGAGAGTTTTAGTTATGAGGAGAGATTGGATAGACTGGGGTTATTTTCCCTGGAGAATAGGAGATTGAGGGGGGGACATGATTGAGGTGAATAAAATTATGAGGGGCATAGATAGGGTAGACAAGAAGGAACTTTTCCCCTTGGTGAAGGGATCAATAAGAAGGGGGCATAGATTTAAGGTAAGGGGCAGGAGGTTTAGAGGGGATGTGAGGAAGAATTTTTTCACCCAGAGGGTGGTGGGAATCTGGAACTCACTGCCTAAAAGGGTAGTAGAGGCAGAAACCCTCATATCATTCAAGTAGTATTTGGATGTGCACTTGCAATACCATGGCCCTCAAGGCTTTGGGCCTAGTGCTGGAAAATGGGATTAGAATAAGACCATAAGATGTAGGAGCTGAAATTAGGCCATTCAGCCCATCGAGTCTACTCTGCCATTCAATCATGACTGATAAGTTTCTCAACCCCATTCTCCCGCCTTCTCCCCGTAACCGTTGATCCCTTTACCAATCAATAGTTAGGCATTTGTTTGACCAGTGCTGACTCAATGGGCCAAAGGGCCTTTTTCTGTGCTGTAGACCTCTATGACTCTATAATAATTTAAAAAGAAACAATGTGCAGGGTTACGGGGAAAAGGCAGGAGAATGGCACTAAGTCATAATGCTCATTTGGACACCCGGTGCAGACGCGATGGACCGAATGGCCTCCTTTTGTGCCATAAAAATTCTGTGATTGTGATTCTGAGTGCTTGTGGGAGGATTGTGCCCAGCACATGGGGTATATTGAAGGGAGAAGATTAGTGTTCTACATTGCAAGGGTTGGATGAAAGATGCTGTTATAGTTGTAACCTGGTGTACAATTACAGGAAATACAAAACCAATTAGACATTGCACCAGTGCACAAAACTGGTTCATTAAAAATAAAAAGCACGATGTAAGCAAAGTCAACAACGCTTTTATTGTGATCCAATACAAAATTGAGTTGTTCTGTAAGCAAACATTGTTTTTTCAATTATGCAGATCAGCAGCATAATACAATTCCTTTAAACACCCAGAAAATAAAAGAATTTGGAAGGGGTCTTCAAAAAAACACAAGCAACATTAAAAAGCAACTTCAACCCTGCAAGATCTTACAAGCCTAACCACCAGCCAGTGGAAGTTATGCCTCGCTGTCAATCATTAAAATTACATTTACTATCTTCATTAAAGGGGACAGTAATGTCCTGCTTCAATTATAACCTGCAAATCTGGCCCACACAATATACTGGGCCGTTGCTCCTGTACAGGTCTCCGAGCAACTGTTTCACTTGTAAACCGAAATATAATCTAGTGGCCATGACAGAAAAGAATTCACCCACGGACAGACAATGAGATGAAACATCAGCTATGGTCAAAGTGAAAACATGTGCACTAAATTTGTTCTGTGGTGTATTGGGTATGTTCATTTCCAACCCAATGGTGTTGATGTTTAGTCCTTGGCTTGCTGCATTGTTCCAGTGAAGCCCAACGCAAACTGGAGGAACAGCACCTCATCTTCCGGCTAGGCACTTTACAGCCTTCTGGGCTGAATATTGAGTTCAACAACTTTAGATCTTAAACTCCACCCCCCCATCCCCACCCCCTTCCCGTTTCTTCCCCCTCTCTTTTGTTCTTTCCAATAATTTATATAGATTTTTCTTTTCCCACCTATTTCCATTATTTTTAAATCTATACCTGTAATGCCCTGTCAGTCTTTCCACTCCACCCCACTAGAGCTGTACCTTGAGTATCCTGCCATCCATTCTTAATTAGCACATTTTCTTGGATAATATCACCACCTTTAACACCTCTTTGTTCCATTTGTCTGTGACATCTTTTGATTATCTGCTCCTATCACTGCTTGCTTGTCCCTACAACCACCCTCCCCAAACCTTAAACCAGCTTATATTTCACCCCTCTCCTAACTTTACTCAGTTCTGCTGAAGGGTCATGAGGACTCGAAACATCAACTCTTTTCTTCTCCGCCGATGCTGCCAGACCTGCTGAGTTTTTCCAGGTAATTCTGTTTTTGTAGTGTGTTTTCATTGTTGGTTTACCATTCTCTGTTTTGCATCTGTGTATGCCATCTCACTGCAGAGCCAGTAAACAGAACTTTATGGGTGCGTTTGCACTGCAACTTCATTGTTGTTGTGAAGTATTTTCCACTTGGCGGCAATTCAGCAGTTGCAATACAAATCCACCTTTTGGTCCCATAAGTGATTCCAGAGACAAGCACGAGAAGCCCTTGGAGACAGTGACATCATACAGTGAGGAGTTGACAGTGCAATGTCAAACTAGGTTTACAAAGTGGGCAGTTGATAAAACTTACTCAGAACCGCAGCATATGGGTAGGCTAGATTACAAACGTTTGCAGGGTTCTAGTGGTTGTGTCAAGCATATTGATCGGACTTCCTGATCACAGCCAAGCATGACAAAAAAAAAGTACTTCAGGCTGCAAAAAGGATAACTATGTCCTTTAATTCCAAAAGTAAACATTTTTGATCGTGTTATATCTTGCAATGCAGGAAGGAAAATAATACACCACTGTGCTTAAGCTGGTGGTGGGAAAAGCAAAAAAAAAACACACTTGTCAGACTGAAAATTCACAAGTTAAACCCCAGATAACTTTGGCCACTGCGACATCCCACGTAGACATCAGGAAACAGCCACGCCTTTTGCAGGCGTTTCAACCATCACCATCATAAAGTGTTCAGCCGAGGGGAACAAAGCAAACGGACGTTTAACTAGAATAAATGGAAGAAACATCAAACAAAGATAGTTATAAACCAGCGAGGAGTTAAGGGAGCAACAAATCTTCCACCTTCAAGCAAACCTGGAGCTATACATGGATGGATGCCCAAGCTATGTGCAATGCTCAGGCTATGTGCAATGCTCAGGCTATGTGCAATGCTCAGGCTATGTGCAATGCTCAGGCTATGTGCAATGCTCAGGCTATGTGCAATGCTCAGGCTATGTGCAATGCTCAGGCTATGTGCAATGCTCAGGCTATGTGCAATGCTCAAGCCAGGTCCAATGCCCAAGCCAGGTCCAATGCCCAAGCCAGGTCCAATGGCCAAGCCAGGTGCAATGCCAACTCATGTCACAAAATCTCGTGTTACATTTGTGCATTCTCTATGAAACTTTAAACTTCACAGATTATAAAGAGTATCCTTTGGAGCACCGTGGAAATTGAACTTTGTCAAGAGATGCAAAACAGAATTGGCTGTCCATCATATCTCCAGGTCTGATATTTGGTTATATTGAGCAATACTGATAGAGTCAGTAGCAGGTGGCAAATTCTGCCAATTGTGTCTGCATCCAAATCCAATTTCATCCATCATGATTTGTCGTTTTACTTCTTTCCCCCTAACTAGTTCAAGGAAAGGACATTAACCTACCTGCATAGATGCTGCCTGACCTGCTGAGCATTTTGAGAACATTTAATAGATAAATATTTGAAAGAAAGAGGAACATGGAAAGCAAAAAGGAATTAGAACTATGGCCTGTGTGGAGGACCAACACCAACATTGGCTGACTGTACCAGATGGACTGTTTAGGGTTGTAACTTTATGCCCCTTGACTCAGCTGCTGAGGTTTTTTTCTATTTTTTTTATGGGATGTGGACATCATTGGCAAGGCCAGTATTTTTGTTCCCCATCAATAATTGCTGCATCCGAGTGGCTAGGTCATTTCAGAGGGCATTTTAAGGATCAACCACATTGCTGTGGGTCTGGAGTCACATGTAGGCCAGACCAGGTAAGGACATTAGTGAACTAGATGTGTTTTTATGACAATCAATACTAGCACCCAAAGTGAATTTAAAAATTCATGGTTGTTTGTATTTCCAATGCTCTCCAAAGTTCTCCTGAAAACAAACAAAAACTTTCCAAAATGTTTGTTCTCGGTTCCATTCAATTCCTTTGCACATTTACCAGTTTGTATGAGATAAACTTTCAGAGCCATCCCGGGTACTGGCTGTACAGTTCAATGTCAGTGTGAATGGCCCTCTCCACCCACAGTGGCTCTACGGCATTCATACAACACCAGGCCGTGGGAGAAATTGATCTCACCCTCAGTGCCATAGGTAACACTTGGGAGAAGTGATTTTGGAAATTTGACAGTGTGCCACTAAAGGAGATATTAGGACAGGCGACCAAAAGCTGCGTTGCGAGGAGTGTCTTGAAAGAGGAAAGCAAGTTGGGGAGGTTTAGGGAGAGAATTCCAGAGCTTAGGGCCCAGGCAGTTGAAGGCACGGTCACCAGTGGTGGAGTGGTTAAAATTAGGGATGTGCAACAGACCAGAATTGGTGAAGTGCAGAGTGAGAGGGGGTTGTAGAAGGCTACAAAGATAAGGGGGACGAGGCCAAGAATGTTTTCAAAATGAGGCAAGAATTGTAAAATTTCCAGCAATGCAAGCCAGGTGTGGGATAACTAACTCATAAGACTGGTACCTAAACCAATCTTTCCACACCTGTCTGACTCAGTATCATAAACACTTTCCCACTAATCCATCATTTTAAAACAAGTCTCTCACCTGATCTAATTACAGCCCTACATGGTGTTACTGTTTAAGGGCTGCTTTGATTCCATTAACAATCTTCAAAAGCTTATCTGCAGAATCAACAAAGCCACCTCCATGCTGTGAGAAAAGAATAAAAGTGAATGCGTTTAATGATCTGGTTAGCTTGACAGGCATAATCTTTACTACTAAGATTAAAAAATTAGAATTGGGCATTGAAAAATATAAGCTAGGAAAGGAGTCCTGAAACTTGAACTTTCTTTACATCCATTGTTGAAAACTTTACAAGATCAGGACTTAAAAACAGTTACTGAGTGCAGGAAACAAAAAAATCAATATTTCAAACTACAGAACAGAACCTTAATTTATGGAAAATCTTTACAAAAATTAAAAGTAGGAACTCTTACTATTAATATCCCTTCAGTTTCAAGGGGAACTGGGTAACACACCAAATCCTCTTTACCAGCCAGACTCCTATCTGAAATGCATATGGACAGTTCTGGCCCATTTTCTTTTTAAAAAGATGAAAGTTAAAAGAAACTTCACTGTAATTTAGTAGCCGACTCCCACTCGAGGCCATCAAGGTAGGTGGGAACTGAAGAATGGCACTTTTTATTACTCATTCTCAGGATGTGGGTGTTTGGTGGCACCTATTGTCTATCCCTAGTTGCCAAGGTGGTGGTTTCTTCTTGACCCAGCAAGCCAGTCAAGGATCAACCGCATTAGTATGGGGTCAGAACCTTGGATAAGCCACACTGGGCAAGCAAAGCAGATCGCCTTTCCTAAATATAAAGCAAAAAGGACATTCGTAAACAAGTTGGGTTTAAATGACAATCACAGACAGATTTGGAAATTCCAAATTTTGGACAAAATTGAACTCCAATTCTCAAACGGTCATGGTGAGATTAGAACTGAAATTCTTCGATCGTCAGAGAGTAATCACTAGATTATTTGGAGTATTGTTTCGATGGCCAATACCTCCACTACCTCACCAGTGTTCTTTCTTCATGCAAGTTTCAAGGCATCACCACAACCCTTGATCCTATTCTGATGCAACATCTAAAACACATGCACCTCCAGCAGGGGTAGAAACCCTAACTTGTTTCAACCCTCCTATCTCGAGGCACATGGAGACCAAATTCAGCAACCTCCAACTCACTCCAGGCTGAAAGACTACACAGTACGACTCTGAAAACTTCTAAGCCATTGGACAGCCTCTAATTACAGAGTTAAGAAAGCACACACAATCTTCACTAACCAGTTTAGAATGGAGAAGCGTTTCTGAGCCCTTTATCTGAACCTCAAAACAGCCTGTATTTCCTTTGACAGCATTTCCAGTCTGAAAAAGAAAGGATATTTAAATAATCATCACATCGAACATGTCAATTTATGGCTGATCTCTACGTCAATTCCATTTACCATCCTTTGAACCAAATACCTGGAATACTCTTATGCAACAAATGTTAATCTCAATCTTATAGTTAAAAGTTATGGTCCTCTGCTAGTAAAACCTGAATGGGCAATATTGTATGAGGCACTTGTTTTGTTAGTTTTTAAAACCAATATATGATCTGTTATAAGTAGAGGAATGTTCTATGCACCCATTATGCTAGTCTCAAATATACAATTGAGCAATAAAGATCATTTGCATACAAAGCAATTAAATCCTTTTAAGAATGAAACGTGAAGGATAATCAAAAGCCACTCCTCTATTAGGAAGAGGAGGAGGCCAGTCCACTATTAAAGCCTCTTCCACCATTCCATAAGATCATGGCTGATCTGTGACCCAACTCAATGCACCCACCTTTTCTCCACATCTGTTAATGCCTTTGGTTAACAAAACATTAAACCTCAGATTTAAAATTAACAATGGATCTAACATCAATTGCCATTTTGCAGAAGAGAGTCCCAAACTTTTACTACAAGTGTTTCCTAATTTCACTCCTGAAAGGTCTGGCTCTCATTTTTAGATGACACCCCATAGTCTTGGGCACCCCAGCCAGCGGAAATAGTTTTGCCCAATCTACCTAGTCAGTTCCCTTAATATCTTGAGAACTTTTATTAAATTGGCCCCTTACCTTTCTAAAGGTCAGGGAACATCACCTTGTCACTGAACCCATCATCTAGCTTAAACTCCTAGTGTCTAATAATTAGACTACCCTCTCTGGCCTATTGTTACAAACATTATTGCCTTTGGAGATTTTTTTAAAACTTAAAAGTTAATTATAAATTTACTTTTCAAACAGTGGGATAGAGGAATCATGCTGAAAATATGAAATTTAATTGAATATTTTATATACCTCAAAGCCACCCCCTTAACCTTTAGCTAGTGTAACACATGCACATTCTGACACATATGGTTTCTTCTGTGTCAATGACTGTACAGAGGCGATTAAATACTCTGTGCAGCACCAAGGCTCCAACTGCCTTGATCCCTGCTGAACACAGGGGACAGAGAGACAATGCAGGAAGTAACATTTCTGACCACAGGTCACCAATCTGAAATGTTAACTCTGTTTCTCTCCCGCCAGATGCTGCCTGATCTGCTGAGTATTTCCAAGCACTTTCTCTCTAGTCCAGATTACCACTATCCACAGTCTTTTGCGTTAGTCATGATTGAATACAAATTGTAACATGTGGCTAAGATTAGTCATATCTTTACAACATTTATATAGTGCAATTATGTAGTAAAACTCCAAGCTGCATCAGCCTCTTATCAAACAGAATTGGGCATCAAGCTATATAAAAAGGATAACAGGACAGATGACCAAACAGCAATGTGATTTACTGAAATCCAAGTGACATAACTAGTGTTTGTGTTTTAAAAAAATACTTTTAAACACCAGGTGCAAGTGAACTGAAAGCTGGATGTTCCCCTGATAATCTGATGTTCACTTACTATTTCCAGTTCATCAGGAAACTCCTCTTCGAGGTCATCCTTCAGGTGGTTAAACTAAAGTACAAGACGGGGGGGGATTTAAGTTTTTTTTTAAAAAACCACAATCTATTAAAACACAGTCATGTCATCATTTATTTTTTTCTTTCCTATACCTCAATGAATCTCAATATAAAAGCAACGACATTTGATCTTTTCATATTCAAGGTTTGTTCACAGAATGATACATCCCTCCGCAAATGTGAAATTTTATTGCAGAATTAGTTTAATTGCAGGGACTGCCTCAGACAGGAGAGTTTGACAACTACCACATAGCAGGTTAGTCACCAACAGTCACTGAATGGCCTTCTTTTACATAAGTTAAGAAATAGGAGCTGGAAGAGACCATTTAGCCAGCTCTGGCAATCAATAGATCATAGCTGATCTACTTCAACTCCAGCTTCCTGCACAATTGTCGTATCCCTCAATTCACTTCACAGCCAAACAACCTATTGATCTCAGTCTTGAATATACTCAATGACTGAGCATCCACAATGCTCTGGGCTAACAAATTCCAAAAGTTCGCAAGGGATGTGGGAACATTTTCTCAGCGCCTACTCCATCAAGCCCCTTTTAAAAAAGAATATTATGTTTCATGTAGATCACCTCCTCATTCTTCTATACTCCAGAGAATATAGGCCTAGTCTACTCAATCAGTCCTCTCATCCCAAGCACCAGCCCAATAAGCCTTCATTGCACTCCCTCTCGGGAGTGTTTTTATAAAACGTTTCCAATTGCAGTCTCGTTAGAGTCACACCCTAATTTAAATGCGTTCAAGAAAATCCCTGAAGGTTTGCCCTCAATGCTTAAATGGAGAACAGCTCAGTGCACATTTACTACTCATTAAAATCAACCAGGAACAGTTGCTGGGTGGATCTTGCAAACTTTTGATATATATTTGCCCACATCCTAATATCCAATCTTAGGTAAAGAGACCAAAATGACAATACTCCAGCAGTGATAGCACATCAGCAGTGCTCAATATTCTGTGTTGCAAGATTCCGCTGTTAGCATAAAACGGCAAATCATTCTGTCAAGATTATAAACCGCTTACCCTCCTGCTGTACCCTCAGGAGCATCTAGAGAAAGGAAGAAATAAAAAATATATCAGATATGAGTCACCTTTTTTTGACCTACAGAATGTAATTGGGTTTTTTTTAAAAATCATATGTTCTTAGTATACATGAGCAGTGCTGCCAATGCTGGCAGTTACAGTTGTTGCCTTAACAAAGGCATAATCCAATAGTAAATAGCTTCAAACTGGTGTTTTTAGTTGTTTATTAGTTTGAATGAAAAGAATCATCAGATCCTTCAATATGTCTTTGTGCAAAATAAACACTGCACCATAACATCAAAGAAAGCCTGAAAAACATTCTTCAAAACTTAAATATTTATAGTGTATGCAAGTCGCTCACAGGGACTCAACTGGAACAGAACTACATGAGCAGAGGATAATTGGACCAGAATATTTAGTTAAAATTCAGTTTCCGTTTCAAAGGCTATGATCTGTCTTTTTATTTCCATTAGAACATCTTGTTCAGACTGATACTGTAAACTGCACATGGATTATGTGGAATTTCCTGCACAGAAAAAGGACATTCAGCCCAATAGATCCAGCGTTCATGCTGCACAAGTCCTCCTTTCATCACTCTTCATCTCACACAACGCTACATACTTAAATTCTTTTCTCCCTTGTATTTATCTAGCTTCCCCTTAATCTCTGCCATTCACCTCAACTCCTTGTGGTAGCGGGTTCCACATTCTCACCACTCTCCGGATAAAGGAGGTATTTTTCCCCGAATTCCCTATTGAATTTACTATCTTATACTTATGGCCCCTAGCTCTGATCTTGCCTACAAGTAGAAACATCTCCTCTACATCTACCTTATCAAATAATCTTACAGACCTCAATCAGGTTGTAAAGACTCAGTCTTCTCTCCGAGGAAAAATAGCTCCAGCCTGTCCAATCTCTCCTGATCATGTCCAGTGGCAATGTTGACCCCCCCCCAAAAAGGTTCACAGAGACAGTGCCCATTTAAATCTAGACATAAGAATTTCTAATGAACAAAAGTTGAAAAAGTTCAGTGACCCAAGATTTATTTTAAATTACGTGCATGGGGTGCGTGTAGTGTGCTGTCATAAACTGCAGTGTGTACAGAAAACCTTAGGACAATAAAAGAGAGAGAAAGAGAGAGAGAGAGAGAGAGAAAATAGAATCAACCATTGTGCCCTCCCGAGATGTTGCCATGTTGATTTAGGCAAAGCAGCAGCTGAGCAATTTGTAGGGAGCCAGTGCCACTTGGGGAATTAAAAGGGTTGCAAAGGGCACCAACAGACCCAACTCACAGCACGGAGAAAAAACGGCAATACATAAATGCTTCAAAATGGTTTTGATGCGAGCTACCGGATGTTTATTTTAAGGTGTATTTCTGAGAGAGCGTCTCGCACCAATTGCAGTCTCATTAGAGTCACACCCCAATTTAAATGCATTCAAAAAATCCCTGAAGGTTTGCCCTCAATGCTTAAATGGAGAACAGCTCAGTGCACATTTACTGCTCATTAAAATCAACCAGGAACAGTTGCTGGGTGGATCTTGCAAATTTTTGATATATATTTGCCCACACCCTGTGAATTTTGCTGGCTTGGCCAGCATTTATTGACCATCCCCAATTATCCTCAAGAAGGTGGTCGTGAGCTACCTCCTTGAACTGCTGCAGTCTGTGTGGTGCAGCAAAGAAGAAATGACAATGTAATTCCAAGTCAGGATGGTGTTTGGATAGAAGGAGAACTTGCAAATGGTGTTCCCATGCGTCTATTGCCCTTGTACTTCTAGGTGATAGAGATCGCAGGTTTGGAAGGTGCTGTTGAAGGAACATTGACGAGTTGCTGCAGTGCATCTTGTAGATGGTACACACTGCTGCCACTGTGCGTCAGTGCTGGAGGGAGTGAATGTTTAAGATGGTGGATGGGGTGCCAATCAAATGGCTGCTTTGCCGTGGATGGTGTCAAGCTTGTGTTGTTGGAGCTGCACTCATCCAGGCAAGTGGAGAGTATTCCATCACACAACTGGCTTGTGCCTTGTAGAACGTGGGCAGGCTTTGGGGAGTCAGAAGACGAATTCCTCACCGCAGTGTCCGAATTGTCCTTGCAACCACCATATTTATGTGGCTGGTCCGGTTAAATTTCTGGTCCATGGTAACCACCAGGATGTTGATGGTGGGGGATTCAGCATTGGTAATGCCATTGAATGTCAATGCCTTCAGCTGCCTGGGCCCCAGGCTCTGGAATTCCCTCCCTAAACCTCCCCAACTCTCTCTCTTCCTTTGAGGCACCAAAACCTAACTTGGCGACCCTAATTTGCCCCAATATCGCCAGGTGAGGCCCAGTCTCAAACTTAGTTTCATAGCGCTCCTGTGAAGCATCTTGGGATGATTTACCAGACAAAAGGCACTATATAAATGCAAAGTTGTTCTAATTGGGCTGATCGCCACCTTAGCGTCTCTCAGGCTGTCCCATTGTCTTGACCTGCTCCTTGCGTCCCCTTCTCTTTATCCTGTTCATTTGTGACACCTTTCAGTTCTGTGGGAGGGTGGATTCCTAAAACACAAACCACCCTGCGGTTTCTCAGCAGAATCTGACCTGAAGAGCGCAGCCTGCGATTTTGGGACCATTCTTCCTACCTAGGTGTAGACAGTGAATGCTGGTGTGCTATTTGACTATGGGAGGGGCACAGGGGAGACTGCTCCCCTTTGAGCCACTGTGTCATGTTCCAATTAAAAATCTTTTATTAAGGGTGGGGGAGGAGTGGTGGTGGTGGTGAGAGAAATCACAACATTTTGGTGTAACACTCATAACTCACCACTTGAAATTGCTCTCACCATTTTACCCCCAGTGATATACATTTGTAAATAAATACCCTTTCCAGATTTCAGTGGAATATACAGTCACACTGCAGTCTTATCAGGCCGATTAAATATTTCAATGATTGCACATATGCAAACATATTTATTGTATTATGCCAAATCACTCAGGTCAAGCTCACAGGTGGCATTCTTGAACTCTGACACCTATAAAAAACTTCCAGGTGCTGGAAAGTAAAGTACAATTCTGGTTCAAGACATTCAGCAACCAGGAATATTTATAAAACACTCAGTCTGAATTCATGCTACAACAGAAGGTTTTTTTTAAAAATCTGGATAAGTTAAAGATGCAAAATGATACAAGTCACAGCAAAAAAAGTAATAGCAGCTGCACAAGTGGGTGTTTTTAAAAAAAATTACAAACTCCTGGGTCCCTTCCACATGGATTGGAGGGGCTAATAGGGGAAAGAGGGGAGGCAGGCAGAGGCAGGGAAAGAGGGGAGGCAGAGGCAGAGGTGGAGGAATGATGAGGGAAGGGGAGGGGAGAGAGAGAGAGGCAGAGATGGAAAAATGTGGGGCGGGAGGGGTGGAGAGAGATTGGAGAAAGAGAGACGTGGAGAGAGGCAGAGTGTGTGGGAGAATAAAGGAAGCAGAGGTCGGAGAAATTATTGGGTAAGAGATGGGGATACGGGGTAAGAGATGGGGATACGGGGTAAGAGATGGGGATACGGGGTAAGAGATGGGGATACGGGGTAAGAGATGGGGATACGGGGTAAGAGATGGGGATACGGGTGAGAGATGGGGGTACGGGTGAGAGATGGGGATACGGGGTAAGAGATGGGGATACGGGGTAAGAGATGGGGATACAGGGTAAGAGATGGGGACAGGGGTAAGAGATGGGGACAGGGGTAAGAGATGGGGATACGGGGTAAGAGATGGGGATACGGGGGAAGAGATGGGGATACGGGGTAAGAGATGGGGATACGGGGTAAGAGATGGGGATACGGGGTAAGAGATGGGGATACGGGTGAGAGATGGGGGTACGGGTGAGAGATGGGTATAGGGGTGAGAGATGGGGATACGGGGTAAGAGATGGGGATACGGGGTAAGAGATGGGGATACGGGGTAAGAGATGGGGATACGGGTAAGAGGCAATGGGACAGAGAGAAAACGATGCTGAATCGGCTCAGATTCGGTCTTACCAGTAAGAAACATGAATTTGGAGAACCATTGCTGCAGCAGAAAAGGATTCGCACCCAACGGGACGAGTGACCTGCCTGAACAACGAAGCTGCTGAAACGCGAAACTAACCTGGGGACTGAATGTTATAACAGACCAGCTGAGGGCGAGACCATAGGCAGCCAGAGGGGGGGGGGGTGGGATGGGAAGGGCGGTAACAAGCCTCATGGAACATAACATTTCTACTGTCAGTCAATCACAAACCCACCGCAAAGTACTGTTTACCCGTTGAAATACAATCAAGCACAGATTAAATTATATATTTTTTTCAAAGTGTGGTTGATTCTGTACTGTTGTTATGATGGAGACCCCTCTCTCGGGAATGGCACGGTCCTATTTAGGTATTGCAACAGCGAACGACACCAGCCAAAGTGAGATATCGAATTCAAAGCATCAATCATTTCCCTGCGGTAACATTGTAATTTAAGACATGCAACCACAAAACTCAATCTCTTCATTTCACATTCCCGGTGTTAAAATTACTACCCCCTCTACATCAAAAATATCAATGCCACAGACTTCTAATTTAACATCAATTAATATGTGGGGTTCAAACAGACTGGTATATTAGGTAAATGTGCACTTTAAACCATTATCCATGGCAACAGATACAAAACCGTGTACTGTTTTGGTCTCCTTGTCTATAATGCAGGGCATACTGGCCCTAGAGGGAGTGCAAAGGCTCATTTGACTGATTCCTGGAGTGACAGGATTGTTCTGTGAGGGAAGTTTGGGAAGACAAGGTGGAGGTGGCTGTGTTGGGAAGAGACCGTCATCCACCTCCTTCGGGAATGTGCTTTTTGCAAAGCAGGTCTGGAGAGAGATGCAGTGGTTTTTGTCGAGGTTCATCCCGAGCAGCTCTGTGATACAGGACTCTGTGCTCTACGGGGTGCACACTGAGATAACCATCAACTGCAGCTGGAGGACCATCAGCTTGGTGAAAGACACTCTTTGGTCTGCCCGAAACTTGCCGGTCTTCCAGTGCAAAGCGGTGTCAACCGAGAGTTTCAGACTGGCACACTCCAAGGTCCAGGACTACGTACTGAGGGACGCACTAAAGCTTGGGGCAGCCGCCGCATGGGGAAAGGTCGCTGTCTAAGGCCCACCTGCTACAGCAAGGGGCTGGAATTCATGTAAAAACTCCTGGGATTTTATGCATCAGAAAATGTTTGACATGAAATGCAAACATATACTCTAAATATAACCTGTAATGGGACATATAGTGAGGCACTTCAGAAATCCCTTACTTTGTATTGAAAAAAAACTGATGTATGTAACACACCTTCACAAATTTTATGAAGAAAGTATGTTTTTGGAAGAAATAATTCCTGGAATTTAGAAGAAAGAGAGGTAATCTCATTGAAACATACACAATCCTGAAAGACCAAATGCTGACAGGCTGTGTCCCCTGATTGGGGAGTTCTTAGAACAATGGATCACACTCTCAGAATAAGGGGTGAATGATTTAGTTTGGATCAGCACCCCATCCACTACCTTAAACATTCACTCTCTTCACCACTGGTGCACAGTGGCAGCAGTGTGTACCATCTACAAGATACAATTAAAAAGCACAACCTCAGAATGCCCTAAAGCGCTTTACAGTAAATTCTCCACCAGTTTCCTGGGCAATGTTCCTCACTCAATCCATCTATAAGATGCACTGCAGCAACTTGCCAAGGTTCCTTCAACCGCATCTTCCAAACCTGGGATCTCCAGCAGCTAGAAGGACAAGGACAGCAGACACCTGCCTGCAAGTTCCCCTCCAAGCCACACACCATCCTGACTTGAAACTATATCGGTCATACCTTCACTGTCACTGGGTCAAAATCCTGGAACTCCCTCCCTAACCGCACTGTGGGTGTACCTACACCACAGGGACTGCAGCAGTTCAAGAAGGCAGCTCACCACCACCTTCTCAAGGGGCAATTAGGGATGGGCAATAAATGCTGGCCTAGCCAGTGACACCCAAATCCCATGAAATAATTTAAAAATTTGCTTCATTCAAAGATCTATCCCAGAGAGTTGTGATGTTCAATCAGTGATTATATTCAAGACTTAGCTTGATAGATTTTTGAACATGAAGAGAATGAAGGGATATGGGGAGCGGGTGGCAAAGTGAAGATGATGTAGAAAATCAGCCATGATCTTGTTGAATGGTGCAGTAGAGGCTTGAAGGGCCGAATGGCCAACTCCAACTCCTTTTTCTTATGCTCTTATTTCCCAGGAAGAGCATGCATCAGGAGGAAAGAGCTTATATTTACGTTCCATCTTTCACCACCTCAGGACATCCCAAATGGTTTCACCCACTAAATGCTTTGCTTTTGAAGAATAATCAATCTTGTTAGGCAGGAAAACACAGCAATCAAGCAAACTGTTCATCCATTTTTCATCCGTGTTTTCAAATCCCTCCGTGTCCTCGCACCATTCCACCCCAACCTCCTCATCCCCCAGCCCTGTAAGCCTCCAAGATCTCTGCACTCCTCCGATTTTGGACTCTATCACCACCCTGCCCCTCCTCCCTCTCCCCCCACCTCCCCAACCCCCAACCCCCAACCAATGGCAGCAGTGTCTTCAGCTGCCTGGTCCCGGAGCTCTGCAATTCCCACCCTAGACCTCTCCATCTCTCTTATCTCTCTCTCTCCTCCTTAAAGACACTCCTTAAAATTTTTCGATTAAGTCTTTGGTCACCTGCCTTAATATTTCATATGGCTAGGTGCCCTGTTTTCTTTAATAACGCTCCTGCAAAAGGCAATATATAAATAAATAGAGTTGTCGCAGTTATTGTTGTGGGTTGGGAGAGAAACATTGTTGCCCAGGAAACTGGGAGAGAATTGGCTGCAAAGTTTTTAATAGGACATTCTGGATTGTGCTGTATAAATACAACTCCTCCATTTCTTATTACTTCCTCTGTTGAGGACTCTTTCATCTCCACTGGAGTGCAAGTAGGGCCTCAGTAAAACGTCTCACGCAAAAGACCACACCTCTAACTGTGTAACACTCATGCAGTATGGCATGCAAATAACAGCCTAGATTAAAATGTTCCAGTCAAAGGCTTGAGCACACAGTTCCGTCTGGTACAGAGATAAGCCAAGCAAAACACAACTGATAACGGGTTTCACCATGTTTGTTGACCAGAGTTTGCTATGAAAATACAAATAGATTTATCCTGTGTTAATAGAGCTCTTATCTCCTCAAATATTCACTTTAAAATACGGCTGATTCCTTTTCCCCCTAAGGGAGTCTGAGGTCAACTAGAATTAACTCTCACTTTTCCAGAACCACTTTTGTCCAATTCAGGGTCGCGGGGAGTGGGAGCCTATCTCGACTTGGCAGGGTACACCCAGGATGGGATACCAGTCCATCACCGGGCACACGCACACAGACACACACACATACACACACACACTAGGGGGCAATTTAACCTTTGCCGCCCACCTTGCTGCCCAATTATGTTCAGAGAAACCAACCCAGCACAGATGTGAGGTTGGAGTAGGCACGGAATCATACAGCTCGGGAGACTATTTGGCCCATCCTGCCTGTGCTAGCTCCATGAATGATCCGCCGATTAGTCCCACTGTCCCTGCTCTTTCCACCCAGCTCTGCAAACTTTCCAATTCCCTTTTGAAAGTCACTATTAAGTGTCCTTTCACTGCTCTTTCAGACAGTGCATTCCAGATCCTAACACCCTGCTGTGTAAAAAATGTATGTCCCGTCAGCTTCCCCCCCTTGGTTCTTTTGCCAGTTATATTAAGTCTGTGTCCTCTGGTTACTGTCCATGGAAACACTTTCATCTCAATCACTCAAAGACCTTCATAATTTTGAATATCTTCTATAAGATCTGTCTCAGAAAAAGTTTTTTCAGCAAATTCGATTTTCCCTTTTCCGAACTCTTGCTAATTTTACCTCTAATTAACCCATCCACCACGTTCAACATTCACTCCCTCCACCACTGGCAGCAGTGTGTACACCATCTACAAGATGCACTGGCAGCAACTCACCAAGGTTCCTCCAACAGCACCTTCCAAACCCGTGACCTCTGCCATCTAGAAGGATAAGGGCAGATAGATGGGAACACCACCACCTGCAAGTTCCCCTCCAAGCCACACACCATCCTGACTTGGAAATATATCACAGTTCCTTCACTGTCGCTGGGTCAAAATCCTGGAACTCCCTCCCTAACAGCACTGTGGGTGTACCTACACCTCATGCACTGCAGCGGTTCAAGAAGGCAGCTCACCACTACCTTCTCAAGGACAATTAGGGATGGGGCTATTATTGCTAGTATAAGACCATAAGACGATGAGACATAGGAGCAGAAATAAGGCCATTTGGCCCATCGAGTCTGCTCCGCCATTCAATCATGGCTGATAAGTTTCTCAACCCCATTCTCCCGCCTTCTCCCTGTAACCTTTGATCCCCTTACCAATCAAGAACCTATCTATCTCGGTTTTAAATACACTCAATGACCTGGCCTCCACAGCCTTCTGTGGCAATGAATTCTATAGATTCACCACTCTCTGGCTAAAGAAGTTTCTCCTCATCTCTATTCTAAAAGGTCTTCCCTTTACTCTGAGGCTGTGCCCTCGGGTCCTAGTCTCTCCTACTAATGGAAACATCTTCCCCACTCTATCCAGGCCTTTCAGTATTCTGTAAGTTTCAATCAGATCCCCCTTCATCCTTCTAAACTCCATCGAGTATAGACCCAGAGTCCTCAAACGTTCCTCATATGTTAAGCCTTTCATTCCTGGGATCGTTCTTGTGAATCTCCTCTGGACCCTCTCCAGGGCCAGAACATCCTTCTTGAGATACGGGGCCCAAAATTGCTCACAATATTCTAAATGTGGTCTGACCAGAGCCTTATAAAGCCTCAGCAGCACATCTCTGCTTTTATATTCTAATCCTCTCGAAATAAATGCCAACACTGTATTTGCCTTCCTAACTACCGACTCAACCTGCAAGTTAACCTTAAGAGAACCCTGGACTAGGACTCCCAAGTCCCTTTGCACTCCAGATTTCTGAATTCTCTCCCCATTTAGAAAATAGTCTATGCCTCTATTCTTCCTACCAAAGTGCATGACCTCACATTTGCCCACGTTGTATTCCATCTGCCATTTCTTTGCCCATTCTCCTAACCTGTCCAAATCCTTCTGCAGCCTCCCCAATACTACCTGTCCCTCCACCTATCTTTGTATCATCTGCAGACTTAGCCAGGATGCCCTCAGTTCCTTCATCTAGATCATTAATGTATAAAGTGAAAAGTTGTGGTCCCAACACTGACCCCTGCGGAACTCCACTAGTCACCGGCCACCATCCTGAGAAGGACCCCCTTATCCCCACTCTCTGCCTCCTGCCAGACAGCCAATCTTCTATCCATGCTAGTACCTTGCCTCTAACACCATGGGCTCTTATCTTACTGAGCAGCCTCCTGTGCAGCACCTTGTCAAAGGCCTTCTGGGAGTCCAAGTAGATAACATCCATTGGCTCTCCTTTGTCTAACCTACTCGTTACCTCCTCAAAGAATTCTAACAGGTCAGGCATGACCTCCCCTTGATGAAACCATGCTGACTTTGCCCTATTTTACCATGCACTTCCAAGTATTCTGAAATCTCATCCTTAATAAAATCTTACCAACGACCGAGGTCAGGCTAATCGGTCTGTAATTTCCCGTCTTTTGCCTCACTCCCTTCTTAAACAGGGGGGTTACATTAGCGATTTTCCAGTCCTCTGGGACCCTCCCTGGTGCTCCACCATTGGCAGCCATGCCTTCAGCTGCCTGGGCCCTAAGCTCTGGAATTCCCTCCCTAAACCTCTCCATTTCTCTCTCCTCCTTTAAGACACTTCTTAAAGCCTTCCTCTTTGGCCAGGCTTTTGGTCACCTGTCCTAATATCTCCTCATGTGGCTCGGTGTCAAATTTTGTCTGTTAAAACTCCTGTTTAAGTGCTTTGCGATGGTTTAGTAAGTTCAAGGTGCTATGCAAATGCAATATGTTGTGGGTAGAGGTCACAGGGTTGTAGGGTGTTGTCAGGTTAAGCTTGGTGAGCTGTGTCCTATCAATTTAAAAAAATTAATTTACAGGATGTGGGCGTCACTGGCTAGGCCAGCATTTATTGACCATCCCTAATTGCCCTTGAGAAGGTGGTGGTGAGCTGACTTCTTGAACCGCTGCAGTCCCAGTACAGGATAACATATGAGATACTTTAGTGGGAGACAGTAGCGTCGTAGTAATGTCATTGAACAAGTCCAGAGGCCCAGGATAATGCTCTGGGTCACGGGTTCAAATCCCACCCCAGCAGCTGATGGAATTTAAACTCAATTAATAAATCAGGAATTGAAAACTAGTTCCTAATCAGTGACTGTGAAACTATTGTTGTAAAAATCCATCTAATGCCCCTTTAGGGAAGGAAATCTGCCGTCCTTACCCAGTCTGGCCTACATGTGACTCCAGACCCACAGCAATGTGGTTGCCTCTTAACTGCCCCTCTGAAACGGCCAAGCAAACCACTCAGTTCAAGGGCAATTAGGGATGGGCAACAAACGTTGGCCTTGCCAGCGACGCCCACTTCCCATGAAATAATTTTTAAAAACTCGATGCACGGGGAGTGGATATTATCCAAGAGCAAGCTGGTCCAACCCTTTTTGAGAAAGGTGCTTTCAGTCCAGGCTGGCTGTTTACCTCAAGACAATGACAAGCACTTGCATTGAATAAGGTGGTTTTAATGTAGAAAATATCCCAAGGTGGGTTTATTGGCAGGGAAAAAAAAGGAGAACCTGGAATGTTTTATGAGGGAATGAATGCCAAACCACAGGGCGAGAGATCAGGAGAATAGACTGAAAGCGTGATTGCAAAGATGGGCTTTGATAAGGTTCCTCAGATTGCTGAGAGAGCATAAAAACAGGGAGAGTTGGGTTCCAGAGCGTAGGGCCAAGATATCCAGAGGCTATCGGTGAAAAGAAAGAACCTATACTGATCTAGCTCCTCATTACATGCCAAAGCGCTTCACAGCCAATGAGGTACTTTTTGAAGCACTTGGTCACTGTTATAATGGAGGGAACATGGCAGCCAATTTGCACACAGCAAGCTCCCACAAACAGCAACCCTCACCCTTATGCAAGGGTACTGCGCCCTCTTGTTACACCCCAACTGGGGTTGCCAACTCTGGTTGGGTATATTTCTGGAGGTTTTGCCTCAACACCGGCCACCCCTGCCCAGTCAAATGACCTTTTCTACCCATCCCCACCGCCAATATTCCGATAATAAACGAAAGCCCTCAAAGTAAACGAGGAAAAGGAATCTCGCACAATATGTTTTAATTGCCCCCGCTGTGATGTTTCTCCCCAGCTTTTACTCATTGCAGAGTTCCTGTAGATTAATCTCCAATTCCCGGAATTTCCAGGGGGCATGGCAACCCCACAGCTAAGCAGCTGAACTAAAAACATTCCCTCGCCATGGTTTCATTCTGTGATTGTGATGCTCGAGGGTTCTGTCACCAAGGGCACCCTGCATTTATGCTAGACATTCTGTCACCAGCATCTCACCTGCTATTTAGACTGTCATTTGAGGGTATAAGTCATTTTTCTTTTATTGTGTTGAACCATTGATGCAAAGTCTTAGTTGCCTTTTATTCCGGTTCGACTGGTTTATTCCAGTTTGAACTAGATTGAGTTGAAATTTTTAAAAATTAGGTCTTTGCAATAGTTTGTTTTTCCATTTTTGCGTGTGTGTGTGTAAATTTATACACATTAATGAGATTTTTGATAGATTCCCATTATCGTCCTCCCCCAACTGAGACGTTATTTAGTTTGAATTCTTTATAATTAACGGTGCGCTTACTAATTTATTTATTTATTTACATCGGAGCTGGTTATGAGGGGAGAGCATTAACAGGTCTTGCCTTCAGCTGCAGGCCCTTAGCTCTGGAATTCCCTCCCTTAATCCCCTTGTGTGGGAATCCAGAACTATGGGGCTCCCATTTAAGACGGAGATTGGGGATGGATTTCTTCCCGCGAAGGGTCATGAACCTTTGGAGCTCTCCACCCCAGAGAGCAGTGGAGGCTGAGTCATTGAGTATATTCAAGGCCGAGAGAGGCAGATTCTTGAACAACAGGGGGCTCGAGGGTTATGGGGAACAGACAGGAAAGTGGAGTTGTCTGATCACACTCCTCTGAAGCATCTTGGGGTGTTTTACGACATTTAAGGTGCTATGTAAATACAATGTGCTGTTGGGGGCAGAGCGTGGTGGTGACGGGTCAATCACACCAGAGTCTCACTTTGACTCTGACAAAAAGGTGACCCCTGAGGAGCATTGCCACAAATGGCCGCTGAATAAGTCTGGCATTGGACTGTACACCAACTTGTTTCTCCCCAAACTGATAACACAGCAGGGTGAAAGCCATAGATAATCAAGAGCAGGATGTTGAACGATGCAATATATTCCCGCTCACCACTGTTTCTGCAGTTGCTCGAATAGATTTGTAATCAGTGAGATTTTCAGTTGATGCCAGAACTGAGAGGTTGCACCCATCAGAAAAGGCTGAACAGGTTGTGGCTATTTTCTCTAGAAAAGAGAAGACCATGAGGGTGAACTGATACAGGTCTTTAAAATTCTGAAAAAGTTTTGATAGGATAGAAGTAGAGACAGTGTTTCTACTTCTGCGGGAGTCCCAAAACTCACTCTCCCCCTATTCAGGTACCATACCCCAAGAGGGCATTGTTGACCATGGACTTCCATGTGTTGGTCCATGATTATGTTTGGTAAGGTACTGAAGTGGTTTGCCATTGTCTTCTGCAGGTTCTGGCTGACCAGGAGACTCTCCAACTCTCACCGCCTGCCATAGGCATATTGGAAGGATTTACAGGTTGATGTTTAACCTGTTTGGCCACGTTATGGACACACCTTCCATGGCCATTAAGTCCTAGAGTGGGACTTGAACTCAGAGCTTCTGGCACAGAGGGCAGGGCACTACCCACAGCACCACAAGACATACTCAGACCAAACCTAGGGGCCATAAATATAAGATAGTCACTAATAAATCCAACAGGGAATTTAGGAGAAACTTCTTTACCTGGAAGACAGGGCAATGAGCCAAGGCCTAAAATCAGTAGCTTTGATGTTTGAGAAGGAGCCTTCAGGCTTTCTCTAAAAGATGGTGAGAATGTGGAACTCGCTACCACAGGGAGTGGTCGAGATGAATAGTATAGATACATTTAAGGGAAAGCTGGATAAACACACGAGGGCGAAAGGAATAGAAGGTTATGGTGGTAGGGCGAGAAAGGGTGGAAGGAGGCTCATGTGGAGGATAAACACCAGCATGGACCAGTAGGGCCGAATGGCCTGATTCTGTGCTGTATAATACATACGCAGTCCACGTTGTCAATTTGAACAAGAAATTCCAATGGAAATAAAAAGACTTTGCAACAGAGACTTAATTTTAACTGAATCTTCTTCAGTTCTCTGCCTGAAGGCAGTTCCACTACAGGAGGAGGCTGGTCCCAAATCCACCCCAGCCAGAGTGGGGATCGAATCCCGTGCTGCTGGCACCAATCTGACCCACTCCTGTCGTCCAGCACCCACCCCACCCCCCCCAAGAAGTCCAGGCTGTTGTGGCGATGGACACTTATTACATGCAGGGTGGGGTCCACAGCAGCTCCAACTTTCTTCCCATCGCATGGCTCTCCGCTCTTACCGCCTGCCATCGGTGTGCGTTGGAAGGATTTGCTGGTTGATGTTCAGCCTGTTTGGCTGCGTTATGAACCCACATTCCTTGGCCATCAAGCCCTGGCTCAGAAGCAGGGCTGTTAACCCACTGCGCCACAAGACCTTGCGTTTATCTGAATATCCTGGTGCAATTATTTCCTGCTCTCTCATTCTGCTTCATTTGAGGACTATACTTGGTGTGCTGTCCCTGTCAGCAACTTGTGTGCAGTAAATATTTAAGTGTGAACTACACTTTCAGGCTCCCTTTTGACATGGTGCTGCATTTATTTCTGATACTGTATGAAACAGCGAGGCACATTGGGGGATCTAATTACGTAAATTCTATATAATTCTCATAACTCTCATGTCTGCGATGTTGTAGCACTCAATAGAATTGATCGAATCAGTCCATTCCCCGAGGAACAATTTATACTGAACCTTTAATCTAGCAGAATTTCTCAAAGCGGGAATCGGGCAGCTAGTGGGTGTTTGCAGGATAGGAGGCCTGGGCGGGGTGACCCGCTGTCCAATGCCCCTGAAGCGATGCCTTGTGTCCCTTATTTCCAGGGCAGTCCGTGGGAGGCTGATTCTGGGAGCCTGAGTTGGAGTTATTCACGCGGGGCTGCAAATGAGTGAGTTGCCCAGCAGAGAGATAAGATAATTAAGATAATAATGTTACAAGATAAGTTGTATAGTTTTCATTGAGTTAATCCCCCTCCTCTCTCTACTGCTTTGGTCTGAAGACCACCCTCCTACCCCTCTCCATGTTGAAAACCCTTCCCCCTCATGGTCACCTGAAACCACCGCCCCTTCCCCCGCCCCACGGTCAAAGTGCTCCTTACTTTACTTCACAGGAGTTAGTCACCCTGGGCCTGGACGCGATGGTGCTGTGACTGAGATGGTTGGTAATTTACACACAGCTCAAATAAGCAAGACTTGCATTTGTCTAGTGCTTTTTTACAGCCATCCGACATCTGAAGTCACTGTTGTAATGTAGGAAACGCGGCAGCCAATCTGCGCACAGCAAGATCCCACAAACAGCAATGGCATAATGGCCAGGTGTTCTGTTTTTGTGACGTTGATTGAGGGATAAATATTGGCCAGGACACCGGGGAAAGTTCCCTTGCTCTTCTTCAAAATAGTGCCGTGGGACAGCAAAAGACAGCACCTCCAACACTGCAGCTCTCCCTCAGTACAACACTGGATCGTCAGCCTTGGTTTTTGTGCTCAAGTCCTAGAGGGGGACTTGAATCCAGAACTTAATGACTCAGAGGTAAGAACGTTAGCCACTGAGCCTCGGTTAACCCTTAGGCAACTCAAACAGCTGATACTGATCCATCTTGTTCCTCCGATTTAGGCTATAACCTCCAAGACAACAAAATGGCCCTTTCCAAATCTCAGGGCTCGTGATATTCAAACAGGATTTTAAAAAAGCCTGTAAAAATCGTAAACACAAATCAGTCTTTAGCTAACTACCTGCGAACAGCTAGGGGCTGGGGAGAATGCAAGGGGTGGGTGGTTGTATGTTCATACCATGGGGAACTAGCACCTTCGCAATTGTAATCCACCCACTCCCCATCCCCCCCACAACCCCACCTGCTATCGCGTAAGGAACATGGGAGCAGGGGGAGGCCATTCAGCCCCTCGAGCCTGTCCTGCCATTAAATGAGATCGGATTTGTGACCTAGCCCTATATACCAGCCTTCAACATTCCTTTGGTTAACAGAATTGTACCAATTTCAGATTTAAAATTAACAACTGAGCATTAGTTGTCACTTGTGGAAGAGAGTTCCAAACTTCTGCGTGTAGAAGTGTTTCCTAATTTCACTCCTGAAAGGTCTGGCTCTAATTTTTTTAGACTCTGCCCCCTAGTCCCAGACTCCCCGACCAGTGGAAATAGTTTCTCTCTGTCTACTCTATCGGCTCTCTTTCATATCTTGAAAACTTCAAACAAATCACCCCTTAATCTTCCAAATGCCAGGAAATACAATCCTGGTTTTTTGCAAAACCAAAGCAAAATACTGCAGGTGTTGGAAATCTGAAATATAAACAGAAAAATGCTGGAAATACTCAACATAACTGGCAGCATCTGTGGGGAGAGTGAAACCGAGCTAACGTTCTGATGCAAGGTGCAGCCAGAACTGCTGAATATTTCCAGCGAGTTTGGTTTTTATTCTAGTTTGTCTGATCTCCTCTTGTAACTTAGTCCTTGGAGTCCAGGTATCATTCTGGTAAATCGACACCGCATTCCTGCCAAGGTCAATACATCGTCACCACGGTATGGTTTTGGTCTCCTTACTTAAGAAAGGACATAATTGCATTAGAAGAAGTTCAGAGAGGCTTCACTTCCTGTGACGAAGGGGTTCGCTTATGAGGAAAGGTTGAGCAGGTTGGGCATACCCATCAGAGTTAGGAACATAGGAGCAGGGGTAGGCCATTCAGCCCGTCGAGCCTGCTCCGGCATTCAATACGATCATGGCTGATCATCCACTTCAATTCCTTTTCCCCCACACAGACTGAATGCAGGGATGATATTTCCTTTGGCTTGGGGGACTAGAACAAGAGGTCACAGTCTCAGGTTACAGGGTAGACCATTTAGGACTGAGATGAGGAGAAACTTCTTCACTCAGTGGGTGGTTAACCTGTGGAATTCTCTACTACAGAAGGCTGTGGAGGGCAAGTCACTGAATATATTCAAGAAGGAAATAGTTAGATTTCTGGACTCTAAAGGCATCAAGGGGTGTGGGGAGAGAGCGCAGGAGTACGACGTTGAGATAGAGGATCAGCCATGATCATATTGAATGGCGGAGCAAAGGACCGAATGACCTACTCCTGCTCCTATTTTCTAACCCCATATCTCTTTGTCATTGGTATTTAGAAATCTGTCAATCTCTACTTTAAACATATACTCAGTGACTGAGCTTCCACAGTCCTCTGGGGTGGAGTTTAGAAGAATATCGAGGTGATCTTATTAAAACATATAAGATCCTTAGGGGGCCTGACAGGGTGGATGCTGAGAGGACGTTTTCCCTAGTGGGGGAGTCTAGAACGAGGGGGCACAGTTTAAAAATGAGATGCCTCCCATTTAAGAACAAGATGAGAATTTTTCTCAGGGGGTCATTAGTTTGTGGAATTCTCTTCCCCAGTAGAGACTTTGAATATATTTGAAGGCAAGTTAGATGATTGACAACAGGGTGACCAACTCTTATGTAAATAAGTAAATAAAGTAAGTGACACTTCAACTGTGGGACTGGTGGACAAATAGTAAAAATAAAGGGTAATCATTTAAAATACGGTACAGTTGGTCACCCTGATCAACAAGAGGGGTCAAGGGTTATGGGGCGGGGAGAGACAGGTCCGTGAAGTTGAGCCACAATCAGATCAGCCATGATCTTATCGAATGGCAGAGTAGGTTCAAGGGGCTAATAGCTGGAGGGTCATCAACTTGATGAAAGACACTCTTTGGTCTGCCTGAAACTTGCTGGTCTTACAGCGCAAAGGGTTGTCCCCGACCGAGTACTGCAGACTGGCAAATTCCAAGGCCCAGGACCATGTGCTGAGGGACGCACTCAAGCTTGGCGCAGACGCTGCAAAGGCGCAATGGGGAAAGACCGGTGCGTAAGGCCTTTCAGCCACGATGGGCCGGTAATGGTGTAGGACCCCTCCGATAAAAGCTTGTTCTTGAACGTCTACAGTTAATACAATTGTTTCGAGGCACCTCAAACGCGCAACATTCTCTGCGGAAAAAGTTGATTGTTTATTGCACCTCCCGTTATGGCGATTTGAAATGTATTTTTGTAATGTTTCTTTAGATATTTCTTTTTGAATAAAGTGTATATTTGCAGGGTGTATGGAGCCCAGAGCAGATCTGTGCCCAACACTCCAGGTGTGGTCTACAGGGCTTGGACTAAGTGAATCCTGATTTGAGGAGGGGAATGGAAGGTAATTGACTGCACAGAATGATGTCGCCAATTTTCATAAATGTAAGATTTGCATTGTTTTGTTTAATGCAGCAGGTATGATCGCCATTTCGCTGATTGTTTTCATCCTCCTCTTCTTCCTCCTCCGGTACATTGTGGACCAGTTGAAAGATGCCACCTCCCCAGTGTCCAGGCAGAACATCAACTTATATTCAAGGCCGGAACCTGTCTTAGCTTAGAATTCACCAGCCGGAAGGATTTTGGAGGTGGACCGGAAGCGTTGGGGGGGGGAAACATTTTTACCGTGGGACAAGAGCGTGACGAGAGCTAAATAAAAGAGCGTGTCGGGATCCGACTCCGCAAAGAAAAAAAAAGGCGGATTTAATAAAACCATCACCTCAGTCGCGTGACGGGCTTTTTAAGAGCCACCGAGGTAAATTAACTCGCGTCTGATATCCGGCGAACAAGATGGCGCTAGTAGCTGCCTTGCGGTGACGTACGTGATTGACAGCCCGCTGAACCTATCGGATCAACTCTCCTGTCGGCACGTGAGCCAATCACGGGAGGGAATATGCGGTGCGTAATACCAGGACACAGAGGCCTCTTAAAGTATTTAAAGATACCATTAGATTTAATTATTGTCGGCAGGGATTTTAATTGTCTGTTCAGGAAGCCCAATTTCCAGCCTTTCATTAAAATTCGACATTGAGCCAGATGAGGTGATATCACAACATTTGGCCAAAAGCTTGGTCAATAAAAGAGGCTTTAGAATTGCATAATTGAAGGAAGGAGAGGTTCAGGGAGGAAAGTCCAGAGCTTAAGGCAGGCAGCTGAAGTATGGCTGCCAGTGATAAAGCCATAAAAAGGCTGGTGATATGCTGCATAGGCCAGACGCACCCCGGAAATTTTAATCCATCTTTTCACGGTTTAATGGATCGCTTGAGATGTTAAACCAATAACCTATTTGCCTCTCAAATGGACCAAAAAGATCCCATGGCACTATTTCGAAGAAGAGCAGGAGGGTTATTTCCAGTTTTCTGACCAATATTTATCCCTCAACCAATATCACAAAAAAACAGACTATCTGCTTACTATCACATTGCTGTCTGTGGGAGCTTGCTGTGCACAAATTGCATTTCATGCATTACAACGAGAGGTCTGGTAGAGCAGTGGGTTAGCGTCCCTGACTCTGACTCAGAAGCTCCGGGTTCGAGTTCCACTCCGGGGCTTGATGGCCAAGGAAGGTGTGTTTGCAATGCGGCCAAACAGGTTGAATATCAACCTGCAAATCCTTTCAGCACACGCCAATGGCAGGTGGTACGAGTGGGAGAGATTCCTGGTCAGCCATGTGATGGGAAGAAAGTTGGAGCCTCTACCGTCACTATCCATAACTCCAGACTACAACAGGCATGGAAAGGTGTGTGTTGCTACAGCAACTCTGGCTCCCTGAGTGAACTGTAACCTACCATCCACCACATTATAACAATGACTACACTTCAAAAGTGCTTCATTGGCTGTAAAGTGCTTTGGGACATCCTGGGATTGTGAAACGTGCTATATAAATACAGGTCCCTTCTTTCATGTGGTCAAGAATGACCAGAACCCCATGGTGATGATAATTTTCAATCACTCCTGCTCATCAGCAGCTAAACCAATTGCACTGATTCTGCTGTCGCCATCACAGAGACTATTCAACACATCAAAAATCAATCACAGCAGCTTCCAAGTTGAGACAATGGTTTTTAAAAACGCACATGGGATACCAGGCTTTATTAATTGGGTAATAGAATCCAAAAGCAAGGAAGTTACAGTACGCCAAACCTTTATAAAACAACAATTCAGTTGTGTTAAATTCGGACCACCACACTTTAGGAAGGATGTCAAGGCCTTGGAGAGGATGCAAATGATATTTTCCAGAACGGTGGTGTGGATGAGGGACTTCAGAGAGATTGAAGAAGCCGTGTTGTTCTTAGAGCAGGGAAGGTTAAGAGGAGAGACATGCTCAAAATCATGAATGCTCTTGATATTACAAATAAGGAGAAACTGTTTTAAGTGGTTGGAGGGTCAGTCACCACAGGGTACAGATTTAAGATTGGTAAAAGAACCAAAGATAACATTTTTTGTTTTCACACAGGGAGTTGTGATTTGGAACCCAATGCCTGAAAAGGCAACGGAAGCAGATTCAATAATAGCTTTCAAAAGAGACTGGATAAATACTTGCAGGAAAAAAAATTACAGAGCTGTGCGGATTGAGACCTAATTGGACAGCTCTAAAGAGCTGGCACAGGCAAGATGGGCCAAATGGCCTCCCTCTGTGCTGTAACATTTTACGATCACTCTGATGTCAGCTGTGGCTCAACTGGTAGCACCCTCGTCTCAGAGTCCAGGTTCAAGTTCCAGTCTAGGGATTGAATGCAAAAATCAAAGCTGACACTCCAGTTCAGTACTTGAGGGAGTGCTGCACTGTCCAAGGTGCCGTCTTTTAGATGAGATGTTAAAGTAAGGCCCATCTCCCTGCTCAGGTGAGTGTAAAAGATCCCATGGCCACTATTTCAAAGAGTTCTCCCTGGTTTCCTGGCCAACATTTATCTCTCAATCAACATCATTAAAAACAGGTTCTCTGGTCATTATCACATTGCTGTTTGTGGGAGCTTGCTCTGTGCAAAGTGGCTGCCTGATTCCCTACATTACAGCAATGACTACACTTCAAAAACTACTTAATTGGCTGTAAAGCGCTTTGGGAGGTCATGAAAGGCGCTGTATAAATGCAAGTCTCTCTTTCTTTTCAAATCCTGACAATGTTAATACGTGTGGATGCTTTACGTTTATTTTTTTGCTTGCTGTCATGCGCAAGTGTCAGTGGCAGCAAACTGCCATATCAAATTATTATCCCTGTACCAATATCCCTACAATGCATTGTTCACAGATAAAAATTAACATTTGATAATTCCCTTGCAAGAAAGTGTCTGCCAACTTTTGTGAACGCCCTGGCAACACAATTGAGATCTGGAAACATGGTGTTCCCCACCTGATTTGTTCCTATATTTTGCCTGATGCTGACAGCTTTGGAACTAAGGCTACCACACCCCACCCCTCCCCGCCAACCAAGCTGGCTGAGTCATGGCTCTGTAATTATGGCATCACTTTTCACCAGGTTCAGGGGTATCAATGATTTTTCAATTGTAAAAATGCACTGCATGTGTCACTTCCCATGAATATGATTATTTCCTCTTACACAGCCATTGTGTTCTTTGTACTCTTTGTTCTTTTTCTGCTTCTCATTGACCGTATGGAAATAGCGCCCAGGGCCACTTCCCAGCACAGCATTCAGCTGTACAACATAAATCCTTAGGGCGGAACCTTTCTTCAGCTCCCCAGTTATCCGGCCGGAGGCATTTCGGGTTGGAGGGATTAGTAGGGCGGAGCCGGACGACTGAAAGCGGTGGAAGCAAGGATTCACGATAAATCGGCTCGATGTCGGAGTCAGAAGGTGAAAGGCGGTTTAAAGCCCACATCATAAGGGCGTTTCCCGCTCTCATTGTGCCGTGAATAATTCTAAATTCGTTCGTTGACGAGTGCGCCGCTTTGCGTGCGAAGAAAATGGCGTCGGGCGGCGCTTGAGAAGGGGCGGGATTGGTGATGACGTACTATGATTGACGTCTATTTGGACCAATGAATTGTCCGAATTTCTCTTCCCTGGGGTTAAATGAGCCAGTCAGAACATTGGGTAGGCGGGCCTTAGCTACAAACTGGTTAAAGGGACGTTTAAAGGGGCTAATTAAATCATGGGCTAAACAATAAATCTGAGATCAGGATGGCTGGAAAACGTTAACTCATTTTTCTCTCTCCTAGAAGCTACATAACCTGCTGAGGATTTCCAAGTTTTTTTTAAAAAATTCAGATTTCCAGCCTCTGCAGTATTTTGCTTTTGTATTAGAAGTCATTTCGCTCCATTAACTCATGCACCTCTCCAGTCTGATCTCTCTGTCCTCGCTCAGCCTCCTCCCCTATTCCAATGATGCCCATTGTAATAAAAACAAAGTGCTGGAAATAGTCAGCGGGTCAGGAAGCATCTGGGCAGCGGGAAAAACAGAGTTAACGTTTTGAGTCCAATATGACTTGTCTTTGGAACTCAATGCCCAATGTAAGTCCAGCATAGACTGGATGGGCTGACTGGCCTCCTTCTGTGCTGTAATGACTCTATAATCATTATAATGGCTCTGTAATAATGACCAACAGCTTCAGGAAACAGCACATCTTCTATCGATGAGGCATTTTACAGCCTTCCTGCCTCAGTATTGAGTTCAACAGTTTCAGAACATCACCTCTGCCCCCAACTTACTTTACATTTTTTTTTAAAGTTTTTGAATGGCAGCTTTTGGTGATGATTCTGCTCTTTCCCATTTAGATCTCCCGGGACTAATCTTTTGTTTTTGTTTACTTGCTCCGTCACTATTTGATGAACTTTTATTTGGGAGATAGAAGATCATACGCTAGTTTCCACAAGAGACATTCTGTACCAGTAATGTTATGGTTGATGTGATCGTGCAGTGGGTGGAGTGCAAATGAATGGAGAAAGCAGTCTGCCGAATCCTTTTTTTCTGAAGCTGTTTAGATATCCCTTTAAACCCATGCAAATCTACGTGTGATCTAAAAGAATTCTCTTAAACCTGTTTCTTTTCCTTCATCAGCTTCAGTGCCGAAGACTGGTGCTAGCTCTGGAAGTGAGGTACCTAAAAATATAATAATTTGTGAAAATGCATGTTTTGGTCACTGGAATCTTGCAATCAATCCTGACCCCAAAATATTCATAGCACCTCAACAACTTATATTTATATAGCACTTTTGATACAATAAAACATCTCGAGGTTCTTCACAGGAGCATTACAAAATTTGACACCAAGACACATAAGGTGACATTAGGGCAAATGACCAAAAGCTTGGTCAAAAGGTGGATTTGAAGGAGGAGAGGGAGAGGCAGTGAGATTTAGGAAGGGAATTCCAGAGCTTGGGGCTCAGGCATCTAAGGCACGGGCACAAATGGTGGAATGATTGAAATCAGGAATGCTCAAGGGGCCAGAATTAGGGGAACGCAGGGATCTCAGAGGGTTGTGGGGTTGGAGGCGATTACAGAGATAGATAGGGGCGAGGCCATGGAATGATTTGAAAACAAGGGTGAGAATTTTAAAATCGAGGTGTGGCCAGACTGGGAGACAGTGAAGGTCAGTGAGCACAGAGGTGAGCATTTGGTGTGAGTTAGGACACAGACAGCGGTTTTGGATGATCTGAAGTTTACAGAGGGTGGAATGTGGAAGATCAGCCAGGAGTGCGTTGGAATAGGGGAAGAGGTAACAAAGGCAGGGCTGAGGGTTTCAGCAACTGATGCAGGGCTGGAGCTGAGCAACATTATGGAAATCTAAAGGAAATTGTTTTTGTCTTTCATTCATTGAGAAAGAAGGTAAATATTATTGCTCTGCATTCATCATGAATCCTTCTTGGATGTGGTACGTAGAGGTTCAGATGCCTTATTCTCGGGTTGTTGTGGTTAGTGAATCAGTAACAGGGAAGCATAAACCTGTGACTTGAACTGGGGTTGGGGGGTTGCGGGAAGGGAATTAGAAGAAACATATTTTTCACACACGATTAGTAGAAAAGCTCTGGCTCCCTGGATAACACTCTGGTTTCTGAGTCATTTGTTCCAAGCCCCACTACAGAGACTTAAGCACGTAACCTAGGTTGGCACTTCAGTGCCATACGGAGGGAGTGCTACACTGTCGGGTTCTTCCCACCTTGGATGAGGCAATTCCTTTGGACGCGAAGGGATGTGGCGATAGTGTGGGAAAGGGAAGTCGATGTAGACACTCAGCCATGATCTTGTTGAATGGTACAGCAAGCTGAAGGAGCCAAATAGCCTACTCCTGCTCCTATTCCTTATGTTCTTATGTAAAAGAGATCATCTTGGGTGGATGCGGCATTGTTCAGAGACGTGCAGGGGAATGTTCCCCATGTACTGGCCGACAGTTACCCCTCAGGCTCCATTCCCCCCCACAAAAAAAAAAGACTGTCTAGCGATTTGTGTCATTGCTGACAACATTTCAAAAGTAGCTAATTGACTGCGAAGTGCTTTGGGGTGTCAGAAGGTTGTGAAATGCGCTAAATAAATGAAACTTTCTTTCTTCCTAACACCAGTGGCAAACGAGGCAGAGTCTCAGTGCCATTGTAGCGCCATTAAAAAGGGAATGAGATAAATGTTAGCAATAGAAGGTACGAAGGAATGTTGTTCTAAGTTGATGAACTGCACCAGGGCCTTTGAGCCGTTTTCTTTACCTTTCAGAGCGCGGATTCTCAAGGGGAAGCGAGTGACCCGACCGACGCTCCTGAAAGTACGTACAGTTTCTGCCAACCATGTTTTACTGACTTGTTTTATTCACGATTCTGCTCATGTTCGTTCCCCATCCTCCTCTTAGTCTGAAGGCCCTGGCTTATCTTTGGAGTGTGTTTCCATAGCCACCAGTGTGGCGCTTCACCAGGGAGAGCCACACGTTATTTTTTGAGTGGAACGGGTGGCTAATTATCTCCCCGGCCTCTGCCTGTGGATCCTTGCACGTGGTTTGTTGGTGAGGCGTCAACCCCGTTGGCCTTTTTCTTCAGTCTTGTGTTATTTGGACAGGTCTACGATGAATTGTCAGATTACAATCCGCAAAACATGTCGGGGAATTACTCCTATTTGCTACTGAAGCCTGCTCCACCATCCAATCAGATTTCCATCCATCGGCCCTTGTTAGGCAATGGCACTAAGGATTACAGAAACGATACAAGTTAATAATCCATGATCGAACTGAATGGTGGAACAGACTGGAGGGGCTGAGTGGCCGCCTCCTGTTCCAATGTTCCTAGATCATCGACATGTATCTTTGCCCCATATCCCTTGATGCCCAACAAACAGTCTATTCATCTGTCTTAAAGCTCCAGGCTGACTCTCTTTTCTAATGAAGAAAGAAGGCTGAGGGCTGACCTAACAGAGGTCTTTAAAGTTATGAAATATTTTGATTGAGTGGACACGGAGAGAATGTCTCCTCCTGTGGTGAAGAGCATAACTAAGTTTAGAAGAATGAGAGGTGATCTTATTGAAACGTGCAAGATCCTGAAAGGACTTGATAGACTGGATGCTGGGAGGATGTTTCCACTTGTGGGAGAGACTAGAACCAGAGAATACAGTTTAAGAATAAGAGGTCTATGGTTTAAGATGGAGATAAGAAACATTTTCCCTCAGAAGGTCGTCAGTGTGTGAAATTCTCTTTCCCAGAAAGTAGTGGCGGCTGGGTCATTGTTTGACAGAGTTTGACAGATTCTTGATGGACAAGGGAGTCAAGGGTTATGGGGGGCAGACGGCAAAGTGGACCTGAGACCACAGCCAGATCAGCCATGATGTTATTGAATGGTGGAGCAGGCTCGAAGAGCTGAATGGCCTACTCCTGCTCCTAAGCCCCTAGGTTCCAGGAATTCAGAAGAAACATCCACACCCAGAGAGTGGTGAGAATGTGAAAGCCACTATCACCGGGAGTGGTTAAAGCGAATAGTGTAGATGCATTTAAGGGGAAGCTGGAATAGCTTATGAGGGAGAAGGGAATGGAGGGTTATGATGGCAGATTTAGATGAAGAAAGATGTGAAGAGGCTCAAGTGGAGCATCAATGCCGGCATAGACTGGTTGGGCCGAATGGCCTATTTCTGTGCCGTATATCCTATGTAAGAGGTAAAATGTACAAGGCGGAGGGGGCTAATGCACAAATTTTGGGTAGGATCGAGCGTAGCAGTATGGATAAAATGAGGTAGCCACACATGTAGCTTAAGACCCTTAACTTGGGTTAAATCATCTTGAGCAAACTATACAGGAAGCAGAAGTTTAAAATTTTAAATAGCTTCCTTTAACTTGCATCTGCAGTGAGACTGACCTAGTGCAGGAAGGTGGGATTAGGCCAGTTAGTTCTTCGTCAAACCAGCCCAGACACAATGGGCTGAATGGCCCATGTTGTAAATTCTCTATGATTTAACCAGCTATTTTGGCAGAGGGACATGTTTTGTTTATTCTTTCATGGTCTGTGGGTGTCACTGGCGAGCCCAGCATTTTTTTGGCCATCCCTAATTGCCATTGAATGGAGTGCCATTTCGGAGGGCAGTTAAGAGAAAGCCACATTACTGTGGGTCTAGAGTCCAAACCCATCTGGTTCACTAATGCCCTTTAGGGAGGGAAATCTGCCGTCCTTACCCGGTCTGGCCTACACGTGACTCCAGACCCACAGCCATGTGGTTGACTCTTAAATGCCCTCTGAGCTAGGGATGGGTAATAAATGCTGGCCTGGGCAGCGACGCCCACATCCCATTTTAAGAATTTAAGAAAAATATAGGCCGCAGATTGGATAAAGACAGCAGATTTCCTTCTGTAAAGGGCATTGGTTTTTACAACAATCGATGACAGATCACGGTCACCATTACTGAAACTAGTTTTATACGCCCGATTTATTAATTGAGTTTAAATTCCACCAGCTCCCGCGATGGGATTTGAACCCGTGCCCCCAGAGCATGAGCCTCCGTCTGCACTAGCTGTTTGGCACCTAAGGGCTCATACATACGATGCCTAACCTTATGACCCAAGGGTCACAAACTAAAACTCCATGACTCATGTGAGGTGTCACAAATGCGACCATATATAAGCAATGAAATAAGTATAAAGAGGGGCAAAAGCTGCTGCTGTTTGTCAGTTTGGGAGACCGATTCTGGTCCAAGAGCAACCAACTGTCCCAATAGTGAGCTTGCAGTGATTGCTTAGTTATGTTTAGAATAGGGTAGAGACTCTGTCCATTAATCTAGTGTCTTAAGTTCGCACGGACTTTTGACTATGAAATGTGTTGACCTGATGACCATTAGAACCAGAGCAAAATATAGTCATAAAAATCTCGGATAGGACACAAATCTTTTAAGTGTCACGCTCCCAACGTATTCTCTGCACCAGTGTGAGCAATGCCACAGGAGGCCTGCTGGCATTCATAATTACGTAGGGGTAAAACTGGCGTTTTTGAATAGAGAATACGTCATTTATCCTTTATCCTTTTCCAAATTATCCTTTCGCGCATTTGCCACCCATCCCTAATTGCCCTTCAACTGAGTGTCTTGCTAAGGCCATTTCAGAGGGGCAGTTAAAAATCCAACAACCACATTACTGCGGATCTGGAGTTACATGTAGGCCAGGCCAGGTAAGGACAGCAGATTTCCTTCCTTAAAGGGGAACGTTAGTGAACCAGGTGGGTTTTTACGACAATCGTGATAGTTTCGTGGTCACCGTTACTGAGATTTTATTAATTGATTTAAAATTCCACCAGTTTCTGTGGTGGGATTTGAACCCGGGCCCCCAGAGCATTCCCTGGGTTTCTAGTCCAGTGACATTACCGCTCTCCTGCCACCATCTCTCCCCTGTGTTATGTACAGCAGGCCAGCCTGAGCCTATTTTCCGTTACCGCTGCTTAGGTTCCTGGTGTAGATTCAACAATCTTGCATTTATATAGTGGCCTTTAATGTAGCAGAGCCTTTTTATTGTGTGAGTTTGGTGCTGAAAGGATGAGAGATGCCAGTCACAGGGAGTGGGACAACGTTTTCATTTCAGGCGTTTTACCAGGATTGCTAGAATGGTACTAGGGATGAGGGTCTTCAGTGACGTAGAGAGACTGAAGAAGCAGGGATTGGGGGGTCTCCTCCGAGCAGAGGAGGTTCCTTTCCCTTTCTTTAGCTACCAGGCCCCAACAGGGCATTGGCAACCATAGACTTCTGTGTTGGTCCATGGTTATACTTGGCAAGACGCTGCCGTGGTTTACTGTTCCCTTCTTCAGCTGGCTGACCAGGTATCTCTCCCAGTCTCGCTGCCTGCCATCGACACACGTTGGAAAGGTTTACAAGTTGATAAAAGAAGGTTAAGAGGAGATTTAATCGAGGTGTTCAGAATGAAGGGTTTTGATAAGAGTAAATGAGGAGAAACTATTTCCACTGGCAAAAGGGTTGGTAACCAGAGGGACACAGATTTAAGATAATGGGTAAAGGAAGCAGAGGGGCAGATGAGAAGTTGATTTCTACCGCAGCGAGTTGTTGTGATCCGGAATGCGCTGCCCGAAAGGGTGGCGGTAGCAGATTCAGTAATAACTTTCAAAAAGAGAATTGGATAAAAGGGGGGGGGGGCGCTGTGAGGGAAGAGTGGGGTTGATTGGAAAGCTTTTTCAAAGAGCTATCACAGGCGTGATGGGCTGAACGGCCTCCTGTAGCGCTGTCCAGATTCTGTGATTTCTTACTGTCCGAGCTTTCCTCTGCAGTGGATTTTCTGAGGAACTTACTGTCACGGTCACTCGATCTGCGGGAGCAACGACCCACCAAGATCCTGGAAGAACTCAGTCTGGAAGGGATAGCAAAGTACATCCTGAACAAAAAATGTAAGTTGGGTCAGTTAAATCTCAAGTGCTGTTTCAATCTAGACTGCCGCTTGGACATTCACTTTGCTTTGTATTTTTTTGAGGGGATGGGAGGGTGGAAGACGACTTTTGACACTTTGGCGTTTACCAATGGAGTACTTCAACAACAATAACGTGCATTTATATAGCAGCTTTAGTGAGGTAAAACTTTTCAGAACATTTCACAGGAACGTTATCAAACAAATTTTGACACAGTGCCGCATAAGCATATATTAGGACAGGTGACCAAAAGCTTGGTCAAAGCGGCAGGTTTTAAAGGAGCCTCTTAAAGGGGAGAGGGGGTTGGAGAGATTTAGAGAGAGAATTCCAGAGGTTAGGGCCCAGGCAGCTAAAGGCACAGCCGCCAATGGGGGAGCGATTAAGATCGAGGAATACGCAAGAGGCCAGAATTGGAGGAGCACAGACATCTTGACGCTTGTAGGGCTGGAAGAAGCTACAAAGATAGAGAGGGCGAGCAAGGGATTTGAAGACAAGGATGAGAATTTTAAAACGGAGGTGATATCAGAGTGGGAGCAGATGGATGCTGAGTAAAGCTCCCACGACTCTGTCCCAGCCAGATGTTGCAGTCATGGTTCAGAAGAGTTCCCGTGTCACCGGTGCGATTTAAAAAATTTGTTCACAAGCACCTGCCATCCTTCCAGTGACCTCGATGGACCTTATCGCTATTGATCTCTCCTTGGGAGTGGGGAATCCTTTTCATATCACGGGCCATTCACACACAGACAAAATCAGTCCCGGGCCACACACACTTAAAATCAATTTAATTTGGTTTTATTAGAGAGAGTACAGAAACATTCCAACTCACCTGCTGTTTTAATGCGATGGCTGAATTTGAATGTTATCTTGTTAAGTATTATAGCAATTGCGCTGACGCTTTTATCCAAAGCAAATTCGTAACGATGATGATAAGTGCCATGTTGAAGGCCCCGCTGTCATAGGCCTATATTTTTAGGAATCTTGCCATGGGCCGGATGAAACTGAGCCAGGGGCTGGATCCAGCCCACGGGTCGGGTGGGTTCCCCACCCCTGCTTTAGAGGGCGGTCAGGTACCTATTCCCAGGCTTCTGCCCTAGTGATGGTGTGAGAGAAAGTTGTGGTCACATTTCCCTAGGCAGCTCCTGCTACGAACTCGCTCGGCAAGAAACGGAATTGGGTTTACCGTTTTACCCTTGCCGGCACCACACTCTGATACCCGACCTGTCTGAAGTTGGCTAGTTTATTCATGCGTTTTTAAGCACATTTTTAAAAAGTCATCTTTTCCCCCAGTGTTGCCTGGCAAAATTGAAAGATGAAGGGGAGGGGGAAAAAAAGGAATATTTTTAGGAGTGTTGACGCTTTGTTCAACATTAATACCTTTAATTGAATTTCCTTTTCAGGTGAAAAGATTATATGCATGGTCGGAGCTGGCATATCAACATGTAAGTGTTAATGAGTTTCTTACAAAAGGGACTTTTAAGATTTATGCTCACTGCAGCCCAAGTTAATTCCGGGAATGGGAAGTGAGAAGGTATTTCCGTGGATTTAAAAACGTTTTTTTAAAAATTACCCTTTTGCGCATTTGCCACCCATCCCTAATTGCCCTTCAACCGAGTGTCTTGCTAAGGCCGTTTCAGAGGGGCAGTTAAAAGCCGACAATCACATTACTGTGGATCTGGAGTTACATATAGGCCAGGCCGGGTAAGATTTCCTTCCTTAAAGGGGAACGTTAGCGAACCAGATGGGTTTTTACAACAATCATGATAGTTTCATGGTCACCATTACTGAGATTTTATTAATTGATTTAAAATTCCACCAGTTTCTGTGGTGGGATTTGAACCCGGGTCCCCAGAGCATTCCCTGGGTTTCTAGTCCAGTGACATTACCACTCTCCTGCCACCATCTCCCCTGTGTTATGTACAGCAGGCCAGCCTGAGTCTATTTTCCTTTACCGCTGCTTAGGTTCATGGTGTAGATTCAACAATCTTGCATTTATATAGTGGCCTTTAATGTAGCAGGGCACCCCAAGGCCCACTTCACAGGAGCATTATAAAACAATATTTGACACTAAGTCACACTAGGACAGGTGACCAAAGCCTTATTCAGAGTTAGGGTTTAAGGGTTGTCTTAAAGGAGGTGAGAAAGAGGCGGAGAGGTTTAGACAAGAAACTTCAGAACTTACGGCCCATAGATCATCATTTATTGCACATCCCTAATTGAGAAGGTGGGGGTGAGCTGCCTTCTTGAACCACTGCAGTCCATGTGGTGTAGGTACACCCGTAGCGCTGTTGGGGAGGCAGTTCCAGGATTTTGACCCAGTGACAGTGAAGGAACGGTGATATATTTCCAAGTCGGGATGGTGAGTGACTTGGAGGGGAACTTCCAGCTGGTGGTGTTCCCATCTACCTGCTGCCCTTGTCCTTCTAGATGGTAATGGTCACGGGTTTGGAAGGTGCTGCCTAAAGAGCCTTGGTGAGTTGCTGCAGTGCATCTTGTAGATGGTACACACACTGCTGCTACTGTGCGTCGATGGTGGAGGGAGTGAATGTTTGTGGATGGGGTGCCAATCGAGCGGGGCTGCTTTGTCCTGGATGGTGTGGAGCCTCTTGAGTGTCGTAGGAGCTGCACTCATCCAGGCAAGTGGAGATTATTCCATCACACTCCTGACTCTTGCTGCAAGTACAGCTGCCAGTGATGGAGCGATTAAAATGGGGTGGGCGGGGTGGGGGTGGCGGGTGTGCAAGTAGCCAGAATCGGAGAAGCGCAGAAATCCGGGAGGGCTGGAGGAGAGTACAGAGATAGTGAGGGGGTGGGGGGGAAAGGCCATGAAGGTATTTGAATATTAAAATGGAGGTATTGCTGACCAGGAGCTAATGTAGAGCTCGTGTAGATTTACGTTTATCTATATAGGTCGTGTTGTGATGTGAGTGGCGCTGGTGCAGAACAGAAGCTGCGTTTTTCTACGTAATGGGAGATCCTTCACTTTGGTCTCTCGACATGGAGTTGCCTTCGACGACCTGATCAGCCGCTGCTTAGCAAAGCATCTTTTTTTCCCCCCACCCTAAACGTTCTCTCTGCGAATTCTCTTCCCCATGCAGCGGCAGGAATCCCTGACTTCCGCAGTCCCGGTACCGGCCTCTACCACAACCTGCAGAAATACGACCTGCCCTACCCAGAGGCGATTTTCGAGACTGGCTACTTCAAGGTGATTGTTGCTTACTTTTTCAAGCTGCGGCTACGACAATGCATTATATTCGTGCCAGACAAGAACATCATGCACAGAGCTGACAGTGCCTTACGCAGTGGGTTTGTGCCCTGGCTCTGTGGAGTGGGGTTGCTGCTACGCTGCCCTTTGCTTATTGAGCCAGTCTCGGAGTGGCATCCTGATAGGCTGCTGTGTTTGATCGCTCTTTAAGATGCCCCTTAAAGCTGCCTTTTTGACTGAGCTTTTGGTCACCTGTCCAAAATATCCCTGTGTTAATTGGAGTCGGATTTAATTACACTCCTGGGAAGCGCCTGAGGACAATTTACAACGTTAAAAGCGCCATTCATCTCCGTGGGCTTTTAAAGACAGCTGTGGCTCAGTTGGTAGCCTCTGAATCACAAAATTCCAGGTTCAAGTCCCACTCCAGGGCTTTAGTGTAAAAATTGAGGCTGATACTCCAGTGCAGTAGTGAGGGAGCACTGCACTGTCAGAGATGCCATCTTTCAGATAAGACATTAAACAGGTCCCATTTGCCTACTCAGGTGGGTGCAAAAGATCCCACGACCACTGTTTGTCGAAGAAGCGCAGAGGGAGTTTTCCCCGGTGGCCTGGCTGATATTTATACCTCCACAAAAGCCACACACACAGATTATCTGATCCTTATCACATCGTCATTTACGGGAGCTTGCTGTGCGCAAATAGGCTGCCGCATTTCCTGCATTACAACACTTCCAAAGTACTTCATTGGCAGTAAAGCCCTTTGAGAGAGACATCCAGTGGTCGTGAAAGACGCTATACAAATGAAAGTATTTGTTCCTTGCAGCCAGTAATGCCAGTGAAGACACGGAATTGTATCTGGGATTCCTTCCCCCGTTAAGCTTGCTATTATCCGAGGGAACATACCGAGCGGGAAAGGCCGGGTGTTTCTGTTTTAGCGCAGTGGGGGTGAGGGAAGATATTGTGCTGCTGTAGACTGGTTTTTCCCCTTGGGGCAAGTAATAAAAGGCTCTCCATTGTAAGGCATTGGACACCCAAGTGTGGACAGCTGCCTTTTAATGTCCTGTGTCACTTTTTGTGAATGTTACCAACATTCATCTGTTATATATTCCAGCAACACCCAGAACCATTTTTCGCATTGGCAAAGGAACTGTACCCGGGGCAGTTTAAGGTAAGAGATGTTGCGTCTGAAAGAGTTTGCAAAAAAATATTTCAATCTAGCACCCCACCTTCCCCCCCCCCCCGCCCCCTTCCCCATCCCTGGCCTCTTAAAAGCAGCCTGTACCTGTGACTAGGCAAATCCAGGCTTATTCCTGCCTGTCCTGTTGGCTGGAGTGGATCCTGCGGTTACTCCCAGTGCTCCTAAGACTAAGAAAATACACCTGTATTCGTTATAAATGCTGGACAGAAGGCCCGCCCTCATCCTTTCTGCCTCCTTTACTAACGGACGTGTATCTTCTGCAGCCCACAGTTTGCCATTACTTCATGAGGATGCTGCGAGATAAGGGATTGCTGTTACGCTGTTATACACAGGTACGGTCCATCATTGTGTATGTACTGTTTTCATGCTCATTTCACTGATGGCTCACAAACGACCCGAATCTGGCTGTGAGAGTTCAAAGGTCGGACGGTACAGACTTTCGGCACAGCAAACTGCAGGGGGAGAAATCTAAGTACAGTGTAGTGGGGAGTGTAAAATGAATGAAGCGTCTATGTTGAAGTACAGTAGTTGGACCCCACCACAGAACATCAAGCCATTGTTTCCGGGACTGTCGCTGACCTCGTCTCCTCTGGAGATCTTCCTCCCACAGCTTCCAACTTGATAGTCGCCCAACCTCGGACGGCCCGCTTCTACCTCCTACCCAAAATCCACAAACAGAACTGTCCTGGCAGACCGATCGTGTCAGCCTGTTCCTGCTCCACGGAACTCATTTCTCGTTATCTTGACTCCCTTCTCTCTCCCCTTGTCCAGTCCCTTCCCACCTACATCCGTGATTCCTCTGACACCTTACGTCACATCAACAATTTCCAGTTCCCTGGCCCCAACCGCTTCCTCTTCACCATGGACGTCCAATCCCTCTACACCTCCATCCCCCACCAGGATGGTCTGAGGGCCCTTAGCTTCTTCCTTGAACAAAGGCCCCAACAATCCCCATCCACCACTACTCTCCTCCGTCTGGCTGAACTTGTTCTCACACTGAACAATTTCTCTTTTAACTCCTCTCACTTCCTCCAAATAAAAGGTGTGGCTATGGGTACCCGCATGGGCCCCAGCTCTGCCTGTCTCTTTATGGGGTATGTGGAACATTCCTTGTTCCAGTCCTACTCCGGCCCCCTCCCACAACTCTTTCTCCGGTACATCGATGATTACTTCGGTGCTGCTTCATGCTCTCGTCGGGACCTGGAAAAATTTATTAATTTTGCTTCCAATCTCCACCCCTCCATCATCTTCACATGGTCCATCTCTGACACTTCTCTTCCCTTCCTTGACCTCTCTGTCTCAATTTCTGATGATAGACTGTCCACCAATATCCATTACAAGCCTACCGACTCCCACAGCTACCTCGACTACAGCTCCTCACACCCCGCTTCCTGTAAAGACTCCATCCCATTCTCTCAGTTCCTTCGCCTCCGTCGCATCTGTTCTGATGACGCTACCTTCAAAAACAGCTCCTCTGACATGTCCTCCTTCTTCCTTAACCGAGGTTTTCCATCCACGGTCGTTGACAGGGCCCTCAACCGTGTCTGGCCCATATCCCGCGCATCCTCCCTCACGCCTTCTCCTCCTTCCCAGAAACATGATAGGGTCCCCCTTGTCCTCACTTATCACCCCACCAGCCTCCGCATTCAAAGGATCATCCTCCGCCATTTCCGCCAACTCCAGCATGATGCCACCACCAAACACATCTTCCCTTCACCCCCCTTGACGGCATTCCGTAGGGATCGTTCCCTCCGGGACACCCTGGTCCACTCCTCCATCACCCCCTACTCCTCAACCCCCACTTATGGCACCTCCCCATGCCCACGCAGAAGATGCAACACCTGCCCCTTCACTTCCTCTCTCCTCACCGTCCAAGGGCCCAAACACTCCTTTCAAGTGAAGCAGCATTTCACTTGCATTTCCCCTAACTTAGTCTACTGCATTCGTTGCTCCCAATGCGGTCTCCTCTACATTGGAGAGACCAAACGCAAACTGGGCGACCATTTTGCGGAACACCTGCGGTCTGTCCGCAAGAAAGACCCAAACCTCCCTGTCGCTTGCCATTTTAACACTCCACCCTGTTCTCTTACCAACATGTCTGTCCTTGGCTTGCTGCATTGTTCCAGTGAAGCCCAACGCAAACTGGAGGAACAGCACCTCATCTTCCGACTAGGCACTTTACAGCCTTCCGTGCTGAAGATTGAGTTCAACAACTTTAGATCTTAAACTCCCCCTCCCCCCATCCCCACCCCGTTTCTTTCCCCCCCCACCCGTTTTTTTTCAATAATTTATATAGACTCTTCTTTCCCCACCTATTTCCATTATTTTTAAATCTAAAACTAAAACCTTTAGTCTTTCCACCCCACCCCCACTAGAGCTGTACTTTGAATATCCTGTTTTCCATTCTTAATTAGCACTTTTCTCAGACAAAGACCACCACCTTCAACACCTCTTTGACCCTTTTGTCTCTGACATCTTTTGATTATTATCTGCTCACACCACACCCTCAATGTGTCTCTTCTCCCCCGCCCCCCACCCACCTTAAACCAATTTATATTTCTCCCTTGTTGAAACTATGCTGCAGTTCTGCCGAAGGGCCATGGAGGCTCGAAACGTTGACTGATTTCTTCTCCGCCGATGCTGCCAGACTTGCTGAGTTTTTCCAGGTAATTCTGTTTTTGTTTTGTTTACAGTAGTTGTTATATGTTTTCCCTGTCCTGTTGCATCTGAGCTGGCTGCCACCTTGTGGCCTAGTAGATAACTGCATCCCTTATCACCTTTTGCATTTCTGTATTGCATTCCTGGAAGATGTGGACCATTTTCCGTATCTTGGGAGCCTCCTCTCGACGTAGACGACAAAATTCATCATCGCCTCCAATGCGCCAACTCACCCCTCAGCCGACGGAAGATGGAAGAGTATTTGAGGACCAGGATCTTGAACCCGAGACTAAGGCCTTGGTTGTCCATGGCACTTCTATATGATTTGGAGACTTTGACAACCTACAGCAGGTATCTCAAAGCTGGAACAGTATAACCAACAAGATCCTCCAAACCAGGTGACAAGAAAGGTGGTCCAACAGCTGTGTCTTTCCCCCCACCCCCAGGCCAACATGCCCGGCATCAAGGGCGCCAATCACTCCAAACCAGCTCCGCCCGGTGGGACAAGTTGTTAGCCCCCCCTGCCACCAGACTCCCGAATCAACGGCTCCACTCGGAACCTGGACGCGGCAGGAGACTCCCAGGAGGACAGCGGAAACGCTTTAGGGATGTCCTCGAAACATCCCTGAAGAGGCCAGGCATTCCCCGCTGACTCGCAGGAGTCCCTGGCTTGTGACTGACCAAGATGGAGAAGGCTCATTTGGGAGGGCACCGGGCACAGCGAGAGGCTTCGTCAGGAACGCGCGGAGGCGACGTTGAGGCGTCAGAGGGAGCGCACAAACCTCCAAACAACACTCCTACCCACATAAAAACAAAGAGTGCTGGAAAAGCTCAGCAGCACTCTCAGCATCTGCGGAGAGAGAAACAGAGTTAACGTTTCAAGTCCGTATGACTCTTCTTCAGAACCGAGTTCCAAAGAAGTCGTATCGGAATTGAAACGTTAACTCTGTTTCTCTCTCCACAGATGCTGCCAAACCTGCCGAGCTTTTCCAGAATTTTCTGTTCTTGTTTCAGCTCCCCAGCATCCCCGCAGTATTTTGCTTTTATTTTAGCCCATCTACTTGATCCTTAAAGCACCACCAGGGCAGAATCTGCAGATCACGCATTGCACTTATCAGCTCAGAACCCATTGAACCAGGGCGGAAGCAAGTCATCTTCGATCCCCAAGGGATTGCCTAACAGGAAGAAGACTGTACTACATTTCCTGCTGTACTAGCGGCCTGGTCCCTGGCATGTGGCTCTCGATCCACAACATAAAAGTTATAGTTTCTACGAATCCACAGGAGCCAATGGCACAAGCTTTGTGTAGAAGTATCCTTTGAGACAGTCTCGGTGAGGAGTCAGTTACTGACCACAGTCTGCCCTTCTGAAGATGCTGGCTCCTACTGGGGTGCAGTTCCACAGGAACCGGACACATTCGAATACTTTGCCTAAGCAATCCTTTTCAATGTGTGCGGATTTTTTTATTCATCCAAGGGATGTGGGCTTCTCTGGCTGGGCCAGCATTTATTGCCCATCCCTAATTGTCCTTGAGAAGCTGGTGGTGAGCTGCCTTCTTGAACCACTGCAGTCCATGTGGTGTAGGTACACCCACAGTGCTGTTAGGGAGTTCCAGGATTTTAACCCAGCGACAGTGAAGGAACGGCGATATATTTCCAAGCCAGGATGGGAAACTTCCAGTTGATGGTGTTCCCATGCATCTTCTGTCCTTCTGGATGGTAGTGGTTGTGGGTTTGGAAGGTGCTGCTTAAAGAGCCTTGGTGAGTTTCTGCAGTGCATCTTGTAGATGGTACACACTGTTGCTACTGTTAATCAGTGGTGGAGGAAATGAATGTTTGTGGAGGGGGTGCCAATCAAGTGGGCTGCTTTGTCCTGGACAGTGTCCAGCTTCTTGAGTGTTGTTGGAGCTGCACTCATCCAGGCAAGTGGAGGGTTTTCCATCACACTCCTGACTTGTGCCTTGTAGATGGTGGACAGGCTTTGGGGAGTCAGGAGGTGAGTTACTCGCTGCAGGATTCCTAGCCTCTGACCTGTTCTTGTAGCCACAGTATTTATATGGCTAGTCCAGTTCAGTTTCTGGTTAATGGTAACCCCCAGGAGGTTGTTAGTGGGGAATTCAGTAATGGTAATGCCTTTGAGAATCAAGGAGCAATGGTTAGATTCTCTCTTGTTGGAGATGGAGATGGTCATTGCCTGGCACTTATGTGGCATGTTACTTGCCACTTGTCAGCCCAAACCTGGATATTGTCCAGGTCTTGCTGCCTTTGGGCATGCACTGCTTGGATATGGTTAGAGTGTAATTTGGTTAATTGGCCATGGGGGGGGCTTTATGAGATTTGTACCCAAATCTTGAAGTGGGGCTTGAACCAGGGACCTTGTGGGACCCACCAGCTGAGCCATGGCTGACACAAGCAGGGAAGTCGTATCAATAACCTGCTGTTTATCTTTTTTTTAAAATTCATTGAATGTGGGTGCCAGCATTTATTGCCCATCCCTAATTGCCCTTGTTCAACCAGATTTCCTTCCCTAAAGGATGGGTTTTTACAACAATGGTCATCATTAGACTTTTGATTCTAAATTTTTCTTGTATTGAATTCAATCGGTGGGATTTGAACCCGGGTCCCCAGAGTATTACCCTGAGTGTCTGGATTACTAGTCCAACAACAATACTACTGCACCATTGCCTCCCCTAATCACTTGATATGTTGTTGTATCTCAGCACCTTATCCCTACTGAAGAAATGCAGTGAATTCGGACTTGTACCTTATGGAAATCTGTCCCAGTGGTTGTTGACTCTCTGTGGCAGGAGCTTCCTCCTGGCATCAAACCTAAGCTTCTCTTGCTATTATTTTTCCTTAATGCTCTTCTAGAACATTGACACCCTGGAGCGAGTAGTTGGGCTAAAGGATGAGGACTTGATAGAGGCACATGGGACATTCTACACCTCTCACTGTACCAATAGTGCGTGCAAGAAGCAATATAACCTGGACTGGATGAAAAGTAAGTCTGCATTCATACACCCCTCACCAACCCATCTAACAGGGTGGTAGTTATTATATAGCCTCTGTACGAGGACAGTAAACCAGTATTCACACCTCCAACAGCATTCCCTCAGCACCTCACTGTATTGACAGCCTAGGTTATTGGCTTGAATCATTGGAGTGTTTTTAAAAGTGATCCTTTCACAGGATGTGGGTGTTGCTGGCTAGGCCAGCATTCATTGCCCATCCCTAATTGCCCTCGAGAAGGTGTGGTGAGCTGCTACCTTGAACCGCTACAGTTCATGTGGTAGGAGGCACACCCACTGCGCTGTTGGGGAGGGAGTTCCAGGATTTTGACCCAGCGACAGTGAAGGAACGGCCGATTATATTTCCAAGTCAGGGTGGTGAGTGGCTTGGAGGGGAACTTGCAGGTGGTGGCGTTCCCGTCTATCTGCTGCCCTTGTCCTTCTAGGTGGTAGAGGCCGTGGGTTTGGAAAGTGCTGTTAAGTTGTTGGTGAGGTGCTGCAAAGGATCTTGTAGATGGTACACACACTGCTGCTGCTGCGCGTGGGTGGTGGAGGGAGTGGATGTTTAAGGTGGTGGCCGGGGTCCCAATCAAGCGGGGCTGCTTTACCCTGGATGGTGTTGAGCTTCTTGAGTGTTGTTGGAGCTGCACTCATCCAGGCAAGTGGAGAGTATTCCATCGCAATGGAATTGGATCCCACATCCTTCTGACTGGGTGGTGAGGGTGCTACCCACTGCTGACACCTGCTTTTCCCGACTTGTGACGCTGGAGGCATTTTAGTATCTAGGGTACGTAAGGTTTTCAGTGAACTTTCACCAGCAAAACAAGCCTCAGAATTTGACAGCTTTCTCACTCTGGCCTTTCCTCCGCTGATCAGGCTCCGCCCTCCCTCCCCACCCGCCACCCCCTCAGGCGTTGTAAGTCTGAGAGGCGTTTTCAAGTCAAGTACAATTTTTTGGGGGCAACCTGGGTTATTTTCTAGACTCTCTGTATGATGAGTAACATTAGGATCACAAAACACAACCCCAAACAGTGTTAACCTCAAGCTATTTTGAGAGGACAGCAGTAGGTGGTGTTGCAGTTAAAGGAAGCGATTAGTTTAACTCACCTGCTTGACTTTCTGTTTCCCTGCTTGTGTTTGAGTGGGTGTTTGCTAAAACACACTTTCACTGTCATATCTCTTTCCTCAGCAACCGTCTCCAATGTAAAGGGTTTTTGTTTGGCTAATTTAACATGAAGACACTTTTAAAAGTATCTCTATCCATATATACTATGTGCTGTGCACTACAATATTTATCTTTCCCGACACTATTGGCTACACTTCAAAAGCACTTCATTGGCTGTAAAGCACTTTGAGAAGTCTTGTGGTCATGAAAGGCACTATATAAATGCAAGATTTTTTTTTAACTTGGTTGTAAGGTGCTTTGGGACATCCCGAGGATGTGAAAGGAATAACGTCTCATCTGAAAGGCAGCGTCTCTGACAGTGCGGCACTCCCTCGGTACTGACCCTCTGACGGTGCAGCACCCCATCAGCACTGACCCTCTGACAGTGCGCCCACTCCCTCAGCACTGCACTGGGAGCGTGTCAGCATGGATTATGCGCCTGAGTCTCTGGAGTGGGACTTGAACTCACAGCCTGCTGATTCACAAGTGCAAGCCATGGCTGAGAGGATTAAAACTAAAATCACATTTAATATTGCGTCTAAATCACCCACCCCCCAAAAAGCATCATCTTGGCCATGGGGAGGGGAGGGGAGTGGAGGTGAAGGTACGCGGGGATGATCTTCTCTGTAGTTTCTGGTGATTCTGTGTAGGAATTTGCTGCTGTGACGATCGCAAGAATGGAGAGCGATTGTTCGTTCCCACTGTGACCTTTGTGTAGTGCAGTATCTTGCAATGTGCGATTGCAGTTTTTAGGATATGCATCACGTTACTAATCCCACTTTCCCCCTTTCTCTTCATCCTGCAAATAGCGCAGATCTTCACAAAGCCGCTGCCAAAATGCGAACAGTGCAATTCTGTAGTGAAGCCTGGTGAGTAAAATCAAACGAGGTGCCAAAAGCCCTTGGTCAAACCTGAGCTCGCCATAGTCAAAATAAATCATCGGTGTTGATGGACTGTTCTCAATACTAGGAAGAGGAGGAGGCCATTCAGCCCCTGAGCCTGTACTGCCATTCAATTGGATAGCTCCAAAACGACTGCCCACCATCTGTATTTCTTAATACTTTTATCCAATAAAAAAATAATCAATCTAAGTGTTTTGACATTTTCAATTGACCCCCAGCCCCAACAGCTTTTTGGGGGAGAGATTTCCACTTCAGTTTGTGTGAAGAAATGCTTCCTAACATCACTGCTGCTCGGAAAAGCTTTAATTTTAAGATTGTGTCCGCTTGTCCTAGATTCGCTGCACCAGAGGAACTAGTTTATCTATCTTAGCAAACCCTTTGATCATTAAAAGTTTCAGTTAGATTGCCGCTTAATCTTCTGTGCTTGGGGATATAAACCCTGTGCATGCACATACCTTCACACAAGGATAACTGGGGAGTGATTAGCTATCTAGCCATATTTTTCATCCCTAAGCTAATTACTCAGTTGTAGTCACTCTGTTGCAGGCACTGCCGCAATCAGGATTTTAATTGGACCGTTTTGGGATCAGTCTGCGCAGTAAATTTCTAGCTGCAACAATCCCTTAGCGGTGATGTCTCCCCACTGCTGCATCACGGAAAACCAGGAATGCCCCAAGTTTTAATCCCTAATCTGTGCGGAGTTAGCCATTGGCAGTCGGGGACAGTGATGGGGAAGCTCCAGTTACAGCACTCCCTGGGCTATGGAGGGGCAAATCGGCCAGAGTTCCCGCTACTGAGTTGCGAATCAGTGCTGGAAGTGTGCGCATGTAGGCGAGGGCAGGATCGTGCTCAGCTGCAGTGTCCTTCTCAGTCATTGCCTCTTGGTATTCATTATATAGATTTACACATGAATAATGGCCATTTGGGCAAGATAGCAGAGAGTGACTGGCGCTGATAAAATGTTACCTCATGCTAGAATCATGCTCAGTGTGAAGGAGAAAGATTGTCTTTGGGGAAAAGGAATATTAGTACCCCATTGGTTGTGGGAGACAATAATGAGCTATACTTATGCACACACAGTCTCACTCTCCCACTCTCACAGCTACTCCCCCTCTTCTCCCCCCTGCCCCCCCTCCCCTCAACAAAACTAGCTGCGTGAGAGGTGTCTTTCCTTTCCAGCGCCCCTCCCCTGGTTTCCTGTGACCCAACAGAGACACATCGTTGATTGTCTTGCTGTGCTGGCTGAGAGAAATGTGACTTTAAAGCATGCCTTTAGCATTGCAAAAGGGAAACTGTTGTGTGCGGAGTTTAATCTTCGTTTCATTCCTCCAAATAGACATTGTGTTCTTTGGTGAGAGTCTTCCCCAACGATTCTTTGCTACCATGGAGTCCGTAAGTAGAAGTGCAATCAGCACAGTCAGTGTTGAAATGTGATTGATCTCCAAAGCTTGTGCTCCCAAGTCCCTCGGGCTTGGGGCAGTTACATTGGATCGACAAGTGAAGAGGGCACTCAGTAGAGCGTATACCTCCGCCATGCTGTTTAACTCAATATTTTTACAAATACTCAGCTCTTCCTTGAGGCTTTTCCCTGCCTAATTGATGCCCTGTGACCACAAAGCTGAAAGAAAATAAATCTTTTTGCATCTTACAGAGGAGGCCTCAAGCCAATCCGCAGCCAACAACCTGCTCTGAAAACTCTGCTCACATTTTGACAGCTGTGACCAGTTCTACCACAGCAGCTGAGACAATCCACAACATTCAAAAACAATCAACAACACGCTAAAAGAAAAAAGTCATTTTGCCCTATCTCCCAATGTTAATGGATCCCTTAAAAAAAAAATTCCAGGATCTCCATCTGCATCTTTGCCAAAAACTAATCAGTTCTTCCTTGAGCCATAACCTATCTGTGTGCCAAGTTTCGTTGAAATCAGTCCATTAGTTTTTGAGATATATTGTTTGCAGACAAACAGGGGGCAAAAAAATTACTTCTGCCCACCTTCAGTGAATCACAGAAGGAGGCCATTCGGCCCATTGAGTCTGCACTGGCTCTCCAAATGAGCATTATGACCTAGTGCCATTGCCCTGCCTTTTCCACGTACCCCTGCATGTTGTTTCTATTCAAATAATCATCTAATGTTTCTATTCACATAATCATCTAACGCCCTCTTGAATGTCTTGATTGAACCTGCCTCCACCACACTTCCAGGCAGTGCATTCCAGACCTGAACCACTCGTTTACCTCATTACCTCCACAGTGTCAGAGGTAAAGAGGCATCATCAGGAACCCTAGTCCCCGGGGGCTTGCGATAGCCGGGGAGGCATTGCTTTGAGTTTTTGCTTAATGTGGCATCCACCCTTCCCCTGTCTCCTTCCCTCCTGCCCAGTCAATTCCCGTGGAAAATCAGCATCTGCCAAAGCTCCCTTTGTGCCGGGGTGGAATAGGTGGGGGAAATCAGGCTGTGATCCCACCTCCTTAGCCACGTGTTACGTAACTGCCTCACCGCTCCAGATGCTGAGTGTGCGCAAAATGACAAACTGAATAAGCGGCAGCTTGCATTTGTATAGCACCTACATAGGACTCGGGAGCAGGCGCAGGCCATTCAGCCCCCCCCAGTCCGCACCGCCTTCCATAAGATCACGGCTGATCTGTTTGTGGCCTCAATTCCCATGACCCTCGATTCTTTGTCTTAGCAAAAATCTAACTCAGCCTTGAATAAATTCAGTGACCCAGCCTCCACTGCTTTTGGGGGGAAGAGAATTCCACAGACTAACGACCCCTCTGAGAAAAAATTCTCTTCCTCTCCATCTTATAGGCCCAACCTGTTCAACCTTTCTTCACAGGATAAGCCCTTCATCCCAGGAATGAGTCGAGTGAACCTCCTCTGAACTACTTCTATGGCAATTATGTCTTTTTTTTCAAAATAAGGAGACCAAAACTGTATTCCAGATACTGTAATAAAACGTTCAAAGTTTCCACAGGAGCACTGTCAAACAAAACCTGACATTGAACCACTTAAGGAGGATGTTTGGCTGGTGACCAAAAGCTTGGTAGAAGGAATAGGTTTTAGGGACCATGTTAAAGGAGGAAAAAGAAAATACAGACAGACCTAAATTTATATAGCACCTTTCACCACCACTGGACGTCTCAAAAGCGCTTTGTAGCCAATGAAATACTTTTCAAGTGTCGTCACTGTTGAATGTAGGGAACCGGGCAGCCGATTTGTGCACAGCAAGCTCCCACAAACAGCAGTGTGACAGTGACCCGATGATCGGTTTTTGTGATGTTGATTGGACGGGTCACCGGGGAGAACTCCCATGCACTTCTTCGAAATAGCGCCACGGGATCTTTATCATCCACCTCGGCAGGCAGCTGGGGCCTCAACTGAGTGACTCATCCAAAGAAAACGGCACCTCCGACAGTGCAGCACTCCCTCAGTGCTGCGCTGGAGAGTCGGTCTTGGTTTTTGTGCTCAAGTCCTGGTGTGGGACTTGAACCCGGAACCTTGTGATTCAGAGGGGAGAGTGCTAGAGTGCTACCTACTGAACTACAGCTGTCATAAGAGAAGAGGGGTTTAGGGAAGGAATTCCAGAGCTTAGGATCAAGGCAGCTGAAGGCGCAATCAACCAAGATCAGCTGGAGCATTGACCTGAAGCCAGTTCCTGTCCGCAAGCAAAGAGCAAAAGGATCCCTAAAGTTTTGCATTATGCTAGTTGACTCAGACTGACCTGTAACAGTTCCTAATGAAACTCAGCATCGTTTTTAAGAAGGTTTACCGGTGTCTGCCTTCTCCAAAGGCGCTGATTTGCTTCTGGGATGCAGTTCAATGCTCCAGCCACCCTCCCGTACTTTGTCCAAATGTGCAAGGTAGCGAATGCTGACCGACTATGGAGACCATCACAGCTGAATGCAAAACCCCCTCGCCTCCCAAACACCCCACCCCCCCCCCCGTCACCTCCACCATTGCCTTAGCTCAGAGTTACGGAGGCTTTATTTATGTTGGGGCAGTGCCACACCAAGGACACAGGCCCAAGGATTTCGACGCTGTTTCCATCACCAGGGTTTGCATGAATAGAAAAACGCGATATTTCTAAAAATACAAGCAGCCAATTTGTTGCAAAAATGGTCAGAACCACAAAAGGAATGGAGAATTAAGGATCACTTGCATTACAGTAATTGAAATTCTGCTTAACTAAAGAGTGAGCAATATTTTAAAATTGCTGCACCCAGTTCCCTTGAAGTGAATAGACACAGGAAACAGCCAGTAAATGATGCATGGTCACTGGTGAGTTTAAGACGTGTTTGAGGTCACTCTGTGCGTGTGTGAGGCAAAAGTTCTATTCTTAGTCCTTCTTCAAGAAATCTACCACAGCGTTTTAAACTCACTTAATATAAAATCTTCGTTACAGAAAAATATGCCAATTATCTTAAACCAGTGTCCTCTGGTTATCAACTCTCCTGCCATTCGAAGCAGTTACTCCCTATTTACTGCAATAAAACCCTCCATCATGTTGAACATTTGTTTTAAATCTCCCTGTAACCTTATTTGCAGTAAAGAGGACAATCCCAGTGGATTTGACTGACTTGCGTTCATCCCAAACTCTACTTGGTCTCGCCGAGCCCCATTCACTCATCATCCCTGTGCTCACCAACCTACACTGGCACCTGGCTAAGTCTCGATTTTAAAATTCTCATCCTTGGTTTCAGATCTCTCCATGGCCTCCCCCCTCTCAACACCCCCCTCCCTACCTCTGTAATCTCCTCCAGCCCCACAACTCTCCAAGATCCCTGCATTCATGCAATTCTGGTCTGGCCCTATGTGCATTCCTGATTTTAATCGCTCCACCATTGGCGGCCATGGGCCCTAAGCTCTGGCATTCCCTCCTTACACCTCTCTGCCTCTCCTGCTTTAAGACAATCCTTAAAACCTACCTCTTTAATCATCGGCCCTAATATCGTCTTAAGTGGCTCAGTGTCATTCTTTGTTTTATAATGCTCCAATGAAGCGCCTTGGGATGTTTTAATACATTAAAGGTGCTATATAAATATAAGTTACTGTTTGTATAGCACCGTTCATGTGTGTCTTTTAAGTGCCATCACAGTTTGTGACAGGGAAACTGAGTTGCTGCCTACAGACAGCAATGATGTAAGTGATTAAGTTAATCAGTTTTGGTGGTGGTGACTGGGGGAAGAATGTTGTCAAACCACCCGCCAAACTCCCTGGTGTTCTTTGAAAAAGGTGCTAGGGAATCTTTTTATGTCCACTTGAATAGGCAGGCAGGACTTTGGTTTAATGTTTCATCCAAAGGACAGCACTTCTGACAACACAGCACTCCCTCAGTGCTGTCATCCAAGTTCACACACTTAAGTCCTGGAGTCCGGGTTGAACCTACAACTCTGTGATCTCAGTACAATGACTGAATTATACAGCAAGAGAAAGACTTGCATTTAATGCTAAAGATTTTACGTTTTGAAGACTTCATTTGGGAGTCTAATAACTCTTAAGCAGGTCAGTGAGGCGCAGCCTTTTAAGTGTATTCTGAGAATCACAATAAGATGACTGACTGATTAATCCATCTCATGGTGGCTCAGGGAGAATATTTACGGGACACCGGTAAATTATACTTCACCGAATAATTCCTTGATGTCTTTGTCCACTTAGCAGAAGGGACTTATGACCTTCTGTTCCAAGTACTCCGACCCACTCCTTGTGTCTGTGTTAAGAAGTTGATATATGTTTAAAAAACATTATGTCTATGCATTCTTCCACTTGAGATATGTTTATCATGTGTGCTTACATTTTTCCATTTTAATTTCCACTGTTCAAACTTCCAATGGAAATGACCTATATAATTATGCCCTCCCACCTGTGGTGGTACTGTAGCAACTCTATTGTGAGTCTCCCAGCTACTTGGCCTGTATGACAAAGAAACTCCTAGCCTCAAATAATTCCACATCTCTGCTGCCAAGTTCCTGATTCTTTTGTGGGTTTAATTACAAATAATTCAAAGAATTATATATTAAAATATAAAGACAGAACATATGCCTTCAAAATGAGGACTGAATTACATCTGTGCACCCTTGTCTATCCCCCCAACCCTCTATTACTCTTTCACCTGAAGACTACACTTAGCCTGGTGTACAGTGCCACAGTGGTTATAAAAATGGTTGCCAGTGTTGTTTTAATTAAAAACTTCAAGCCTTCAGCCTCAAGGAAAGCCCAGCAAAGTCTGCAGTGTACTGTGCCTGACGCCTATTTCATTGAGTCGGATGCTTTCCTGAAGTGTTCAATGGTTATTTGTCAATGATTCACACCATGTCTGACATGGGACCTCATCATTCGCTTCCCTATGACCAATGGACATCACGATGCTACCAAGTTCAATGCGGCACCCGACCCTTGCGTCTAATATGTAAATACATTTTTTACTTCGTAAGGTAATTGCCTGTTTTTTTAACATATAGCCACCCAAATGAGCAAGAAGGAGAGACTGTATTTGTGAGAGTGTACTTCTTCACCTCTGTTCTAATGAGCACACTTGTCCTTTGGTTCAGGATTTTCCAAAATGTGACCTCCTCATCATCATGGGCACTTCCTTGCAAGTCCAGCCATTTGCATCTCTTGCCAGCAGGTCTGTGTGGGGTAAATCTTCCCTAATTGTTGAAGGGTGGGCATTGGAAATGATGTAAATTGGAAATTAAAACAACAGAATGCACTGCAGAGAAGTTTACAGCACCACAGGAAGCCATTTGGCCCATCGTGTTGGTGCCAGCTCTTTTTTAGGGGCTTAAGATCCTACAACATCATGCAGGATAAATATAATTAAAGAGGAGGTTAGAATGCAGAAATTCGCCATTGTTAAAGTCAGTAAATAGTCTCCAAAGAGGATTAGATAGCTGGCTGACAAAATGAATATTAAAGGGCATGCGGAGTGAGCAGGGGAGCGGCGTTAGACTAGGCTCATGTGTAGAGAAACACTGGTGATATAACAAACAAACTGGAAGATCCCACGATTGTCTGATAAGGTTATTAGGTTTTACGGAAGCTGGGTGAGTAGGTAGAGGTGAGGTACAGTCACCCACGATCTGATTGAATGGCAGTGAGGGGCTGAATGGCCTCCTCCTGTTCCTGTATTCAACAACAATTCAGCGTTCCAAGTGAAGAAATCCAGAAGTGAGAACAGCGTCTAACCCACTGCCCAGAGCTGTTCTGACCATAGTTTTCTAGTTCAAATGCTGATCTTTTTTTTTGGATCTAGCTGTCCATTTCCAGTTTCCTCTTCCTCCTTTAGAATGCTGTGGTTTTACACTTCGCTTCAGTACTGAACATATTACCTAATCTGGTATAACCTCCCCTCCTGTGGAGATAACCCATTGCTGTGTCACAATCCTGGAAATCCCCTACCTTACAACACCGTGGGAGCCACCTTCATCACACAGGAGACGGTGGTGTAGTGGTAATGTCACTGGACCAGTAATCCAGAGGCCCAAGCTAATTCTCTGGGGACATGGGCTCAAATCCCACCACAACAGCTGGGGTGAATTTGAATTTAATTAACCAATTCAATTAATTGAACCCTTGACTTCCTTACAGATCAAAAACCTGTCTTGCTCAGCCTGGATTAAATTCAGTGATCCAATTCCAGCTGCTCTCTGGGTTAGAAAATTTGAATTTAAATTTCATTCTTCTAAACCTTTCCTCATAAGACAACCCGTTCATCCCATGATTCAACTTAGTGAACCTTCTTTGAACTGCCACCAATGCAAGTAGCTTCCTCCAGGTACCGGTGCCCTAAGAGGGTGTTGGCATTGGATTAGTCCACGATTATGCTTGGCAAAGTGCTGCAGTGGTTTGCCATCGCCTTCTGCGGTACAGCTGACCAGAAAACTCTCCCGCTCTTACCACCTGCCGTCAAGCGTATTGGAAGGATTTACAGGCTGATAATCAACCTGATTGGCCGCGTTAGGAACACACCTTCCACGGGCATCAGGACCTGAAGTGGGACTTGAACCCAGAGCTTCTGGCCCAGAGGTAGGGACCCTACTGACTGCCCCACAAGACTCTGCCCTGCTCCCCGCCCCCCCCAAACCAATGCAAGTATATCCCTCCTTAAATGAGGAGACCAAAAAAAGTACACCACCCTCTCAAAGGGATGACTTCGTGATGGGGCAATAAACACTGGCATTGCCAGTGACACCCACAGTCCAAGAATGAACATTTTAAAAAGAAGGCCCAATCTGAGATCAGCCACGAAAGGGGAAACTGAGACAGGACACCGGAATCTGCCTCTGTGAGATTCTGCAATCCTCTGGTGGTATTTGATCAGAAACGTGTAGAAGAAACAAGCTGCGCCCCGCGGAGATGACTTAATCACTTGAAATAGATCTTATCTGAGTCCGTACTGCTTCTACTGGCATGACAGGATGTTGGGATGTTACGAAGTGTGCTGTGGTTCACAGGAGTATTGTGCTAATGATGCTCTCTTCCTCTTTCACTCAGGGTGTCTGACACAACACCCCGGCTTCTCATTAACAAGGAAATCACTCGTCAGGTGGGTATCAGCACTAGAAATGCTCTGGCAGAGACATTTCCAACTTGGCTAGCGAACCTTTTATTAACTCTATTCCACCCCAGATCATCGCATGCCGAACTTGAAAGCATATAGCAGTGAGGTGGTTAGCGAGAGAGAGAGACCTTGAATTTATGTAGCACCTTTCACAACCTCAGGACATCCCAAAGTGCTTCACAGCCAATGAAGTATTTCTGTACAGTTACAATGTTGGAAAATTGGGCAGCCATCTCTAGCACAGCTCAGTCCCACAAACAATAATGTGTCAGTGACCAGAGAATCTGCTTTCCTGGTGTTTATTGATCGAGGGATAAATATTGAGCGAGGGCCACCAGGGACAATGCCTCATACTCATCTTCGAATAATGCCATGGGATCTGAAAGGTCAGATGGGGTCTCAGATTAATATCTTATCCAAGAGACAGTACCTCTGACAGTACAGTGCTCCCTCAGTGCTGCACTAGAAGTGTCGTTTTAGACTTTAGGTTCAAGTCTCTGTCATGGGCCTTGAACTCACAAGCTTCTATTTTTTTTCTTTATTCTTTCATGGGATGTCACTGGCAAGGCCAGCATTTGTTGCCCATCCCTAATTGCCCTTGAACTGACTGAGTTGCTAGGTCATTTCAGAGGGGCAGTTAACAGTCAGCCACACTGCTATGGGTTGGGAGTCTCATGTAGGCCAGACCGGGTATCTGTGGTAGATTTCCTTCCCCAAAGGGGTATCCGTGAACCAGATGGGTTTTAACAACAAAAATTGACAATAGTTGTCATGGTCACCCGTGGACTGTGGCGAGCTTTATAATCCCAGATTTATTCATTGAAGTTAAATTCTACCAGCTGCTGTGGTGAGATTTGAACTTGTCCCCAGAGCATTAGCCTGGACCTCTGGATTACTAGCCCAGTGACATTACCCCAATGCCACCATCCCACCCAGAGGTGACAGTGCTACCCACAGCTGCCGCTGTACTAGATTGTGCCATCGTCCGTGGCATATTGTGAAATTAAATGTCATATATTTGGTCATTTGTGGAATAGTTTGAGTAAAGTGACTCTGAGCACTGCTGGACTGTCATTAAAAACCCTCGTGGTTATTTGGGCCAAAAGGCCTTTTTCTGTGCTGCTTTTCTCTATTTTGAAAGAGTTAATGGAGGAAGAAAGTGTTTTCACTGGCAGGAATCGGTCACCAGAGGACACCGATTGAAGATAACTGTGAAAGGAACCAGAGGGGGGAGAGGGAATTTTTTTTTTTTTATACACAGCGTTGTGATCTGGAATGCACTGCCTGAAGGGGCGATGGAAGCAGATTTAATAGGAGCTTTCAAAAGGAGAGTTGGATAAATGCTTTTGAAAAGGAAACATTTGCAGGACTGTGAGGAAAGGGCAGGGGAGTGAGACTGATTGGACCGCTTTCACTGGCACAATGGGCTGAATTGCTCCCTTCTGCTCTGTATCATTCTATGACTCCTTTCCGGATCAGCAGCACCCAGAGGTGTTATAGGAGTGGCCAATCTGATGTTGCACGCTGAATAATGGTCGACTGTACGTTCTGGTCCAGTACATATACCTAGCCACTTTTAGCAGGGTGGCGATCAGCAGCAGGAAATCTGGCTAATGTCTTTCTTCCAACTCTGTTGCTGAAGCCAGTTGATGTTAATGCAGGAAGCGTAGAGGGTGGTGGAAATCCAGAACCCTTGCGCTCATTCCCCTCCCCCCATCTGCCCAAGGAAGCTGCTGAGGCTGGGGGTCAATTGAAAATTTCAGAATTGAGGTTTTTGTTGGATAAGGGGGATTAAGCGATGGGGAACAATGGAGCGGAAATTCAGGTCAACCGTGACTTCATGGAATGACAGAAGAGGCTGGAGGGGCTGAATGGCCTCCTCATGCACCTATGTTCCTCAGTACAAACCTGAGATCTGGTCTGTGTGGGTCAGTGCAGTTTTTTCAGTGTAAATAATTTCTTACCAAAAGACAAACTAGTTGATTTTTCTTTCTCTCCTTCAGGGTAACCCTGTGATGGCCTTACTAGGACTTGGAACTTCCCTTGACTTTGACTCCGAAAGGGCGTACAGGCAAGTTTTTGTGAAAGTGACCATTCCTATCATGCTGCCTTGGAGCTTAAGTTACCGAATGTGGATTTGGAAAATTGCAATGAGGGACAGAAGGACTTGTGTGACGGTGGGAGCTCTCAGAAGCAAGAGAGCGTAAATAACTGTTGGGGTTCCAGAAGTAAAGAATCAAAACTAGATTCAAAAGAAGAAGCTCACTACTTAAAATTGGCTACCACATGAGTGGTTGAGGTGCAAGGAATAGATGCATTTAAGAGGAAGCTAGGTAAACCCATAAGGAAGAAATGAGTAGAAGGCTGTGCTGATGGGCTGAGGTGAAATAATGTGGGAGCATAAACACGGACGTGGGCTGAATGACCTTTTCTTTGTGCTGTATATTCTACATATTGCTGGCCTCAAGTTTAATGGCACTCAGCCTCAGATTCCAGCCACTGTTCACACTTTGCTTTTAAATTGTCGTGATGACAATTAAACCTTCAGGCTTTATTTTTATTCTTTAGATAAACTATCCAACCCCCTCGATTTGATTCCAGCTACATTCTGTATTGACTGTCCAGCAATGTGGTTGACTCTTAAATGCCCTCGGAACAAGGGAAATTAGGGATGGGCAATAATCCAGCCAGCGACTCCCATCCCCCCTATGAATGAATAAAAAAAAATTTTTAATACGCTCTTCCTCCAGCCTGTATCCTGACTCGCTGAAGTCTCAGTTCATCGCACGTTCACCTATTGGACGTTTCCCAACACTTCAAAACTCTGCACCTCCCCTCACCTTCAATCTCGTACAACCAAGAGTGTTTTGAAATCCCAAGTTTGGAGTCCCAGCGTCACTCATGGGTTTTATCACATCTCCCGTCCTACAAAACTTCAACCTGCTCGGTATCCTGTACAGTCAAGGTTCATCGAGGCCTTTCATCAAGATTTTTGAGTTTAGTGTGGGAAATCATACATTACCTTTTTATGAACACCTTCCCATCGCCCGCTGTGGCTGCCAAAATGACGGTTATGGTATGAGAGTGGAAGAGGCTTCATTAGGCTGAAGCATATTGCAAAGTGAGCGGGACTCTGCTGCTATTTTCTTTCTTGTCAGTGGACCGGGAGCGATGTTATAATTTTCCTTGCTTTCCCCTCCCTCCCTCCCTCCCTGCCTTTGGAACCTCCTCCATTTCCGCAACTCTCCAAAGTCTCTGCACTCCTCCAAAAGCTGACCTCTTGCACGTTCCTGATTTGCATTGTTCCCCCATTGGCATCCCTGCATTAGTGGCCTTGACCCTAAGCTCTGCAATTCCCTTCTTAGCCCTCTCCGCCTTGTAAGATGCAAACCTACCTGTTTGACCAAGATATCCCAATGTGTCCTAATATTTCCCTGGGTGGCTGGGTGTCAAATTTTGTCTGATCGTGACTCCTGTGAAGTGCCTTGGGACATTAATGGTGCTATATAAATTCAAGTTGTTGTTGTTGCTGCCGCCGACTGGATTGTGATGAAATGCACCCTGGTCACACTAACCTTTCCATATCTCCGCTTGACTCTACGTAGGCAAGATGATGCAAATGGGTTTGGCCTTAATGGGATGTCACAAAGGTTGCTTCTCTGCCCTGAAATGACACCGTTTTGTCTCAGCAGGGATGTGGCTTATGTGGGTTCATGTGATGATGGCTGTCTTGCTCTCGCTGACCTGCTGGGCTGGAAGGTACTGTAATATTTTTTTTAGATCTCATCTCCCGTGCCACAGTGCCTTTGGACTTTGACCATTTAGGGTCGTGGCTGTTATGAAATAATTTATTAAGGGAATGAGAGATGGTGGCAGAATGGTACTGTCACTGGACCAGTAATCCAAAGGCCCATGGCTGATGACATGGGTTCAAATGCCACCATGGCAGCTGAATTTAAACCCAATTAATAAAAATCTGGAGTTGAAAGCTAGGGCGGAATTTTGCGGCCCTGTGGTGGTGGGAGGGGGAGGGGTGGGGGGGCGGGGCCATAAAATGTGTCGAGCCGTTCAAAAGCCCATTGACTTCGGCAGGACTGGAAAATCCCGCCTGCGGTAGAGGCTGTAACATTCCGCACCCCCTAGTCTCAGTCATGGTGACTGTGAAATGAGCATCAATTCTGGTTCGGTCCACCAAGTCCTTTTGGAAAGGAAATCTGCCATTCTTCACCAGACCTGGTGACTCCAGACCCACAGCAACGCGGTTGACTCTGCCCTCTGATGTGACCGAGCAAGGCCTGAGATGTTGGACCGCAGCAGTTCAAGGTGATGGCTCAACACCACCTTCCCAAGGGCAGTTAGGGATTGGCAATAAACATTGGCCCAGCCAGCGACACTCCCATCCCGTGAAAGAATTAGCAAAAAAGCTATGACATTAAGGAAAGCGATACACTTAGCACGACACCAAGTACAATAGCTCTGTTCTTTCAGCCCAGAGGATATGGTTTAGCAAGCAGCCCTGATAGATGGATGAAAATGTTTCCAGACCGCCACACTTTTTAAAAATTCATTCACGGGATGTGGGCTTCGCTGGCTGGGCCCAGCATTTATTGCCCATCCCCAGTTGCCCTTGAGAAGGTGGTGGTGGTGAGCTGCCTTCTTGAACCGCTGCAGTCCGCGTGGTGTAGGAAGGCAGCTCACCACCACCACCACTACCACAAGGGCAACTAGGGATGGGCAATAAATGCTGGCCCAGCCAGCAAAGCCTGCATCCCGTGAATGAACATTAAAAAAGGAATGTAGCGGTCTGAAGACATTTTCTTCCATCGTATCAGCGCCCCAGGTGTGTGAGTCTACATCTTTACAGAGCGAATGCTTTTTGCAGGTGAATACTTTGCTCTTCTTACTGAAAATCCAGGGTGGGGGGGAGGTTTAAGCTGGGTTCAGTTGATAAGCACTCTTGGCTCTGAGTCAGCTTGTTTATTCAGACCTCATTCCAGCATTGGCAAGATGACCGAGGCTGTGTTAGGGACGGCCGCATCAGTGGGCGTGCTGTCTGTCAGATTTTTGGCTGATGTCCGATGGAATGTACGAGACCCCAGAGTCTGAATCGAGTGAGCAGGCAATTCCTTCCAGCATTTTGACCCTCGCACACTCTCTCTCAGCAGAAAAAGATTAATGGTCGTTCATCTGATTTATTGTTTGTCGCAGCTAACCAGGTTTACCTACCATTAGCAACAATGACATTTCAAAAGGAAAGCAGTTTATTGTGTGTTGTGTGCTTTGGAAATCTTGAAGATGTGATGAAGTGCAGTGGGATAGGCATTGGAACAGTCAGGCTGGCACAGTAGAGAGGTTTTCTGTTGAACATAGGAACAGGAGGAGGCCATTCAGCCCCTCGAGCCTATTCCAGCATTCAATGAGATCATGGCTGATCTGTGGTATATACCCTCCTTTGCCTCATAATCCCTAAATTCCTTTGGTTAACAAAAATCTATTCATCTCAGACTTAAAATCAACAATTGTTCGATAATCAATTGCAGAAGAGAGTTCCAAACTTCTCCCTGTGTGTGTAGAAATGTTTCCTAATTTCACTCCTGAAAGGTCGGACTCTAATCTTTAGACTGTGAGCCCTAGTCCTGGTTTTCCCTAACCAGTGGAAATAATTTTTCTCTATCTACATTATCAGTTCCCCTTAACATCTTGAAAACTTTGATCAAATCACCCTGGACCTTCAAAATTACAGGAAATATAAACCTGGGTTTGTTTAATCTCTCATCATAATTTAACTCTTGAATCTACTCTGCACTTTCTCCAAGGCTAATACATCCTTGGTGTCCAGAAATGACCACTGGTCTAACCAAGGCTTTATATAGCTGTAGAATGAGTTCTACCCTGTTGAGTTCTATTTCTCTAGATACAAAGGCTAATGGGAAACCAGCCTTTATGATTATTGTCCATACCTGAAGTTGATAGCTAAGGCTCGTTTTTTGTTATTCCTTCATGGGATGTGGGCGTCGCTGGCAAGGCCAGCATTTATTGCCCATCCCTAGACACTACAACTGAATAACTTGCTAGGCCACTTGAGAGGGCGGTTAAGAATTAACCACATTGCAGTGTGGGTCTGGAGTCACATGTAGGCCAGACCAGGTAAGGATGGCAGATTTCCTTCCCTAAAGGACATTAGTGAACCAGATGGGTTTTTACAACAATAGTAATTTCTTGGTCACCATCACTGAGATTAGCTTTCAATTCCAGAATTATGAATTATTTTTATGAATTAAAATTCTACCAGCTGAGGTGGCTGGATTTGAACTTGTGCCCCCAGATCATTAACCGGGGTCTCTGGATTACTAGTCCAGGAGGAGCGGGTAGATTGAGCTTTGCTCTTTGGGTTACCAGGGGCTTTGTTTCTTAATCGCGCCATTGCCTCGCCCTTCCCTATCTCTGTAACCTCCTTCAGCCCCGATATCTCTGCACTCCTCCAATTCTGGCCTCTTTGGCAGATCCCCCATTCCCGTCACTCCATCATTCAGCTGCCAAGGTCCCTAAGTGCTGGAATTCCCTCGCTCCACCTCTCTCTCCTGCTCTAAGACCATCCATAAAACCTACCTCTTTGGCCAAGAATTTGGTCATCTGACTTAATATCTCCCCATGTGAAATTTTGTTTGATAATGCACCTGCAAAATGCCTTGGGATGATTTGTAATGTTGAGGGCTCTATACAAATGCAAGTAATTGCTGATGTTGACATTGAGGGAAAAACCCCCCAAGTGAGGTTTCCATAGTTTATTGTGGTTGATCGTGTGGCCAGGCGGTATAAAAGTAAATGTATTCCATGATTCCCCTCCCACTCTGTACACGTTCTGTGCACCTTCTGTATAATTCTTCTGCAGGAAGAGCTTGAAGACATTGTGAAGGAGGAACATGCCTTGATAGACAGCAAAGCTGAGGGTGCACAAGGCACAGCCAGCCCCGGAGCCCCCGATGTCAAGAAAAGCTCGCCGGAGACAGAGAGAAGCAAGCAGGAGGCAGACACCGAGGGGGATAAGCCAGCTGGTTAAAAAGGTTGCCGGTCAGACAGATCATCGCATAGCCCGGCCAGGTGGCTGTAAGTGGGGGAAATGTCTCATGCCTTTTAATACCTTGTGTTAACTGATTGGAGTGACTGTCCAGTTTTGGGACTGAATCCCCCACTTCCTATCTCACTTTCAACCTTGTAGCATTTTGCTACTCCACCACCAGATGTCGCTAGTTTGCTTTTCCTTTCTAGTTTTGATTATAGACATCTAGTGGGGGTGGACAAGTATTGCTGTAATCCTTTCGGACCAGATGTATCCATAGCAATCTGAACAATGAGAGGTTTTTTTTCTAACCCTGTGAAATCCTTGTGTGTTCATTCCTCTAAATCAATTGGGGCTAAATTACTGCTCTCTGGGAGCCAGCTTCACTCGAAAGCAGAAAAGTATTGAAGACAAAACGCTTTTTGTTGGGTTTAGTTACTTTAACTGGAAGCTCTGTGTGTGTGAGAGGGAGAAAGAAAACGCTTGTCTGGCAAGTATGATTGATGGAGAAGGGACCCATGTAACTAATTGGATGGAAAATGTCGCAGAAATCCAGAGTGGTGAAGGTTAAACTTTAAACGCCTTAAACCTAACACCTTTCAATCTCTCTCTATGCATATCTACAGGTAATAATTATAGATGTAAATATAGATATCTATGTAATGGATGGCATGTTTCTGTTGTTAAGCTGTGAAATAAAACTTCAAATTAATTCACTTTGATTCACTTGCGAGTTTGTTTGATTGCTCCCAAGTTTCTAACTTTACAGATCTTTAGATATGTTCTATTTAGTGTGCATCTATAATATTTTTAATTCTTTCACAGGATGTGGGCTTCGCTGGCTGGGCCAGCATTTATTTCCCATCCCTAGTTGCTCTTGAGAAGGTGGTGGTGAGCCGATTTCTTGAGCCGCTGCAGTCCCATGTGGTGTAGGTACACCCACAGTGCTGTTAGGGAGGGAGTTCCAGGATTTTGACCCAGCGACAGTGAAGGAACGGCCGATATATTTCCAAGTCAGGGTGGTGAGTCACTTGGAGGGGAACTTGCAGGCGGTGTTCCCATGTGTCTGCTGCCCTTGTCCTTCCAGTTAGTAGAGGTCACGGATTCGGAAGGTGCTGTCAAAGTGCCTTGGTGAATTCCTGCAATGCATCTTGTAGGTGGTACACACTGCTGCTACTGTGCATCGGCGATGGAGGAAGTGAATGTTTGTGGATGGGGTTCCAATCAAGTGGGCTGCTTTGTCCTGTATGGTGTCGAGTTTCTTGAGTGTCATTGGAGCTGCGCTCATCCAGGCAAGTGGAAAGTATTCCATCACACTCCTGATTTGTGCCTTATAGATGTTGAACAGGATCTGGGGAGTCAGGAGGTGAGTTACTCTCTGGAGAATTCCCAGCCTCTGACCTGCTCTTGTAGCCACCATATTTATGTGGCTGGACCAGTTCAGTTTCTGGTCAATGGTAACCCCCAGAATGCAAGTCATTACAAGGCCAGGTTGCCTCTAAGAGGCTCTGAGGTCAATTGCAGTTCTCCTACCTCTTCTGGCAGTGAATAGAACTCCGTTCCATCGACCAGTGGTTCTCGGAGTGCTCCTTGGGCCACTGACAGCCTGTGAGGGGCCCTCCTGGTGGCCTGCAGGCTGGGCTGAAATGCAAATCGCTGACCTACAACGCCACAGCTGAGGCCATATGAGAGAACAGGCCAGAACCCTCAACCCCACCAGTCGTGAGACGTCACACAACCAGGCTGGCTCCCGCGTGTGTGGCAGGAGTCATCAGAGGCGCTGGCAAGAATAATGTAGTTTTATCAGCAAGGTTTACATACGACATACAAGTGTGAGATTGGATTTTCAACACTTGTGGGGTGGGGGGGTGCTAAAAGCAAAGAGGATCCCACTGAGCATATGAATCAGAAGCAGGAGTAGGCCATTCGGCCCCTCGAGCCTGGTCCGCCATTCCGTAAGATCATGGCTGATCGGATTGTGGCCTCCGCTCCCATATTCCCATCTACCCCCGAAATCCTTTGACCCCCCCACGTTCTTAGTCAAGAATCTATCTACCCCCGCCTGAACAATTTCCAGTCAGCCGAAGGTGAAGCCCAACATGAGACTGAAACTAAGATAAAAGCAAAAAAACTGCGGATGCTGGAAATCCAAAACAAAAACAAAAATACCTGGAAAAACTCAGGTCTGGCAGCATCTGCGGAGAGGAACACAGTTAACGTTTCGAGTCCGAATGACCCTTCAACAGAACTAAGTAAAAATAGAAGAGAGGTGAAATATAAGCTGGTTTAAGGGGGGGTGGGACAAGTAGAGCTGGATAGAGGGCCAGTGATAGGTGGAGATAACCAAAAGATGTCACAGACAAAAGGACAAAGGGGTGTTGAAGGTGGTGATATTATCTAAGGAATGTGCTAATTAAGGGTAGAAAGCAGGACAAGCAAGGTACAGATAGCCCTAGTGGGGGTGGGGTGGGGTGAAGGAATCAAAAAAGGCTAAAAGGTGGAGATAAAACAATGGATGGAAATACATTTGAAAATAATGGAAATAGGTGGGAAAAGTAAAATCTATATAAATTATTGGGAAAAAAAGGGGGGGATCGGAAAGGGGGTGGGGATGGAGGAGAGAGTTCATGATCTAAAGTTGTTGAACTCAATATTCAGTCCGGAAGGCTGTAAAGTGCCTAGTCGGAAGATGAGGTGCTGTTCCTCCAGTTTGCGTTGAGCTTCACTGGAACAATGCAGCAGGCCAAGAACGGACATGTGGGCATGAGAGCAGGGTGGAGTGTTGAAATGGCAAGCGACAGGGAGGTCTGGGTAATGCGGACAGACCAAAGGTGTTCTGCAAAGCGGTCACCCAGTCTGCGTTTGGTCTCTCCAATGTAGAGGAAACCGCATTGGGAGCAACGAATGCAGTTGACTAAATTGAGGGAAGTGCAAGTGAAATGCTGCTTCACTTGAAAAGAGTGTTTGGGCCCTTGGACGGTGAGGAGTGGGGAAGTAAAGGGGCAGGTGTTACACCTTCTGCGGTTGCATGGGAAGGTGCTGTGGGAGGGGGTTGAGGTGTAGGGGGTGATGGAGGAATGGACCAGGGTGTCCTGGAGGGAACAATCCCTGCGGAATGCCGCTGGGGGGGTGAAGGGAAGATGTGTTTGGTGGTGGCATCATGCTGGAGTTGGCGGAAATGGCGGAGGATGATCCTTTGAATGAGGAGGCTGGTGGGGTGATAAGTGAGGACAAGGGGGACCCTATCATGTTTCTGGGATCCATTGTTTTATCTCTACCTTTTAGCCTTTTTTGATTCCTTCACCCCACCCCACCCCCACTAGGTCTATCTGTACCTTGCTTGTCCTGCTTTCTACCCTTAATTAGCACATTCCTTAGATAATATCACCACCTTCAACACCTCTTTGTCCTTTTGTCTGTGACATCTTTTGGATATGTCCACCTATCACTGGCCCTCTATCCAGCTCTACTTGTCCCACCCCCCACCCCCTTAAACCAGCTTATATTTCACCTCTCTTCTATTTTTACTTAGTTCTGTTGAAGGGTCATTCGGACTCGAAATGTTAACTGTGCTCCTCTCCGTAGATGCTGCCAGACCTGCTGAGTTTTTCCAGGTATTTTTGTTTTTGTATGAGACTGAAACTCTTTGGTTTAGAACCAGTCATCAACTCGTTGGCATCTCATCCAAAGCAGTGCTGTTCTCCCCATTCATTCTGATGAGGTTTTTTTTTGTGGGGGCAAGTGAAAGCAGGTGGAGTAAGACCAGGAGGTGGTCCCCACAGGGTCTTTTACCCTATCTAAATGGTCCGTGGATCAACAGGTTTGAGAACCATTGCCATTAACTAGGCTTCTATTGCCTTGAGTTGTAGAAGATGACATAATCAAACTGATGACTATTAAGATAAATATCAGACGGGTAGGTGGAAACAATTTCCTCTGAGAGGGGTTGGTGGGGGAGGGGGTGTGGTGGTGCCCAGAACAAGGGGGTGTCACCTCTTAAAATCAGAACTAACCTGTTCAGGGGTGATGTCAGGAAGCATTTCTTGACACAAAAGTGTTGTGGAAATCTGGAACACTCTTCTTTCCACCCACCCACCCACCCCTTCCTCCCCACCCCACAAAAAAGTTGTTGAGTCTGTAGGTTGGTGGAAAATGTCAAAACTGATTGATAGGTTTTTGTTAGGCAAGTACATTAAAGATTACAGAACCACAGTGGGCACATGCGCGTTACGAACATACGATTTAGGAGCAGGAGTAGTCCACTCGGCCCTTCAAGCCTTCTCTGCCATTGAATAAGGCCTGATCTGACTGTAACCTTCCACCTACTCCCCAATAACACACACCCTTGTTTATCAAGAATTTATCTACCTCTGCCTCGAAAACATTCAAAGACTCTGCTTCTTTTGAGGAAGGAAGTTCCAAAGACTCACGACCCTCTGGGAGAAAAAAATGTCTTCCCATCTTAAATGGGTGACCCCTTATTTTTAAACAGTGACCCCTAGTTCTAGATTCTCCCACAAGAGGAAACATCCTCGCCGCATCCACCCAGCCATAATGTAACTGAGTGGCAGAATAGACTCGAGGGGCTGAAAGGCCATCCAGAAGAACAAGGGCAGGTGCACAAGGGAACGCTACCCCCATCTACAGTTCCCCTCCAAGTCTCTCACCGTCTTTCGCTGTCACTGGATCAAAACCCTGGAACACTCTCCCTAACAGTACTGTGGGCTTACCTACACCACATTGACTATAGCGATTCAAGAATCGATTGCTAGTGACGCCCACATCCCACGAATGAAACAAAAACGTTTCACAGAGCCACTTAAAGGTCAAAGCCCGCAGAATAGTTAACATAAAGAAGTTGAATTGGTTGCCCTAGCAATTTAAAATGGTAAATTAGGAAGGATATTATTGCCATAGAGGGAATGCGATGAAGGTTCACCAGACTTGTTCCTGGGATGGCGGGACTGTCCTATGAAGAGAGATTGGGGAAACTGGGCCTGTATTCTGTCGGGTTGATCTCATTGAAACCTACAAAATACTTAAAGGGATAGACCGGGTGGATGCAGGCCCTGCTTGGGGAGTCTAGAACCAGGGGATACAATTTCAAAATAAGGACCGAGATGAGGAAATGTTTTTTTTTTATACTCAGAGGGTTGTGAATCTTTGGAATTCTCTACCCCAGAGGGCCGTGGGAGCTCAGTTATGTCTAAAGTGGAGATTGACAGATTTCTAAATACCAATGATGCCAAGGGACATGGGGATAGTGTGGGGGGGGGAAAAAGGCATTGAAGTGGATGATCAGCCAGGATTGTACTGGATGGCAGAGCAGGCTGGAAGGGCTGAATGGCCTACTCCTGCTCCGACATTCCTTTGTTATGTTAGCGGAAATGCATGAACGGAGACAGGAAGACAGGTTTATGGGCAGGATGTGCGTGTTATATCTAAGATGTTTAGTGTGTGTGTGTGTGTGTGTATTCATGCATTTTTGGCCCCTTCTTTCAAGAGGATCACATGATGAGGATGACGTAGAAATCGTAGCCTGATACAGTAAGAGGCCATCCAGCCCTTTTTAACCTGTGCTGGCTCTTTTGAAAGAACTATCCAATTAGTTCATCAGCCTGCGCTTTCCCAATCCCCCTACAAATTTATCAGCGTGAAGTATTCAACTAAATTCCCTTTTGAAAGTTACTCGTGTGCGTTGTCTGCCTTGTGTGTCTCTAGATGCAGGAAGCTTTCTAAGTCTAATCAAATAAAAATCCAGATTTTCTTCTATTATTGCTGTCCAGCGATCCCTGTGATTGAGAATGGACTTGGGCAGTTTTTTTTTGTGGGGGAAGGAGGACCTTCACAGTTGAATAGCTTCCCCATGCTCACTGTTTGCATAATTGCTCCCTTGGGATGGCAATGTCAACAATGGAAGGAGGTGGAGTGAAAACAAATAGCTTTTTTGAAACAAGATATTTGTTTAGTATGTTCAATAGTTCCTTTTTATTTGCCTTAAGCACTTTTAATGCTAACTGGAACCATCTAGAAGGACAAGGGCAGCAAACATTTGGGAACACCGCCACCTCTAAGTTCCCCCCCAAGCCACTCACCATCCTGACTTGGAAATATATCGGCCGTTCCTTCACTGTCGCTGGGTCAAAATCCTGGAACTCCCTCCCTAACAGCACTGTGGGTGTACCTACACCACATGGACTGCAGCGGTTCAAGAAGGCAGCTCACCACCACCTTCTCAAGGGGCAATTAAGAATGGGCAATAAATGCTGGCTTAGCCAGTGACGCCAGAATAAAATAAACCACAAAAGTAAAATGCTGCTACAAATTGGAAGTAAAATAAGGAAAATGCTGGCAATGCTCAGCAGGTCAGGCAGCATCTGTGAAGAGAAGCAGTTATCATTTTAGGTCGATTACCTTTCATTAGGCATATAAATAGTAAAAGAGTGGTAAAGGAAGAGTAAGGCCGTTTAGGGACCAAAAAGGACATGGAGGCAGAGGGCGTGGCTGAGGTATTAAATAATACTTTGTATCTGTCATTACAAAGGAAGGAGATGCGGCCCAGGCCAATGTGACAGAGAAAGTAACTCAGATACCGGAAGTGTTTACAATTGTTAAGGAAGAGGTATTGGATGGGCTGCCTGTACTTAATTTTGTTAATGCACCAGGACCGGATGGGGTGCATCCAAGGATATTGAGAGAAGTGAGAGTGGAAATTGTGCAGAAACTGGACATAATTTTTCCATCTTCCTCAGACTCAGGGACAGTGCCAGAGGACTGAAGAATTGGGAACGTTACACTCTTGTTCATGAAGGGCGTAAGGATAAGCCAGTCGGGCCAGTCAGTTTAACTTCAGTGGCGGGGAAACTTCTAGAAACCATAGTTCGGGATAAAATTAATAGTCACATGGACAAATGCGGGTTAATTAAGAAAAGCCAGCATGGATTTCTTAAAGGAAAATTGTGTTTAACTAACTTGCTGGAGTTTTTTGAAGAGTGTTGATGAGGGTAATGCTGTTGATGTGATGTACATGGACTTCCAAGAGGCATTTGATACATATACATAACAAGGCTTGTGAGTGAAATTATAGCTCATGGAATAAAAGGGACGGTAGCAACATGGATACGGAATTGGCTGAGTGACAAGAAACAGATTAGTGGTTAATGGATGTTTTTTCTGCTGGAGGAGGGTTTGTAGTGGAGTTCCCCAGGGGACAATGCTGGGACCCTTGCTTTCCCTGATATTAATGACCAAGACCTTCTTGTGCAGGGCACAATTTCAACATTTGTGGATGATGCAAAACTTGGAAGCCTTGTGAACTGTGAGGAGGACAGTGTAGAACTTCAAAGGGACATAGACAAGTTGGTGGGATGGGTGGACAGATGGGAGACGAAGTTCAATGCGGAGAAATGTGAGATGATTCATTTTATTAGGAAGGACGTGGAGAGACAATATAAAATAAATGATACAACTCTAAGGTGGGTGCAGGAGCTGGGGGGCTTGGATGTATATGTGCATAAGCCATTGAAGGTGGCAGGACAGGTTGAGATCATGGTTAAGAAAGCATACAGTATCCTGGGCTTTATTAATAGGGGCATAGAGTACAAGAGCAAGGAGGTTATGTTGAACTTATATAAGACACTAGTTCAGCCTCAGCTGGAGTACTGCATCCAGTTCTGGGCGCGCACTTTAGGAAGAATGTGAAGGCAATAGAGAGAGTGCAGAAAAGATTCACAAGAATGATTCCAGGGATGAGGAACTTCAGTTATGAAGACAGATTGGAGAAGTTAGGACTGTTTTCCTTAGAGAAGGGAAGGTTGAGAGAAGATTTGATAGAGGTGTTCAAAATCATGAGGGCTGTGAACAGAGTAGAGAGGGTGAAACTATTTTCACTCGTGAAAGGATCGAGAACGAGGGGGCACAGATTTAAAGTAATTGGCAAAAGAAGCAAAAGCGATATGAGAAAAAACTTTTTCACGCAGAGAGTGGTTAAGATGTGGGGTGCGCTGCCTGAGAGTGTGGTGGAGGCAGGTCAATCAAAGCACTCAAAAGGGAATTAGACTGTTATCTGAAAAGGAAGAATGTGCAGAGTTACGGAGAGAAGGCGGGAAAATGGCACCAAGCGAATTGCTCATTAGAAGAGTCAATGGACCGAATGGCCTCCTGTGCTGTAACAGTTCTGTGATTCTGTGATTAACACGAGGTGGGGTTTGTTACCAGAATGTCAATTGTGTTCTGCGAGAAGGCAGCTAGCTGTAAAATTCAGATTTCAGCAATCCCCCAGAACAGAAGGAGGCTCTTTGGGCCACAGCACCTGTGCCAGCTCTTTGAAAGAGTTACCTATCCAATTACTCCCACTCCCCTTCTCTGTCCCCCATAGTCCTGAACATTTTTCCTGTCTTTACAGTACAGGTTTTTCAAATCCATTCACAGGACATGAGCATTGCTGGCAAAGCCATTATTTGTTGCCCATCCCTAACAGCCTTGTGCAGAAGTGGACCATCTTTTTGAACACAACTGAGTGTTTTGCTTGGCCACTTCAGAGAGTAGTTAAGAGTCAACCACATTGCTGTGGGTCTGGAGTCACATGTAGGCCAGACCAGATAAGGATGGCAGATTTCCTTCCCTAAAGGACGTCAGTGAACCAGATGAGCTTTTACAACAATCCAATTGTTTGATGGTCACCATCACTGAGACTTGCTTTATATTCCAGGTTTAATTAATTAATTGGATTTGACGTGGTGGGATTTGAACTCCCATTTCTGGATTATTAGTTCCGGCATTGGGATTACAAACCCAGTAACGTAACCACTGGGCTGTACTCATTTCCTCCCCCCTGTTTTTTTTTCAAATTTTACTTCTGAAAGAGTTACCTAATTAACATTCTTTAATCTCCTTTCTCGATCTCAGAACCTGCTGTTTGATTTTTTTATTTTAAATGTCAAGCGTTCTTTCAAGTTCTGTAACCTTCTTACAGTTAGGGACTGATTACACACAAGAGTCACCACACTCTCAGAGTGAGTAACCCCTTCACCCTCAGATCTAGTTACCGGGAGACAAAGTACACCTCGAGGCTGGTACACTCAAAAAATCTTACCTTTCATGCACTTTACTGAGATGAAGGAGCAGATTTCTGTGGATAAACAGACTGCTCTAATAATTTCTTAATTAGTGGCACTGGTCTATTACAACAGTGACTACACTTCAAAAGCACTTAACTGGCTGCATGTGCCTTGGGATCGGCCGAAATCTTGAAAGGTGCTATATAAATGCAAGTTGTTTTTTTTTTATTCACGCCATACAATGGCTAACAGAGGAAACACGGACTTGCATTTATATAGCATTCTTTATGTGGTAAAACGTCCAAACGCTTTATAACTTCAATAGTCGGACAAATGTTGACACTGAACCACGTAAGGAGATATTACTCAGAAGGACAAAACAGTAAAAACTTGAGAAACAAGAATACTGGTCTGAACTGGTCTTTTACTTCTGGGTAGGACAGGTGACCAAAAAAACTTGGTGCAAGAGGTAGGTTTTAAGGAAGGAGGAGACAGAGAGGCTGAGAGGTTTGGGAAGGGAATTCCAGAGCTTGAGGCCCAGGCAGCTGAAGGCACAGTCAGTAATCACGGAGCAATTAAAATCAGGGATGTTCAAGAGGCCGGAATTGAAGGAAAACAGAGGGCACAAAATTAAGGAATCGGTTTTCCTTATCCATTTGCACTGTCCCTTTGTTTCTCTGCGCACTCATATCAGTTCCTTTCCTCCACTTACATTTACAGTTTTATTTGTGTTATAGCGATGAGGAGTTAGAATAATAATAGTTTAACACCCACTTTACTTTTCAATTATCATGGAAGAAGGATGTGTTGCTTCGAATATCTTCCCCGCCATCCCTCCTCAGTAATTCTCCAGCGAACTGTGTGTGAATCTCAGTGTGATTGCTCTGACACCTCTATAATGTGGCAATGTTGGAAATTGCTAGGTGTTCACATTTGGAAATAGAATCAAGCTGATGATTGGCTTGAGTTTCGAATACTCTCTGTGTTGTGATAACAGGCTAACTTCTGTGTCTGTCTGCAACAGAAAAGCATTTACAACAGCGTCCCTTCTTTGGTTTCTGTGTAGCTTTCGCACCTTAAAGGGACAGTGCCCGTGTGCAAATCTTCCATCGAATGTTAGTCAGTTCTTAACCGGTGGTGTATGGAGTTAACCATAAATGACTGGTACTGGTCTGAACTGGAGTTCTATTTTAAGGTATACAAGATCTGTTAGGACCAGAACCATCATATCCAAGTTTTACTGGTTTTTCCTTCTGGGTAACAGAGACCAGGGATTCAACCTGGGGCCTTGCTGACTCATGAGGTTCGAATGTGCCCTTATACTGCACCTTATCATGTGTGTCTTTCATTTGAGATGTTAAACTGCAGCCCCGTCTGCCTCCTCGGGGGTAAAAGACCCCACGCCACTATCTTGACAAAGAGCAGGAGCGTTCTCCCCAGCGCCCTGACCAATATTTCCACTGAATCAGAGAATTGTTAAGGTGCAGAATGAGGCCATTTGACCCATCGTGTCTGACCTCCACTAACCACTAAAGTAGATGATCCGGTTGGTTGTTAACACATTGCTTTTTGTGGGAGCTCACTGTGTGCAAATTGGCTTCTGCATTTCCTACATTACAACAGTGGCTGCACCTCATTGGTTGTAAAGCGCTTTGGGACATTCAGAAAGGTGCTATATAAATGCAGAGTCCTTTCAGTTTTTAGGCGATCCCATCCAATGGATTACCTTTTGATGTGCAGGTGGGTAAACGTCAGCTAAATTATGCACAGCGAGATCCCACAGCCACCAGATACAGTGAAGTACCAGTTGAGTCTTTTCCCTGTGGAGAAATGTTGAGCTGTCACCAGGGGGAACAACACTTCTCCTCTCCAAATAGTGCCCGTGGGATCTTAACATCTACATTGGTGGGACCAACGGGCCTCAGTTTATTTTATTTTTTAATTCATTCACGGGATGTGGGCTTCGCTGGCTGGGCCAGTATTTATTGCCCATCTCTAATTGCCCTTGAGAAGGTGGTGGTGAGCTGCCTTCTTGAACCGCTGCAGTCCGTGTGGTGTAGGTACACCCACAGTGCTGTTAGGGAGGGAGTTCCAGGATTTTGATCCAGTGACAGTGAAGGAACGGTGACATATTTCCAAGTCAGGACGGTGAGTGACTTCCAGGTGGAGGCGTTCCCATCTATCTGCTGCCCTTGTCCTTCTAGTTGGTCGTGGCTTTGGAAGACGCTGTCTAAGGAGCCTTGGTGAATTCCTGCAGTGCATCTTGTAGATGGTACACACTGCTGCTACTGTGCGTCGGTGGTTGAGGGAGTGAATGTTTGTGGATGTGGTGTCAATCAAGCGGGGCTGCTTTGTCCTGGACGGTGTCAAGCTTCTTGAGTGCTGTGGGAGCTGCACTCATCCAGGCAAGTGGAGAGTATTCCATCACACTCCTGACTTGTGCCTTGTAGTTGGTTGACAGGCTTTGGGGAGCCAGGAGGTGGGTTACATATTGCACGATTCCTAACCTCTGACCTGCTCTTGTAGCCACAGTATTTATATGGCTAGTCCAGTTCAGTTTCTGGTCAATGGTAACCTCCAGGATGTTGATAGTGGGGGATTCAGTGATGGTAATGCCATTAAACATCAAGGGGCGATGGCTGGATTCTCTCTTGTTGGAGATGGTCATTGCCTGACACTTGTGTGATGCGAATGTTACTTGCCACTCAACCCAAGCCTGGATATTGTCCAGGTCTTGCTGCATTTGGACATGGACTGCTTCAGTATCTGAGGAGTCGCGAATGGTGCTGAACATTGTGCAATCATCAGCGAACATCCCCACTTCTGACCTTATGATGGAAGGCAGGTCATTGATGAAGCAGCTGAAGATGGTTGGGCTGAGGACACTACCCTGAGGAACTCCTGCAGTGATGTCCTGAAGCTGAGATGACTGACCTCCAACAACCACAACCATCTTCCTTTGTGCTAGGTATGACTCCAACCAGCGGAGAGTTTTCCCCCTGATTCCCATTGACTCCAGTTTTGCTAGGGCTCCTTGATGCCACACTCGGTCAAATGCAGCCTTGATGTCAAAGGCAGTCACTCTCACCTCACCTCGGGAGTTCAGCTGTTTTGTCCATGTTTGAATCAAGGCTGTAATGAAGTCAGGAGCTGAGTGGCCCTGGCAGAACCCAAACTGGGCTTCAGTGAGCAGGTTATTGCTAAGCAAGTGCTGCTTGATAGCACTGTTGATGACCTCTACCATTACTTTACTGATGATGGAGAGTAGACTGATGGGGTGGTAATTGGCCGGCTTGGATTTGTCCTGCTTAACATCTTTAACATCTCACCCTGCACCTACGACAGTGATGCATTCCCTCAGTACTTGAGCAAACAGTCAACTGAAATTATGCACTCAAGTCTGTAACGAGGCTTGAAACCAAGACCCTCCAACTTGGAGGTGAGGGTGCCACTGACTGAGCCAAACTGGCACCTGTTGGCACTGCCACAGGCTAACATTCAGCTTCACCGAGTAGATAATTTGTCTACTTCTACAGTAACTCAGTTTTTGACACCACGTTTAGGAGGTGTCAACTCTCCCGGTTTGGTTGTGGAGTCTCCAAGAATTAAAGATTAATCTCCAGGATGTTGTGGGGAGCAACGCAGGGGTATTTAGGGAAGGGCTTTGCCAACAACACCCGCACCCTATGAAAGAATAAAGAAAAAAAACTCGGGAGAAAAATCATAGAGGGTCAACAAAATTTCTATTTTTCCCATTGTCTTTCAACAGGTCAGTTTATTATTTATAAAAGCATTGGAGGTGGGGAGTAAATACTCTTTGACTGACAGCGAAGAATCATCCAATCAGATAATGCAAAGACGTTTAGCCATCCAATGGCTGCGAGGAGGCGGGGTGCCATGATGATGGACAACCAATAGTGGGGCGTGTCGCTTGGAGGTGAGAGGTCACATGGTGAAACCTCCAGAAAGATGTCCAGCCTGAGTTGGCAACACTTCTGTTACTGTGCCCGAGGCTAAGCCAATCATTGCCCCCTTTTGTTAAGTGTGAACAAAGCGCCAAACACAAGGTATTGCAATCAAACAGGGTTTATTGAGACTTGAGTGAAGAAGGTAATCGCGCTCGCTCTCAACCCAAGTGGCTTCGTCACCATAACAACAACAATACAATCAACCCTATTTCAGTCACTCCCACTTTCTATACAGTTACAAGCAAAATTGATAAATTCTTCACTTCCACACACAACATGTTACTGACCAAGATGTAAATTTATTGTAGAGGGGACAGGTTACTCAGCCTTGAATTGGTAGATTTAATAGAAATGTTCAAAATGGTGAAGGGATTTGATACAGCAAAGAGTGTGATGGAATACTCTCCACTTGCCTGGATGAGTGCAGCTCCAACAACACTCAAGAAGCTCGACACCATCCAGGACAAAGCAGCCTCGCTTGATTGGCACCCCATCCACAAACGTTCACTCCCTCCACCACCGACACACAGTAGCAGCAGTGTGTGTACCATCTACAAGATGCACTGCAGCAACTCACCAAGGCTCCTGAGACAGCATCTTCCAAACCCACCACCTCTATCATCTAGAAAGACAAGGGCAGCAGATACATGGGAACACCACCACCTGCAAGTTCCCCTCCAAGTCACTCACCATCCCAACTTGGAACTATATTATTGTTCCTTCACTGTCGCTGGGTCAAAATCCTGGAACTCCCTCCCTAACAGCACTGTGGGTGTACCTACACCACATGGACTGCAGCGATTCAAGAAGGCAGCTCACCACCACCTTCTCAAGGGCAACTAGGAATGGGCAATAAATGCTGGCCTAGCCAGTGAAGCCCACATCCTGTGAACGGTTAAAACAATAATTAAGGAGGAATTGTTTGCAGTGGAGGGTGAGGGCACAGATTTAAGGCGATTAGCTCAAAGTGGAGGACATGAGGAGAATAAATTTTAAACGATGAGTTGTGATCTGGAAATCGCTGCCCGAAAGGGTGGTGGAAGCAGATTCAATAGTAACTTTCAAAAGAGAATTGGGTAAATAATTCAAGGGGAAGGAGTTGTGAGGATAGAGCGGGGGTAATTAGATATTTCTTTCGAGGAGCAGGCAGAGACATGGTCTGAATGGTCACCTTTTGCTCTCTATCATTCTATATTTCTACCAAATACCTGTGCTGGCCTGAAAATCACATCTTGGACCCCAAAATATCACATTCTCTTAATGATTTAAATCATGTTGAAGTGGGGGACATCATTGCAAAGCTTGGTCCTGTCTTCAATTCATGGCAACACTTCTGTTAATCCATTCCTGTCTCTAATGCTCCTGCTGACTTTGATGTTCACCAACACGGGAGCTCAGAAACATCTCCGTGGAGCCCTGGTTGGCCTCAGTGAGGCTTTTAAACAGTCGATAAGTTAAATGGGGGAAGTGTCCTTAACATTGACTTGGGGCAGATGGAACAGGGTGTCAGGGGTAATGGGAGCAGACAGGAAAGTGGAATTAAGGCCACAATCAGATCAGCCATGATCTTCATATTGAATGACGGAGCAGGCTCGAGGGGCCGAATGGCCTACTCCTGCTCCTATTTCTTATGTTAACATGTGGGAGAAGGCTGGTGTGGAGCCGAAACACTGGTATTGGCCTGTTTCTGAGGTATTACTAATTTGTATATCTTACCAGAAAGGCAGCATCTTTGACAGTGCCCCTCTCCCCCCCCTAGTAGAGTTGCCAACCCTCCAGGGTTGGCCTGGAGTCTCCAGGGATTGAAGATCAATCTCCAGGACACTGCTGTGTGCAACCCTGGAGAAAAATCATCGGGACGTTAAAAAAGATTGGCTTTTTTTTTGTGTCATTTTCTTTGAATATTTTTCTTTACCAGGTATAAAAATATTGAAAATGGGAGAAAAAGATTGTTTGGTTAACAGTCAAGCATTATCCAAATGAGCGTTTCTGCTTTCCAGTTGGTGTAGGAAGGCCGTATGTCACACGGATGAACGCGTTGGCCGACTAATGGCTGGAGCGTGGGGGATGAGTCATGTGATGAAACCTCCAGGAAACATTTAATCACAGCTGGCAACCCCCACCCCCCCACCCCCAACCCCAGTCAACTTAGATTCTGTGCCCAAGTCTATGGAGTGGGCTGTGAATCCACAAGCCGCTGATTCTGAGGCGAGAGTGCTACCCACTGAGCCACGGCTGAGACTGATGACAAAGGTCTCCAGTCACAGCTGAACAGCACCTAAGAGCTGTGGTCGGCTCCTGGAACAATGCAGCCAACTCGAGCCCACACAGGGCAGTCCTGTCACTCGCACATTCGATGTAAAAATAGCTTCACAGCTGAATGGATTTAGCACCCGACTATCCAGGAGAGTGGGCAGATACAGGCAGCTCACAAACTATTGCCACTTTCACTGCTAAAGGTACTCCATCTCACAGACGGAGGACACACAATGCAGCCTAAACTGCACTCACAGCAGAAATTGCTCGCAGATGTGGAAACTGTATTGGAAAATCATTAGGGTGTGTGTGGGGGATGCCCCAGCATGTGAACTCTAATCACTGCCCTTTTAACCCATTGGCAAGCGATTCTGGCTTTATAAAGAGTGAGAAAATGGATAGGTGGCATTTGACATGCCTTCATTTCTTAAAAAAAAAACCCTTTAAACAACGGTCTAAATACAGAAACATTGAATGGTTGCAGTGCAGAAGGAGGCCATTTGGCCCATCGTGTCCATGCTGGCTGTCTACAAGAGCAATTAATTAAGATCGGCACCCTCTCCCAGCACGAGCCTGATGGGCCAAATGGCCACTTACTGTGCTATATGATTCTACGAACTGATGCATTCTCAATTTTCTTCATCCACAATTGACAACTGTGCCTTAGCCACTGAGTCCCAAAGAGCTTGGGATCCCGAAACTACTCTACCTCTCGCTCTTCTCCTTTTCAAACCTACCTCTTTGACCAAACCTTTGGTCACCAATCTTAACATTGTCTTAAGTGTTTTGTTACACTCCAAGAAACGCCTTGGGATATTTTAGCAAGTTAAAGGCACTATATAAATGCAAGTTGTTGGGCCCAGACTGAGGATCAGACCACCCGAACTGCAGAATCCAACATCGTACTCAATCTACATGCCCGCCCATGGAATGGGTGGCAAAAGGAATTACCCCTCAGCAACTGCCCCCTCAACATGGGCATTTCTACCAGACTTGGGTCACATGCTTTGCCATTTGCTCCTTTTTAAAATTTATTCTTTCACAGGAAGTGGGCGTCGCTGGCTAGGCCAACATTTGTTGCCCATCCCTAATTGCCCCTTGAGAAGGTGGCGGTGAGCTGCCTTCTTGAACCGCTGCAGTCCATGTGGTGTAGGTACACCCGCAGCGCTGTTAGGGAGGGAGTTCCAGGATCTTGACCCAGCGACAGTGAAGGAACGGCCGATATATTTCCAAGTCAGTGAGTGGCTTGGAGGGGAACTTGCAGGTGGTGGTGTTCCCATGTGCCTGCTGCCCTTGTCCTTCTAGATGGTAGAGTTTTTACAACAACCCAACAGCTTTATGATTATCATCAACGAGGCTAGCTTCTTTTGCGACATCAGATTTACAAATTAATTGAATCTAAATTCACCCAGCAGTCATGGTGGGATTTGAACTCATGTCTCCAAAGCAGGCTTCTGGATTACTTGTCCAGTAACACTACCACTATGCCGAATATCAAACTGGAGTCACGCTATATGGTGATGATCACAGAGTCTGCGGTCATTTCTGCAAGTTGTCAAATACTTCATTCCTGGTCGAGACCACATCCTTGACATGTTCTAGAAACGCAGTGACCACACTCAGCTGGTGAGTGCTGTTCCCACAGTATTTTTAAGTCACAAAGGTCCTAGATTTGACCAATCCCCCCCGAGAACTGACCTCGACTAATTGATGGTTTAACCTTCCACCTAATCGCCCTAGGTGTCTGCTCACGAGAGCTCTCCCTGCTGGGGAATGTGCGTGTGCCCGGGCATTGGGTAAGGATTGAGTTTGGTTGTGATTCCCATGGACTAATCGGCCTTTCTTATCTATGTCTTATCTTGCAATTCTGCGAACTGCAAAGGCTCACAATTTGCTGAAGACAGCCCAGGAAATCCTATCTCAGCAGCAGTCATAGCATTATAGATTGGTTACAGTGCAGAAGGAGGCCATTCGGCCTGTAGTGTCTCTGCTGGCTCTCCACAAGAGCAACTTACCTAGTCCCATTCCCCAGCCTTTTCCCTATGGCCCTGCAAATTTCCACTGAGGAGTGGAGACAATTGGAAGAAGAACTAAAGAAATAGATAGCTATAGTCATTTGGTAGTACAGAACTTGAGATTTGCTGAAAAAAGAGACACACTGTCGAAGCTTTTCGTCTTTCACTCATCAGGACAGTTCGCAAGAATACCAATTGTAAAGGGAACAACAATTTATACTGCATGTGAAGAGAATGCTGATTAGTTGGCAGGTGGACTCTGATTGGTAGAGGCATTGCCATGGAGAATGCGTCGGGGAACAGTTAACTGCCAAGCTTTTGTTTAAATTCAAACAAGGCAGGTCGACTCTGATTGGTCAAGGCATAGCCATGGGGAATGAATCAGGGAATGGCTGTCTCCCAAGGTTTTATTTAGTTGAAAAAGGCGCAATGCGTGGACACACTTCTCCTGTCTGGAAAAGACGGCCCTGTGTGTGAATATACATAGCTTCTAGTATATAAGTGGTCCACACTGTGAGCCCGACTGATAATCTTGAATTGGTCGTCAATGTAATTCTTAGCACAATCAGGATTGTTTAGCAAGTGCTGTCCAATGGTGGAATCACATCTAATGTTAGACACTGGGCAGAATTTAGCCCTTGGCTGGCGGGCGGGCAGCTGAACCGCGCTGCGGAAATGGGGCCCACCGCCATTTTGAGTGGGCGGGCCAATTAAGGCCCGCCCAGCGGCCTGCCCAACAGGAAACACTATGCGCTTCCTGTTCTGGGGAGGAGGGAATCCCCATCTGTCAAAGTGTGCTCTTTCGCGCATGTGCCCAAAAGAGCGCACTGCTCCCTGAGGCAAAGTCCTGTCTCAGGGAGTTTAGTGAAAGGTAAGTAAAGTCAAAAAATAGAGACATTTTAAAATTATTAACATGTTCCCCCTCATGTGACAATGTCACATGAGATGGGACATGTTGATAATGAACTCATAAAATTTATTAAGTTTTTACAAAACGGTAATGAAACTTCATCCCGCCAGTGGATGAAGTTTTATTAATAATCTACAGGCCGCTGGGGCTCCTGGCCTGCCCGCCAGCCTTAAGGTTGGCCGGGCAGGGCATTTAACTATCTTAATGAGCCTGTCAATGGCCTTAATTGGCCATTGACATGTCGGCCAGCGGACAGCTGATTTCGCTGTCTGCCCGCCTTCCTTAAGATTTAAATGGCCCGGGATGAGGTCGGGGATTCCTCCCGATGTCATCCTGTGTCATTGTCCCCTCGGTGAGCGGGCCCCGCCCCAAAACCGCCAAGGGGAAAATCCTGGCCACTATGTTTTGAGTTTTGCAAGCATGGGCTGGTTGGGCATGGTCACTACTTTCCTGTTGAAAACAGCCAAAGGGACATCCTGTTTGATATGATCCATAGGACATACGGCCTACATATCTGGCATCACACTGTACTAGCTTGGCAGTTAACTGTCGCATGACGCATTCTCCATGGCAATGCTTCTACCAATCAGAGCCCATCTGCCAACTAATCAGCACCCTCTTCTCATGCAGTATACATTGTTGTTCCCTTTACAATTGGTATTCTTGTGGATCTGTCCTGATGAGTGCAAGTTGAAGAACTTTGACGGCATGTCTCTTTTTGTAGTAATACTGAAATAGTCAAAGAGATTGGTCACGAGATATAGATAGCAACAGTGAGATAGACTTCGACATGGTAATTGATACCTAGACTCACGGAGATAACTGTTCAGATAGGGAGCCACAGACCAAAACAAATAACGTGCACTTTTAATATACTTGTCTCCCCTGTAGTTGTAGCACCATCTCACTCTTCTCCAAGGGATTATATTTGTTTGGCCAGTCAGAAGCTGCTAAGAAAGTTGCTGGGCAGCAGCTGGAAGGGATAGTCTCCAGCCTGTGTTGAGGATGGCTGCCGTCCATGAGGACCTCATCAGTGTAAAGCAGAAACGGGTGGGCCTTGGCTCTGAAGGGGTGAGATAATGGCTGTTTGCCGTCTAGTGGACGCAGAAGACCTCTAGTGTGGCCTGTGCGAGGATCACTGCCCATCCAACACAGCGGAGGGGCATATTCCACCACCTCCATTCTCGTTAACTTAGGGTCACCGTCCGGTTGGTTCTGGAAACGCTGTTCTGTTTGAGGGGGAGGTGTATCTGGATTCGCTGTGCCCTCGTGAGTTTGTCTGATGCTGTGGCAACTCCGTTGAGTCTTCGCCCGAGCGCTCCACCCCACCTGGCTTTTCTTTTGTTGGGCGGCGATGAGGTGGTGAGGCTTGTGCCACCGACGGTGAGAAGCGAGGTTCGCCGGGCACCCAAACGCCTTGCTGCAGTCGGGGCATCGGTACTCCACCCGCACGATTCCGGCGCACTTGTGCTGAGCGAGCGCGAAGCAGTCGGGATATTCCTCCTTGCATAACTGGCAAATGAACGCCCCGAGGACGTTGCCGCTCGACCCCTTTCTGTCTTCAGTCGGCCCCTCGGTGGCACTGCCGCCACGCTTGGCAGCACTGCCCGCCTTGTCTCGGCAGGGCAAACCTCTCGGCTGCTCCGCCGAAGAGTCAGAGCTCCTCTGTCCCGGCACCTCGGCTAGAGCTGTCAAAGGCGACGGTTTTGTCCTTGGCTGACGGCAGCCAAGTGTCGGAGATGTGGGAGGGTCTGTTGTGGACACTGACCCTGTCCGAGAACCATCTGTCGATAACACTTCTGGGAAGCCATTAGAAAAGACGTTTGTCCTCCAGTCTCCCTCATGTTGCTCTTGGCTTCGATCCCCATTCAGTGCCCCACGCCTTGCGACCCTGGACTGTGAATTGGTGCATCTCTCCCGAGAGACCTCAACGTTCCTGTGTGTCGTCCGGTACGATGTCGCCCCCCTGTTCCTCTTGATTAAAAATCCCCTCGGCATCCTGACGGAGAGCTTCGGAAGAATTCAGACAGCCACAGATCTAAACTACGCGCAAGAAACACACTCTGAAAGATCAGAGATAAGAGAGAGGCTTTGGCTCCGATCTCGCGAAAGTGGCTCCTGCATCCTGAGATCAGCTCAAGGTTCTTAATTAACACATAACCAATTAACACGCAAGTAGCTAGGGTGGTGCTGATTGGAAGAGGGCAACTCCGACAAATCGCAGATCATTAACACTGTGTTACTGCCAGGGGTGGTCTGTTTAAAAAAACGCTCGTGAACCTTTAGGCTGCAACAGTGAGATATTCCTAACAATGTCAGTCTGAAAACACCTGCAAAACAATTCAGATGGCAGACATAGTGCCTCAGCACAGTATGGTTGTCTTCAGTACACTTAGAGCTACGGCACCTTGCAAATGTGCAAGATAGGGCAGGAGTAAGAAAGACCTTTCAGCCCGTCCAAAGAGCTAGGTTGAAGTTACAGCACAGAAACAGGCCACTCAGCCCAACCTGGTGTCAATTAGTGGTGGCTTTTCCTCTCATGAGAGGATGGTTTGCACTGTGGTGGTCAACTCCGTGTTAAACATCGCCTGGTGAGGCTCAGGAGCCCAACTCTGGCCTGGCAGTCTCTGCTGCATTTGCTGCAGAGGAAGACAGTTCTTATTCTGTTCATTCATAGGATGTGGATGTCGCTTGGCTGGACCAGCATTTATTGCCCATCCCTAATTGCCCTTGAGAAGGTGGTGGTGAGCTGCCTTCTTGAACCGCTGCAGCCTATGTGGTGTAGGTACATCCACAGTGCTGTTAGGGAGACAGTTCCAGGATTTTGGCCCAGTGACAATGAAGGAATGGCCGATATATTCCCAAGCCTGGATGGTGAGTGGCTTGTGGGCTGAGAAGGTCTACAACTCCCTGGCCTCTGTTTTCTCTGGGCCTCTTCTTGGCCAGCTGAGCTTTTCGTTTCTGCTCATCCCTTCCAGTGCCCTTCCAAACAGCCAGCCTCCAGAAGTCACGGCTGTCGGCAACTGTCTGCCAGTTGCCTGTGTCAATGTCCGCCATCTTCAAATCCCACTTGCAGGTGCCCCTGCAGCGGAGGTATGGACACCCAGGAGATCATGACCCAGTAGCGAGTTCACTGTACAGAGGTCTTTGGGCCTACAGCCATCATCCATCCAATGAACATTACAGAGCGTAGTCTGTAGTGTTCAATGGCTCAATTGTTCTGAGTTCGATTATGTGAGTCTGGTAACTGATCTATGCTCACTGTGCTTGATTGGTCAAGCCTGGTTGTTGACTCAGAGTAAAGTAAACAGACACCACGGAAACTATTAGAAGCCGACCTGTAAGCATGAGCGCAGACATTTTGTGATTGCAGAGATATTTGAAAACTCTTGTAAATAAACCCATTGCACAGTGTCATCTCTGCATCTCTGCAGGAAAATCAAATATATAAAATATACAACACGGACATCATTGGCTTATTGAATGGGATGGAATTAGCATGTTCCAGGACCTCGGAGTTGGTGACTTTGTCCCGCCAAGAGATGCCGAAGATACATCTGAGACAGCGAAGGTGGAAACTGCTCAGCCTTCCTTGTGCATGTTGTCCAGTTCTCACCACTGTAAGAATGCGCTAAGGACGCAGGCTGGGCAGACTCAGAGTTTGGTGTCCTTGATCAGTTCACTGTTGCTCTACGCTCTCTTGCTCAGTTTGGACATAACAGCTGCAACCTCTTTGTCAGCAGTGGTTCTAATCCTATGTGTCCCAACATTTTGATGCATCCCTTCCGACCTCTTTCTTTCAGCCCCTTGTATAACCTATTCATAAACGTTGATGTGGTAATGAGGTCTGTTAAACAATTAATAAGGTCGCTTCAGATGCGGAATTCACCCATCCTTAGTTCACCCATCCACAAGGAACCCACTCCCTTATTACAGAGCTCCCAGTTCTTTGTCTTCCCTATTACTTAAAAAATCTTATTATCTCATTGAAGCATACAAAATTCTTACAGGGCTCGACAGAGTAGATGCAGGAAGGATGTTTCCCCTGGCTAGAGTTCCAGAATCATGGAACACAGTCTTGATATAAGAGGACTGAGACGAGGAGGAATTTGTTCGTACAAGCATGGATTTAAGGTAAGAGGTAGAAGGCTAAGAGGAGAGTTTGGAGAAATGTTTTCACCCAGAGGATGATAGGAGTCTGGAACTCGCTGCCTGAAAGGGTGGTTGAGTCAGAAACTCTTGTAACATTTAAGAAGTATTTAGATATTTACTTGCGTTGCCAAAGCCTCCAGGGCTATGGGCCAAGCTCTGGAAAAAGGGGTTACTGTAGTCAGATCTTTGTTGTCCAGCATGGATATGATGGACTGAATGGCCTCCTTCTGTGCTGTAAATGTCTATGAGTCTATAAGCATAGGAACATACGAATTAGCAGCAGGATTGGGCCACTCAGCCCCTCGAGCCTGCTCCGCCATTCAATAAGACCATGACTGATCTGAATGTAATCTCAACCCCACATTCCTGCCTACCCCTGATAACCTTGCTAATCAAGAATCTATCTAGCTCTGCTCCTAAAATATTCAAAGCCTCTGCCTCCACTGCCTCCTGAGGAAGAGAGTTCCAAAGACTCACAACCCTTGAGAGAGAAAAATTCTCCTCACCTCTGTCTTAAATGAGTGACACCTTACCTCCAAACAGTGACCCCTTTAGTTCTAGATTCTCCCACAAGAGGAAACATCCTCTCCACATCCACCCTGTCAAGACCCCTCAGGATCCCAAAGTGCCAATTAAGTTGCCTCTTATCCTTCCAGATAGCAGTGGGTACAAGCCTAACCTGTCCAGCCTTTCCTCATAAGATAACTCGCCTATTCCCGGTACCAGTCTAATAAACCCTCTCTGAACTGCTTCCAATGCACCTACATCCTTCTTTAAATAAGGAGACCAGTAGTGTACACAATACTCCAGATGTGGTCTCACCAATGCCCCGCATAACTGACACACAACCTCCCCACTTCTGTAATCAATTTCCCTCACAATAAATGATAATACTCTATTAGCTTTCCTAATTACCTGCTGTACCTGCATTCTAACCCCCTGTGATTCATGCACTAGGACACCCAGATCCCTCTGAATCTCAGAGCTCTGCAAACTCTCACCATTTAGATAATAAGCTTCCTTTCTATTCTTTCTGCCAAAATGAATGATCTCACATCTGCCCACATTATACTCCATTTGCCAGCTCTTTGCCCACTCACTTAACCTAAATGTGTCACTTTGTAAGCCTCCGATGTTCTCTTCACAATTTACTTTCCTACCTATCTTTGTGTCTTCAGCAAATTTAGCAACCATTCCTTCAGTCCCTTCACCCAAGTCATTTATATAAATTGTAAAAAGTTGAGGCCCCAGAGGGGAATCCTCTACCCCAGAGAGCTGTGGAAGCTCAGTCATTGAGTATGTTCAATGCAGAAATTGTTAGATTTATAGATATTAATGATACTGAGGGATAAGGGGGTAGTGCAGGAAAATGGTGTTGAGGTAGATGATCAGCCATGATCTAATTAAAAGGTGCAGCAAACTCAAGGGGCCGAATGGCCTACTCCTGCTCCTATGTTCCAATGCCACCAGCAAACTTCAGTCCAGACCCAATACAGCAGTGAGGCGGGAGAGCCAACAGGCTTCCTAAATGAATGAAGAAAGACAAAACTTGTAATGTAGGAAACGCAACAGCCAATTTCTGCACAACAAGATCCCTAAAACACCCACTCAATAAATGACCAAATAATCTGTCTTTATTTGTGGTGTTGATTGGGGATAAATATTGACCAGGACACCAGGGAAAAACTCTCATGCTCATCTTTCAAATAAGACCTTTTGCGTCCACCTGAGAGGGCAGATGGGGGTCTTGGTTTAACATCTCATCTGAAAGACAGCGCCGCTGACAGTGCAGCACTCCCTAAGTACTGCACTGGGAGCGTCAGCCTGGATTTTTGTGCTCATGTGGGACTTAAACCCACAACCTTCTGATTCAGAAGAGAGCAACAGCTGGCCAACCAATCATAGTTTCTCACTTCCTTCTCTATTTACCCCTCTCAAATATCTTGAAATAATCTTAAAAGTCCATTAGTCATCTATGGTGTTATACCAATCTATCAGGATTCCTCTCTGGGTGTTTTTAAAATGTATTTCTCCCTCCCATTGTCTGATTGTATGAATATCCCTCTCATTTTTCAGTTTTGAAGAACTGCTTGCAATTGAAGGGTTAAATTCACTTGTTCACTCCAGGAAATTAGAAGGGAGAAACAGTAAAACTTGGAAATGACTGGTCCGAACTGGAGTTCCATTTTAAGATGTACAATACCAACTTGGACCAGTCATTTTCCAAATTTTACTGGTTTATTCTTCCAGGGATCGTGAGCTTCCTTTACATCTGTTTGCCTGGCTAACCATATAGTAATAGTCATGGAATAGAGACAGAAGGGGTTGCACAGAGAAGGGGAGAAGGAGATTGGGGGCAAGGGGTGTGAGTGATAGAATTAGAGAGAGGGAGAAAGAGAGACAGACAGAGATTGGAGGCAAAGGGGTAAAAAAAATCCATCAAAGTTTCTTCGTGTACAGACCAGGAATGTGAGAGTGCTTTAAAGAGTTTCCCTTGTTTGGGGGGGGGGGGGGTGGGGGTGGGGGGGTGACATTTATGTCTCCGGAGCGTTTGGGTTTTAAGCATTTGCGGAGAGCAATGTTTAAAGAGCTCCTCACCGAAAAGAATCAACTTAAACTGGGTCACGCCACTTGGTTGTGCGAACACTGTGCTCAGTGTAGCTCGAAAAAAAAAGGCACCAGTGAAGACATCGAGAGAGGCAACCACAAAAGGGGCTGTGGTTTCCCATAAACTGTTATAACACTGTCTCCCTCATGCTCGCTCGCTCTCAAAACAAGATCTGAGCTGAGAGAGCAGTGCAAACAGTAAGCAGTTCCGGATGTACATGAGCTGTTAATCTTTGAGAGTGGCTCGTGCAGAGATTAGCGATTCCATTTGCGACAGATACCCTCTTTGTTCTCGTTCGTTTCCTGACGGGAGTTTGGATTACTAACTGCACCCCGTTTGGAAATTTAGCGGCGTGCTTCATTGTCCTTTCCTGCTGTGCAGTTCGGCTGAGGTGCGGGGAGCTCAGTGAGTGCAGCCCGTCAGCAGGAGTGCATTTTTTTGGGTGTCGCTACGGGACAATCTCGCCAAGCAGAATGGCTGGGCTGGGAAAGTATCCCTGTGAATAGAAGATTCTGCGGACAGCGAACAATGCTGAGAACATCGATACGTGATACGAGTGACTCGGAGCATCAGATGAGGTACCTTGAAGAAAGTTCCCTTTATTCATAGAATTGCAGCAAGTCCACAGCCCAGAAACAGGCCATTTGGCCCGAGATTCTCCATGCTGGTGTCTATGCTCTGTACAAACCTCCTCCCATGCCTTTTCATCTCGCCCCACCACCATATCCTTCTATCCCTTTCTCTATCTGCTCCCCTTAAGTACATCTATACTATTTGCCTTAACCGTTTCTTGTGGTAGAGAGTTCCACATTCTCATCACTCTCTGGTTAAAGATATTTCTCCTGAATTCCCTATTGGATTTATTAGTGATTATCTTTTTTTATCCATATATATATATAGCTTCAGCTTCTCCCACAAATCAAAACATCCTCCCTATATATTCCTTCATAACCTTGAAGATGTCTATTAGGTCACCCCAGAGTCTTCTTTTCTGTAGAGAAAAGAGCCTCAGCCTGATCAATCTTTCCTGATGGTTGTTGACTTTGCAACACGGGTTACCAATTAACCAGGTTTTGGAGGCCCTGTCCTTTGCCTCCCCTCTCTCCCTAACCCACAGAACCAGCTGAGGTTCCAGCTAAGCTCAGTGCCCTTGGGTAAAGACCATGGGTCAAGCCGGGGACCTTCACTGTTTGGAGTTTCTTTTCACTCTGAGGCCTCCATCCTTTCCTCCTGTCAAAGGGCGGAAGGGTTAGAAGGATATGCTGATGGGCTGAGAGCAGGTTCGTGTGGAGCATAAACACTAACATGGATCAGTTGGGCTGAATGGCCTGTTTCTGTGCTGGACACTCACGCTATAGATGACATCCTAAGGGTCCTGTTGCCAGGCATTTGTCAATCAATGCCACTTTTAAACAATTCTTTCATGGGATGTGGGCATCATTTGTTGCCTAAATCTAATTGGCTTGAATTATGAGGCTTGCTGGGCTGTGTCAACCACATTGCTGTAGGCCTGGTGTCACTTGTAGGCCAGACTGGGGTTAGAGCAGCGGATTTCCTTCTCACTAGTAATCTTTACAGTGATAGCTTCATAGTCATCATTACCAAGACTAACTTTATATTCTGGGTGTTATTAATTGAATTTAAATTCCACCAGCTGCTGGGAACCCATGTCCCCAGAGCTTAAGTATGTACCCTTGGGATTACTAGTCCAGTGACATTACCATTATACTACCAACTTCCCCAAGCTGGCTTCCTTTACTAGAAGGTGTAAATGACATTTTGCATAGTTTGCCAGCTCAAGGTGCTTTACTACATAGACCAGCCTGTGACCTGGGCAGTTAAATACACTGTCGAGCATGGTATTAAGCCTTTAGAGAGCAGAAAGGCCTTGGGTTCCAAACCTGACCCGTGTTCAATTTGCTGCTCTTTCCTGAGAAGGGACAGCTGGGGAGGTGATATGCATCTTAGACCTGAGGTAGGAGATTAAACCCTGCCAGGCTCCCACTCTTATTTGCTGCTTTATGGTGTCATTAGGAATAGAAGCAGGAGGAGTCCATTCAGCCTTTCAACCCTGCTCTGCAATTCAATTTTCCACCTCACTTTCCTGCACCATCCCCACATCCCTTAATTCCTTTAATGTCCAAAAATCTGTTGATCTCTGTCTTGAATGTACTCAGCGACTGACTATCCACTGCTCTCTGGGATAGAGAATGCTGAAGATTCACAACCCTCTGAGTGAAGAAATTTCTCCTCATCTCAGTCCTAAATGGTCAATCCCCTTTCTCTGAAATTGTGACCCCCCCATGTTCTAAATTCCCCAGGTAGGTCTAGCACTTTACGAATTTTACATGTTTCAATGAGATCATCTCTCATTCTTCAAAACTCCAGGGAATATAGACTGAGTCTACTCAATCTCTCCTCATAGGACAATCCCCTCATCCCAGGAACCAGTCTAGTGAATTTTCATTGCACTCCCTCAAAGGCAAGTAGCTAAGGAAACCAGAACTGTACACAGTACTCCAGATATGGCCTTACCAAGAAATTATGACTTCTTCACTCTGTTACTTCAATAATACCTCTGTAATAAAGGCTAACACTCCATTTGCCTTCCTAATTGCTTGCGGTACCTGTATGTTAACCATTTATATGTGTATGAGGACAGCCAGTTCCCTCCAAATGCAACCTCAACATTTAAAAAGTGTTAGATTTTCCAACCAAAGTGAATAACTTCACATTTCTCCACGTTATATTCCATTTGCCACATTCTAGCCCACTCACTTAACCGACCTAAATCTCTTGTGCCCTTTATGTGTCCTCTCAGCTTAATTTTCCATGTAATTTTATATCATCAGTAAACTTGGAAAGTTTATACTCGGTTTCTCATCAATAGACTGTAAATAGCTAAAGTTCAATGCTGATTCTTGTAGTATCCCACTAGTTAATGCCTGGCAACTTGAAAATGACCCATTTATTCCTACTTTCTGTTTTCTGCCTGTTAGCCAATCAACAATTCATGCTAATATATTACTCCCAATCCTATGAGTCATAATTTTGTGTAATAACCTCTTGTGTAGCATCATACTGAATGCTTTTTTTGAAAATTCAAATACACGATATCCACTGGCTCCCTCTTATCTACTCATCTAGATACAACCTCAAAAACTATAACAGATTTGTCAAACACGGGTGCTTTTATGTTGACTGTGCAATCATTTTATGATTTTCTAAGTTCTCTATTACCACATCCCAAATAAATAGCTTCTAGCCTTTTCCCTACTACTGATGAAGGTTAACTTGTCTATAGTTTCCTGTTTTCTCTCCTCCTTCTTGCTTGAATTGCAGGATTATGCTTGCTATTTCCCATCTACTGGGACTGTTCCAGATTCTAGGGAGCCTATTTTTGTCATTTGTGGGTCAATAGGTTTTGCCTCTGAGTCAGAAGGTTGTGGGTTCAAGTCCCACTTCAGAGACTTGAGCACAAAATCCAGATACTCCCAGTGCAGTACTGAGGGATTGCTGCACTGTCAGAGGTGCCAACTTGCATGTAAGCCATTAAATCAAGGCCCCATCTGCGTTCTCAGGTGGACGCAAAAGACCCCAGGGCCGCTATGGGAAGAGCGGGACCGTTCTCGCCTGTGCCTTGTTCAACTGTCAACCAACATTAGTAAAGCAGATGATCTCATTGCCGTTTGTGGGAGCTTGCTCTGTGCAAATTGGCTGACGCGTTTCCTGCAAAAGTTTCCATGCTTGACAAAATGCACTCCATTGGCTGTAAAGTGCTTTGGGGCATCCTGACTTTGTGAAAAGCGTGAAATAATGATTTGCTTCACCAGCTGTCTATCATTGAACCAATGGCAATGCAAGAACACGAGGGAGTGGTTAGGATGCTGTAACCGTGCATTTATCAAAACTCAACCCCTGGTCAATGTATGGGAAATGACATCAGAGTGACGGAAGCCCGTGTCTTTTTTGTGTCTGTTGATACTCATTTCACGTTTCCTCCTATATTGTTACTCAGTTTCTCTGATCCCACACCGATAAGATCCCAAACTGCTCAAGCCATAATTCTAGGGTTTGAAACCATTCATGCGTGAGTGAGACAGATTTCAAAACTCTTTATCAAAAGAAATTTTGGCGACTTCTAGGAACATGAGCAGGAGGAGGCCATTCAGCCCCTCTGGCCTGATCCACCATTCAATTAGATCATGGCTGATCTGTGATCTAATTCCATATACCCACCTGACTTCTATAGCCCTTAAAACCATCCAGGACAAAGCAGCCCATTTGATTGTCACCCCATCCACAACATTCAGCCCCTTTACCACCGACGAACACTAGCAACAGTGTGTACCATTTACAGGATGCACTGCAGGAGCTCACCAAGGCTCCTTAAGCTGCACCTTCCAAACCCATGACTACTACTGTCTAGAAGGATAAAGGGCAGCAGACACATGGGAACACCATCACCTGGAAGTTCCCCTCCAAGCCACTCACCATCCTGACTTGGAAATATATCGGCCGTTCCTTCACTGTCACTGGGTCAAAATCCTGGAACTCCCTCCCCAACAGCACTGTGGGCGTACCTACACCACAGGGACTGCAGCGGTTCAAGAAGGCAGCTCGTCACCACCACCTTCTCAAGGGCAATTACAGATCGGCAATAAATGCTGGCCCAGCCAGTGAAGCCCACATCCCATGAAAGAATGAAAAAACACCTTTGCTAAAGAGTGAACTCATTTTCATAGTATACAGTGTCATCTCTTGGACTCTGACGCATTTCAGGGGAAGTTAGATAAATGGAAGAATCAAGAAATTTAAGATAATTGGCAAAAGAAGCAATGGTGACATGTGAAAAAACTTTTTTACACAGCAAGTGGTTAGGATTTGGAATGTGCTGCCTGAGAGGTTGGTGGGGGCACGTCAGTCAGGGCTTGGAGAAGAGAATTGGACCATTATCTGACAAAGAAAGGTCTGTAGATCCATGGGGAAAAGGCAGGGGAAGTGTGACGGGATGAATTGTTCCAGCACAGATACAATGGGCAGAATGGCCGCCTTGCACAGAGCAAGCTCCCACAAACGGCAATGAGATCATCTGCTTTAACCATTCTATGATTCTATTCTATATGTACATGAGGGAGAAAGAAATGAGAAAGATATGCTGATAGGGTGAGAAGGCAGAGGCTCATGTGAAACAATAATGCCAGTATGGACCTGTTGGGAAAATTCTATGATGAGCCATGTGAATAGTTTCGCACTCGCCATTTCTTTGTGCGTTCATTGACATTTTCTGACTCTGGTGGGTATCGGGGAGGGCAGGAGTTGCTGAGTGGAAGCCACGAAGTGTGGAAAGGGCAAGTTCAAGAGAAACCATCCTGAGTTATCTCATCCCTCTCCCCGGCAACAGTCTGACATTAAGCCAATCCGTTCACAACCTTGGTCTCATATTTGATCCCGGGATGAGCTTCTGACCTCATATCCGTGCAAATCATTATGACCACCTTTAACTTCACCCGACGTCACCCTGTCTCAGCTGCTGAAACCCTTATCCATGCCTCCTCTATGATTGGACTCAACGGTTCCAACACATTCCAGGCTGGTCTCCCACATTCTGCCCTCTGTAAACTTGGGGGTCATCTAAAATTCAGCTGCTCATGCCTTAACTCGCACCAGGGCCTGTTCCCCCATGTTCCCTACCCACACTGGCTCCAGCTCTTGATTTTAAAATTTTCATCCTTGTTTTAAAATTCCTCTGTGTCCTTGCCCACTCCCCCAACACTCCATATCTCAATAATCTCATCCAGCCCTAGAACCTCCCAAGACGCACGCATCCCTCTAATTCTTGTACACGCCCAATTTTAATTGCTCCACCATTGGCGGCCATGCCTTCAGCTGCCTGCACCCTAAGCTCTGGAATTCCCTCCCTAAACCTCTACCCCTTCTCTATCTCACTTCCCTCCTTTAAGACGCTCCTTAAAACCTACATTTCTGCCCAAGCTTTAGGTCATCGGACCTGATATCTCCTCATGTGTCTCAGTGTCATACTTTGCTTTATAAAGCTCCTGTGAAGCGCCTTGGTACGGTTCATGATGTGAAAGGCGCTATATAAATATAAGTTACTGTTGTCATTCTCGCAAGTCACAGCAAACTAGACGAGTTGCCACCATGAAAATGACCTGATCCCTATTGATATTACTGGCGATTGGCGCAGCCTTCAGTAGGAGAAAAGCAAAAATATACTTCTTGAAAAGATACAGCAAAAATAAACAGAATTAAGCTTGTGTCTGATCAGAAGGTCCAACCATAATGAAGTCTTTGGGCATGTTTAGTTCTCAAACATCTCACTCTGAGAACTCGCAGAAACGCGAATATTTAGAGTTTACCAGAATTTCAGTATTTATTTATCTACAATATGGTAAAGGGGGAGAAAGGGAGGATTTCTATAGTGCCTTCATGACCTCAGGACATCCCAAAGCACTTCATAGCCAATTAAATCCTTACTATAAGGGAGATGGTGGTGTAGTGGTGATATCAGTGGACCTAATAATCTAGAAACCCAGGCAATGCTCTGGGGACATAAGTTCAAATCCCACCATAGCCACTGGTGGGATTAATTCAGTTAATAAATCTAGAATATAATGCTAGTTCCCAACTGTCATAATAAACCCACCTGGTCTACTAAGGAAATCTGCCATCCCTATCTAGTCTGACCTACATGTGACTCTAACAATGTGGTTGACTCTTCTGCTCTCTGAAGTGGCCTAGCAAACCACTCAGTTCAAGGACAAATGCTGACTTTTCCAGTGACACCCCATGTGAAAAAAAAAATTAACGCCTGTTTTGAGTTGCACTTGGGTAAGGGTCCAGCCTCAGGGGTCTGGAAACGGCTAATCCTATTTTATTTCAGTCCCTACAGCCCCCACAAGCAACTTTGCAACGGAGGATATCAGAGGCCTCGGGAGGAGGAGGAGGATCAAAGAGACATTTCCGCCTGTTCAAAGCTCAGTCTCTTTGACAAGTTGACGCTGTCCCACAACATCTGGCTGCAGCTCGGAATTGAGCCGTTGGAGGTGAAGCAAGTGCTCGGGAGGCAACCTCCGGGGGTAGGTCTTTTAACCTGTAAAGAGGCTGACGAGCGGACAGGGGAACCAGAACTTTGTCCCCTCCTGCCTTCAGTTAGGACCTTGGATTAGAGTTGGAAGGTCAGACAGCACAAGATGAGGCTTTTCGGCCCATTGTGCCTGTGCTGGGGTCTCTGAAAGAGTTGTCCAATTCGCCTCATTCTCCTTTCTACTCCCCATATCCCTGCACTAATTTCCCCTGCAAGTATGTATCCAGTTCCCTGTTGAATGTAGAAACATGCTCTGGGAGGCTTCTTAGTTAAACAAAACAAATCTTATTTACACAAGGGCTTCCGTGGCTGCTTAAATCCAGCCAGCCCCTCATACAGCCGCTTTATTCCTGAGAAAGCCCTCCCTAGAATTTATTCCCCCTGTGCTAGCCACGCAGTGGTTGACCAAATCACTTGACCGCTACTCAGTTGAACTGATCTTTAAGTGACAGTCATCACAGGATGTTACTAATGAATCTGCTTCCACCATCCTTTCAGGTAGCGCATTCCAGATCATGACAATTTGCTGCAATAAAAAATTCCCCTCAGCTTCACCCCCCTACCACAAGGTCCTTTTGCCGATTATCTTAAACCTGTGTTACCGACCCACCTATCAGTGCAAACAGTTTCTCCCAATTTACTCTATCAAAACCCCTCGTAATTTGAACTCCTCTATTGAATCACCCCTTAACCTTCTCTGTTCTAAGGAGAGCAATCCTGGTTTCTCCAATCTCTCCACATAACTTAAGTCCCTCATTTCTTCACTATCCTCTCAGTTTCCAATCGGTTCAGGAAACAGTGATCATAACGATATAAGCTACCCAACCCGGGCTCTGTTCTTAATTCATTCTCAAGATGTAGGTAGGTATAACTGGCAATTGTTGTCAATTTGTGCAGTCTTTCTCCCCCTAAAAATATACTTTATTTGCTAAATTTTTAAAAGTACACTACATGACTGCTCAAAGTTGACATTATACGAGGTGCAAACCAAGTCACTTTATTCCAATACTGTATTTTACTCACTATGGTTCCATTTACAGTTAATATTTACCATATGCATTACATAATGAATAGACAGCCCAAGGAGGTCTTTAGGCACATTTAATTCTGAAGCATCTCAGTCTGAGAATGTTTATAGCTCCAGTCCCTGGCTGTACTATGGCTGAAGGGCCTTAGACAGTGGCCTTTCCCTCATTGTGCCTTCTCAGCAGCTGCCCCAAGTGTTAGTGCTCCCCCCCCAGCATGTAATCCTGGACAACCTTTTTTTTGCACTGGAAGATCAGCAAATTTCGGTTAGGCCAAAGAGCCTCTCACCGAGTTGATGGTCCTCCAGCCACAGTTGATCGTCTTTGTGGAGTGCGTGGTTGAGCAAAGACATATTCAGGAAAAATTATGCAGCACAAACGCTGCAAGTTAGTGCACAGTTATTCTTGAAGTCGAAGTTTGAGACCAATACTTGCTTGGTAGGATGTGGTGCAGGTTGGTGGGGGCGGGGGTGTTGGTCAATGAAATGCTGTCAGCTCTGCATCAATGTCAGAGCTCTGGACACGCCTGTTTGCAGAGAGTTCAGTGACTAGCTGCACTCCCCACCGTCAGAAATGCTCACGAAAGAAAAGAACTTGCATTTCTATAGCGCCTTTCAATGTCCCAAGGCACTTTGCAGCCAATGGAGTATTTTTCTGAAGTGCAGTCACTGTTGTAATGTAGGAAACGCGGCAGCCAATTTGAAGCAAATAGTATCAACGCATTGAAAAGGAAACTAGATAGTGAGGGAGAAGGGAATTGGGGGTTACGATTTAGATGAGGGAAAATGGGAGGAGGCTCAAGCTGAGCATAAACACCAGTTGGCCAGTTGGGCTGAATGGCCTGTTTCTCTGCCGTATGCTCAATGTAATTTGCACACAGCAAGTTCCCACACACAGCGATGTGCAGATAAATGATTTTTACTGATGTTGATTGAGAGATAAATATCAACTCTGGTCACCGGAGAGAACTCCCCTGCTCTTCTTCAGGATAGTGGTTATGGGCTCTTTTACGTATGCCTGTGAGGGCAGACGGGGGCCTAAACTTAACATCTTTACTGCAAGACGGCAACTCCAGAAGTGCAGCACTCCCTCAGTACCACACTGGAGTCCCAGATTAGATTCTGTGCTCAGAAGCCTCTGAGGCGAGACTTGAAACCACAAGTCACTGAGTTGAGAGTGCTCCCCCCACTAAACCATCTTTTAAAGGGTGGGATTGGCAGTCGGCTCCCTCCTGACATTAAAAAGACAGAGGTAAATCACAGGATACTGAACTGGTCTGCTCATCCTCCCTGAACGAGTCTCTATTATCCCACCTTTACAACTCAAAACTTTGTTAAACAATTCCAGAGCTTATTGTTTTATTCAATAGGCTAATCCAATTTCATCCCAAGCGCCGATTACTCCTATTCAAAGATCTTTCAGACAGCGATTAGAACTTGCCTTGTGTTCTTTTGATATTGTGCCCTCAGTGTAAGCTGCAGGCCGTGGGCTACATACAGACACTTGCCCTTAACAACCTAACCTTTGAAATCCAGGCAACTGGGTCCATCCAGCCAAAATACATTTTCATCTGCCGATTTGCTTGAAATTTGTGAGCCTCGAGTTTTGGAAAAGAGCCATTCACATTAACAGAAAATCAGAACACACATTAGTATGAACAACAACTTATATTTATATAGCGCCTTTAACATAACAGAAGTCTTGTGGCGCAGTTGTAGCATCCCTACCTCTGGGCCAGAAGCTCCAGGTTCAAGTCCCACTCCAGGACTTATGGGCCATGGAAAGTGTGTTTGTAATGTGGCCAAACAGGTTGAGTCTTATAGAGAGGCAGAGAAGTTCAGGGAGGGAATCCCAGAACTTAGGGCCCAGGCAACTGAATGGCGGAGTGAGTAAAATCAGGGATGCACAAGAGGCCAGAATCAGAGGAGTGCAGATATCTCAGAGGGTTGTGAGGGCTGGAGGAGATTACAGAGATAGGGAGGGATCGAGGGATTTGAAAACAAGGAAGAGAACTTTTAAATCAAGACGCTGCTTGACGGGAGCCAGTGTTGGTCAGTGAGCGTAGGGGTGATAGGGGAACAGGATTTGGCACGAGTTAAGACATGGACAGCAGAGTTTTGGAATGACCTCAAGTTTATGGAGGTAGAATATGAGAGGCCAGCCAGGAATGGCTCTCTCATCTTTGTATCACACTGCACCATGAGAAATTCACTCCTATTTAACTGCTTTTATTTCCTTCATAATTTCAGACATTTTTATTGTGGAGCAACAATTGTGGGAAAAATAAGATCCTGACTGTTCAACTAGGAAATGGAACGTCTGAATCTGAGGACTTCATCGTCAAGGAGGATGGTTCAGGTAAATCCTTCTCGACAATCATTTACCTCAAGTTTCGCCACTTTCCTAAGGTCATGGGAATGAGCAAGCTATTGAACCATGAAAGGTATCACACCCATGCACAGGCTGCAGTGAGTTGTACACAGGCTGCAGTGAGTTGTACACAGGCTGCAGTGAGTCGTACACAGGATGGAGTGAGTTGTACACAGGCTGCAGTGAGTTGTACACAGGATGGAGTGAGTTGTACACAGGCTGCAGTGAGTTGTACACAGGATGGAGTGAGTTGTACACAGGCTGCAGTGAGTTGTACACAGGATGGAGTGAGTTGTACACAGGATGGAGTGAGTTGAACACAGGATGGAGTGAGTTGTACACAGGATGGAGTGAGTTGTACACAGGCTGCAGTGAGTTGTACACAGGATGGAGTGAGTTGTACACAGGCTGCAGTGAGTTGTACACAGGATGGAGTGAGTTGTACACAGGATGGAGTGAGTTGTACACAGGCTGCAGTGAGTTGTACACAGGATGGAGTGAGTTGTACACAGGCTGCAGTGAGTTGTACACAGGCTGCAGTGAGTTGTACACAGGATGGAGTGAGCCACACATGAGTATCAGTCCTGCAGCTGCCTTCCGACTGTTTGACAAATCTAATAATCCACGATAGTGTTGGCAAGCTATTCCACCACAAAGGGCATCATAGCCTGATCCTGATGTTCAAAAGCTCCACAACAGCACTTTCTGATAGATAGTGGGATCAGAAACATAAGTCCTGGGCCGTTCCCTCTATTCCCCTCCTGCTTACCCTTCATCGCCATCTTACCTGCCAAACATCTTTTCTTCCCTCTCCTCTTTTCTGGCCCTCCTCTCTTTTCTCCCTCTCCCTGTCTCTCCCCTCCTGCTCTCTCCTCCTCCCTCTTCTTTCCTTTCCCTTCCTCTATTTTCCTCCACCTGCCTGTCCTCTCCCTCCCTTTCCCTCTCTTCCATTTCTTTCTCTCACTCTATCTCCTTTCCTTCCCCTCCCCCTCTCTTCTCTCCCTCTCTCTCCAATCCTTTTGTCTTCCTTTGCTCCTCTCTTTTCTCTCTTCCGCACATCTCAATCTCCTCTCCCCTCACTCGCTCTCCCTACCTTTCCTCTGTCCCTCCCCCTCCTCTCTCCCTCCTGCCCTCTTTTATCCCTCCCTCCCTCCCCTCTTTTATCCTTCCCTCCCCTCTTTTATCCCTCCCTCCCCTCTTTTATCTATCCCTCCATCCTCCCCCTCTTCTCCCTCTGCCCCTTTCCTTTTCTCTTCCTCCCTCTCCTCTCCTCTCCTCTCCCCTCCATTTCTCTCTTCCCATCATCTAGTGGTATTGAGCTCAATTGTACCACCCCAAATACAACCCTGGTCAGCTAACTTAGTTGAAACCAGTGTTCAGACTTGGGACTGTTAACAAGGTCCACTGATTGGTGAAACCAAAAACCAAGACACAGAGCTTTTCTTTACTGAGAGAGTTTATTGACTGGTTCAGTCTCACAGCTCTCCTCTCACTCAACCCAGTGTCCCAGCTATCCCCTATTTATATGTGCTCCAACTACTTAATTAAACAATGCCCTTCACTTGCGTATCCTAACAATATAATTAACATATCATTGACAGGGACCCTCCAATCTGAGTGACTCAATCCCTTCAGAGGGGTTCCTTGATGCCACCAGCTTTGGGATATGTTCCTTGTTGGCACTTTATCCGTCACCTAAGCCAGGATTCATTGAGCTGTTTCATTTAAATCTGATTGTGACAAAAATAACAAAGGTAGAAAGACAAATGGAAAAAGGCAAATAACAATGGTTATACAATGATGTTTATCTCAACGAAACACACACTTACATCACAGAGTTTACTCTGAACAAACAGACAGCTCTCTGTGGCTGTAACAGGAGAGAAAAATATGTCTAGTTGAAAGACTCGAGAGGAAGTTTATGAGTTTAACAGTGGAAAAGTAGAGCTCATTCTGACTAATTTATGTAATCCAAGAAATAACAGGTGTCAAAAACATGTTGTGTTGCCATGACAGCCAATGGCATGCATGACTCTCCCAACCACAACCTCCTCCCCTTCCCACCAACTCAAATGGTTGCTAGGTCATGGTAACTAAAAGAATCCCAGGTTCATTCTCGACGTCTAATCTCAGCTGGGGACGGGTTGGGGCCACTGGCCTTAGTACGCCCCCCCCCACATCCATGCTGGAGAGAATCAGCTCAGGTTTCTGGTGGAGGGGAGTTGTGTTGAAGTTGTTCAAGCCTTCGGTGAGGCCGCAGTTTGAATGTCGCTCGCAGTTTTGGCCATCACTCCCCAACCGCAAAGGACAAGGTCAAAGGGGGCTCTAATGGAGGTTTCCAAACTTGGGAGAGGTTTTGAGTGGGTAAAGAGTGAGGGGTTGTTTCAAACAGTTGGTGAAAGGTAACCAGGGGAACAGACAGGGAGTGGTCACTACTGGTGTAAAAGGGAAGGAAATGTTTACACAGCGAAAATAAAACAAATGTGCATTTATATAGAGCCTTTCATAACCTCAGGATGTCCCAAAGCGCTCTCCAGCCAGCTTTTTGATATATTCACTGTCGATAACGGCCAGAACTGTGCTGCTCTTTTTCCAAAACAATGTTGCTCTCTCTCAGTACAGCACTGGGAGTGTCAACCTTGATGTTTTGTGTTCAAGCCTCTGGGGAGAGAGAGGGAGAGAACGTGACATGCTTTAACAGAAGGGACAGAGTTAATAAGTCCATTTAAAATTAGCCATTGGGAAAATGGTATGGGGAGAGGGCTGAGACATGGTCTCACAGTGGATAGGTCCAGTTGGGGAGCTAGCAATGGCCATGACAGGCTGAATGGCATCATTCTGTGCCGCCATTTCAATGAAACTATGCAAGATAATTATGCTACATTAAGTAACATTCGCACCACACAAGTGCCAGGCAATGACCATCTCCAACAAGAGAGAATCTAACCAACACCTCATGACATTCAATGGCATTACCATTGCTGAATCCCCCACTATTAACATCCTGGGGTCACCATTGACCAGAAATTGAACTGGTCCAGCCATATAAATACTGTGGCTACGAGAGCAGGTCAGAGGCTGGGAATCCTGTGATGAGTAACTCACCTCCTGACTCCCCAAACCCTGTCCACCATCTACAAGGCGCAAGTCAGGAGTGTGATGGAATACTGTCCACTTGCCTGGGTGAGTGTAGCTCCAACAACACTCAAGAAGCTTGACATCATCCAGGACAAAGCAGCCCACTTGATTGGCACCCCATCCACAAACATTCACTCCCTCCACCACCAACGCACAGTAGCAGCAGTTTGTGCACCATCTACAAGATGCACTGCAGCAACTTGCCAAGGTTCCTTCGACAGCACCTTCCAAATCTGCGACCACTACCATTTAGAAGGACAAGGGCAACAGATGCATGGGAACACCACCACCTGGAAGTTCCCCTCCAAGTCACTCACCATCCCGACTTGGAAATATATCGTCATCCCTTCACTGTCGCTGGGTCAAAATCCTGGAATTCCCTCCCTAACAGCACTGTGGGTGTACCTACACCACATGGAATGCAGCGGTTCAAGAAGACGGCTCACCACCACCTTATCAAGGGGCAATTAGGAATGGGCAATAAATGCTGGCCCAGCCAGCGAAGCCCACATCCCGTGGAGTGAATAAAAAAAATATGAATTTTGATATTTTCTATTGTTTTCAGTTTTGCTATTTGTCATGGAAACTGTCTGATTGAATTTGATCCCTTTGATGAGACGGGGAAGGTTTTGTCACGAACGGAATAGCATTCTAGCGGAAACTCTATAAAGTCTGTTCACACTTTCCGTTAGTCAATCGGTGCTCTGATTGTCTTGTGGATGAAGGGAGGATTGACTTAAGCTCAAAGGAACCAGAGTCACATTGATTCCAGACTAACTCTGTTTTGTGTGCTCTTGCATTGTTTCAAGCCTGTCTATTCCATTCAGTTGTCAATAGTTTTTCTTAATATTACGTCAGTTTTTAATCTAGAATTCTACTGACAAAGGGAAAAAGTAACAATTCACTCCCACCTGGTGTTTGTCTTAACCTCAAACCATGGCTTAGTGGGTAGCATCAGAGATTTTGAATACTGGCTGATTCTCTGGTGAGGGAGTGCTGCACTGTCGGAGGTGCTGTCTTTCACTCGAGACGTTAAGCAGAGAGGTCCCAGCTGCCCTTTCAGGTGGACGCAAAAGATCCCACGGTCACGATTTGAAAGAGCAGCAGGGCGGAGTTCTCCCCGATGTTCTGAAGCCCACATTTATTCCTCAACCAATATCAGTCTGGTTATTACTGAATTGCTGCTTGTGAGTGTTTGCTGAATGCAAATTGGCTGGAATGTTTTGGGAAGTGACTACACTTCAAAAGTGCTTCATTGGCTGCAAAGCGCTTTGGGATGTCCTGAGGTTGTGAAAGTCGCTATATAAATGTAAGTCTCTCTTTCTCTCTCTCACACACCGAGCTAGCTCCTGTGTGTGTACAGTATACAGTATGTAAAAGTAGCAATTCTTTGCTCTCAGTATTACAATGTACAGCATCTGTGCATCTCAGTGTTCAGTCCTGCACAACGCAAAAGTCAACAAATTCACTTTACTCTGATACCCTATCTCATCTTGATTTGTACAACTTAAAAGGCAGCAGCTTTATGGTTCCTGGTACGAGGAACTTCAGTTACATAGATAGATTGGAGAAGTTGACACTATTTTCTTGGAGAAGAGAAGGTTGAGAGGGGATTTGATAGAGGTGTTCAAGATCATGAGGGGTCTGACAGGATAGATAGGGGAAACTGTTCCCACTGGTGGAAGGATCGAGAATGAGAGGGCACAGATTTAAGATAATTGGCTAAAGAAGCAGCGGAGACATGAGGAAATACCTTACGTCAGTGGTAGGGAAATTGTTGGAGAAGATTATTCGTGACAGGATTTACTACCATTTGGAAGCAAATGGGCGTATTAGTGAGAGGCAGCATGGTTTTGTGAAGGGGAGGTCGTATCTCACTAACTTGATCGAGTTTTTCAAGGAAGTGACAAAGATGATTGACGATGGAAGGGCAGTGGATGTTATCTACATGGATTTCACTAAGGCCTTTGACAAGGTCCCTCATGGCAGACTGGTACAGAAGGTAAAGTCGCACGGGATCAGAGGTGAGCTGGCAAGATGGATACAGAATTGGCTTGGTCATAGAAGACAGAGGGTAGCAGTGGAAGGGTGCTTTTCTGAATGGAGAGCTGTGACTAGTGGAGTTCCGCAGGGATCATTCCTGGGACCTTTGCTGTTTGTGGTATACATAAATGATTTGGAGGAAAATGTAACTGGGCTAATTAGTAAGTTTGCAGACGACACTAAGGTTGGAGGAGTTGCAGATAGTGAAGAGGATTGTCAAAGGATACAACGGGATATAGATCGGTTGGAGACTTGGGCGGAGAAATGGCAGATGGAGTTTAATCCGGACAAATGTGAGGTAATGCATTTTGGAAGGTCTAATACAGGCAGGAATTATACAGTAAATGGCAGAACCCTTAAGTGCATCGACGGGCAGAGGGATCTGGGTGTACAGGTCCACAGGTCACTGAAAGTGGCAACGCAGGTGGATAAGGTAGTCAGGAAGGCATATGGCATGCTTGCCTTCATTGGCCGGGGTATTGAGTATAAATGCTGGGAAGTCATGCTGCAGTTGTATAGAACCTTGGTTAGGCCACACTTGGAATATTGCGTGCAATTCTGGTCACCACATTACCAGAAGGATATGGAGGCGTTGGAGAGGGTGCAGAGGAGGTTTACCAGGATGCTGCCTGGTCTGGAGGTTACTAGCTATGAGGAGAGGTTGGAGAAACTCGGATTGTTCTCACTAGAGCGACGGAGATTGAGGGGCGACTTGATAGAAGTTTACAAAATTATGAGTGGCAGGGACAGAGTAGATAGTCAGAAGCTTTTTCCCAGGGTGGAAGAGTCAATTACTAGGCAAGTTTTTTACACAGAGGGTAGTGAGTGTCTGGAATTCACTGCCAGAGGAGGTGGTGGAAGCAGGTACAATAGTGGTGTTTAAGAGGCAGCTTGACAAATACATGAATAGGATGGGAATAGAGGGATACGGACCCCGGAAGTGCAAAATGTTTTAGTTGAGGGGCAATATGATCGGCGCAGGCTTGGAGGGCCGAAGGGCCTGTTCCTGTGCTGTACTTTTCTTTGTTCTTTGTTCTTATCACGCAGCGAGTGATTAGGATCTGGAAGGCGCTGCCTGAGGGTGTGGTGGAGGCAGGTTCAATGGAGGCATTCAAAGGAATGAAAAGGAAACATATGCAGGACTACAGGGAGAAGGCTAAGGAATGGCACCAAGTGAATTGCTCCTTCGGAGGGCCAGCACAGACACAATGGGTTGAATTGCCTCATTCTGTGGTTCACTGTTCAATTAAGAGAGGCTTTTAGTTTAACGCAGAGATGCTCAATTTTGGCAACTGACAGCAGTTTAATTTCATTTTTCACAGTTTTTTATCTGGAACATTCCTATCTGGGATTCAGCAGCTTATTCCAACTGATTGGCTATTACTGTGTGAGCAGGTAAGAGAGTATTACCACATACCCGCACCTACATTAATGAACTAATATGATCTCCTTGGAGCAAAGGAGGTTGAGGGGAGATTTGATAGAGGTGTACAAGATTAGGACAGGTTTAGATAAAGGTAGACAAAGTAAAGCTGCTCCCATTCACTGATGGTACAAAGATTAGGGGACACAGATTTAGGATTTTGGACAAGAGCTACAGAGGGGAACGTGAGGAAGAGCATTTTTACGCAGCGAATGGAACTCACCTACGAGGGTGTTGGAAACAGAGGTGACCAATGATTTCAAAAGGAAATTTTTACTGAATTCAAATTTCACCATCTGGGATTCAAACCTGGAGCCCGGAGCATTACCCTGGGTCTCTAGATCACTAGCCCAGTAACAATACCACTACACTACCAGTCAAGACAATGACTTGAGGGAAATAAGCTTGCAGGGCTACAGGGATAGTGCGGAGGGATGGAACTGAGTGGATTGCTCGACAGAGAGCCGGCATGGACTAGATGGGCCGAAGAGCTTCCTTCTGTGCCTTAATGACTCCATGACTAAAGCTGATTGGAAAAATAGACCCCCCCCTCAGAGGGTTGCCAACAGAGGGCAAGGAGGGGTAGTGCTAAGATTGGCATGTTGGGCGACCAATGGTAAGAGAGTAGGGGTGGGGCAGTTGGGGACAGGAGATCATGTGATGAAACCTCCAGGAATATGTCCAATTAGAATTGTCCAGTTGGGCCTCAATGTCCAGAGTGGTCTAACGTTTTTTTTATATTTCATTCTGAGCTTGGAGTTTTGTACCTCCCTTCATTTGAGAGCCAGGGCAGATCGTGTTGGCAGGCCATTTGACCATGGGGAGGCATCGCATTTGAGTGTGACCCCCATCCTCACCTGATTGGGCAAACAGGGGAAAAAACATTTATTCCAAAACATAGGGGTCATGACCTTAAAATTAGAGGCAGTGGTGACATCAGGAAACACTTCTTCACTCAAAGGGGAGTAGAAATCTGGAGCTCTCTCCCCCAAAAAGCTCTTGAGGTCATTTGAAAATATTATGACTGACACTGGTAGGTAGGACATAAGGAATAGGTGTAGGAATAGGCCATTCAGCCCTTCCAGCCTGCTCCAACATCGTCATGACTGATGTTCTACATCAACTCCACTTGTTCATCCTAACCCATTCCCTTAGAGTCCAAAAATCTATTGGTCTCGATCTGGAATATATTCAACGCCTGAGCAAGTTCTCTGGGGTAGAGAATCCCAAAGATTCACCACCCTCTGAGTTAAGGGTATTAGGGGTTACAGGACGAAGGTAGATGGGGTTGCACTGCGAATCAGAGACAATCTAATTGGATGATGTTAAAGGCTTGGGCGTGGGGGTTGAATGGCCTTCTCCCCTTCCTATGAGTAAACACTCCTCCACAGAATGTGGTGAGAAGAATTCTTCCCCACCCTCCCCCAATTGGGACCCTCAGATCAGTTACCGGCCCCTATTTTCCCCACCTGCTCTCTCCTCCTTTCCTGTGCCTCTCCATTCTTATTCTTTCCTGGGGTGTGGGCATCGCTGGCAAGGCCAGCATTTATCGCTCATTCCTAACTGCCCTTGAGGAGGTGGTAGTGATATGCCTTCTTGAACCGTTGCAATCCATTAATTAATAAATCTGGAATTGCCAGTCTCGGCAACGCAACTGCCAGATTGTCGTAAAAACCCATCTGGTTCACTAATGTCCTTTGGGGAAGGAAATCTGCTGTCCTTACCCGGTCTGGCCTACATGTGACTCCAGACCCACAGCAAAGTTTAGCCTTAACAATCCTCAGTAGTGGCCTAGAAAGCCATTTAGTTGTATCAATCCACTACAGAAAAAGTCTTAAGATCATAAGAAATAGGGGGAGGAATAGGCCATTCAGCCCCTCGAGCCTGCTCCACTGTCTAATAAGATCACGGCCGATCTGGTTGTGGCCTTAACTCCACTCTCCTGCCTGTGACCACCCCCCCATAACTCTTGACTCCGTTGTCAATCAAAAATCTGTCTAACCCAGTCTTCAATGTATTCAATGACCCACTGCTCTCTGGGGGAGAGAATTCTAAATACTAATGACCCTCTGAGAGAAGAAATTCCTCCTCATCTCCGTCATGAACGGGAGACCCCTTATTTTGAAGCTGTGCTCTCCTAGTTATAGATTACCCCTTATAGCACAGAAATAGACCATTCAGCCCATCATGCCTGTGCCAGCTCTTTGGAGGAGCTATTCAATTAGTCCCACTGCCCCTGCTCTTTCCCCAAAGCCCTGCAAATGATTCCTTTTCGAAGATATTTCTGATTCTTTTAGAGACGGCAGAATTTTCCCGTTGGCGTGTGGGGGCGGGACCCGCACGTCCGCGCATAAAATGACACGCGGTGACGTCAGGCGAGTGTCCCGATGTCACCGCGCGCCATCGCAATATTTCGTTGATCATATCTGCTGTGCGCCCGCCATTAATTAACGGGCCACTTAAGGCCCTTGACTCACCAATCGACACTGATTTTTCGGCGCCCGTGCGATCTTCAGGTCAGCGCATGGGCGCAATGGGCAGGCGGGTAGGACACATTTGTATATACCTCATCCACGGGCAGGATAAGAGGGCTCAGTGGGGTCACGAGTGCGCTCTGTCAAATATTGATTTTTCAAAGTTATTGATACTTGCCTGTGTGATCTGCAATATTTCAAAACGCATACCAGCTGCCTGGTCTGGACTCACAGCCTTCAGGTCCGCACCTTTTTTGGGCCTGCAGGTTTCAGGAAGCCTTCCCTTAGCCTGGAAATGGGATTTGTGCTCTCCATTGGAGGCACCTCCTCTGAGGAGGAAGGGAGGGCTAGAAGAGTGAGGAAGCCAGAGGTCCACATTCAGCCTCCAGGGGAGCCACCTTTGGGATGCCAGGCGCAGGCACAAGGGGTGCAGGGCCAAGAGGTAGTCCAAGGTGGAAGGGGCCACAGAAGACGCCACTATCCTGCTGCCAGGCTATACAGGCGGTGAAGCAGCTACCTCAATATGTCTGAGGTGCAGTGCCGAAGGAGGCTCCATCTCTCAGGGGAGATAGTCAACTCTATCTGTCAGATGATTGGGCCTGAGATCTCCACTGTGTGGGTGGACATCCCATGCCAGTGGCTCTAAAGGTCACAGCTGTTCTCAACTTCTATGCCTCTGGCTCCTTCCAGGGCTCGGTGGGTGATCTTTGTGGTGTCTCCCAATCAGCTGTGCACACTTGTGTCAAGCAGGTTACAGACGCTCTGTTCAGATGTGCATTGACCTTCATCCTCTTCCGCTGGGACCAGGCCAACCAGACACAGTGAGCCAGAGGCTTCGTGGCCATTGCTGGCTTCCCCCGTGTCCAGGGTGCTATAGATTGTACACATGTGGCCATCAAGGCGCCAGCAGGTGAGCCCGGTGCCTTCGTCAACAGGAAGGGCTTCCACTCCATGAACGTGCAGATAGTGTGTGATCACAGGATGCTGATTCTACAAGTTTGTGCAAGGTACCCAGGCAGCTCCCACGACGCCTACATCCTCAGACACTCCCAGGTGCCGGCACTCTTCAGTGCTCCAGCCCGGCTGGATGGGTGGCTGCTGGGTGAGACATCCAGCCTCACTGGACGCAATGCTCACTGGGAGAGGGGCGGAGGAGCTGCTGCCCTCATCCGGAGTGCCCTGAGAGGAGCCCGCAGAGACGACAGGCAGCTGCTGCACTAACACGAGGTCGCTTCAGACCTCCCTGCTCACTGTGGATGGATGGGCACCGAGCTGGGAAATTTGGTGCCCAGACCATCTCCCACACTGGCACTGACCAGCTGAGGTCAATGTCGATGTGAGGGCTTGCTGGTCCAAGCGCATCCCCAGGAAGCCCTGATGGGTCTCCTAGAGGAGCCTCTCCACGAGAGTCGCCACTCTCTCCATGGAGGACACATGGCGCTCGGACATGTGGCTCATTGCTTCGGTGATCATCCGCATAGACTCCTCCAGCATGGAGATTAAGCCAAGCACAGCCTCATGTATCTCCCCCAGATGCTCCCGCACCCCCGGCCGCATTTCCTGCCCCTCCTGCGTTGCAGACAACTCCAGAGGCACATCAACAGGCACCGACTGAGCATGTGTCTGATCCCCTGCAGTCCTCCGACTGCTGGCGCCATGGGCACTCTCTGTCTCTGCCAGCTCCTCCAGCGACTGTGAAGTGCCCTCACCACTGTGCCCCGGGTGCTAGTATCTGCGCTGGTGCCTGCCTGGCAGAGATGGTGTGGCGCAGGTGAGACTTCAGGGCCCCTCAGGTGTGAGAGAGGGGGCCTCTGCTGCTCCTCCTCCCGGCCCTGCTCCGCTGATGCTGAAAGGAAGAACAGGGACATTGGATCAGTTAACATGGAGACAATGTCAATGTGCGACCCTGTCCCCCGGATCATTATGCGCTCATCCTTCCATAAGCAATGGTCAAGCCATGTTGCAAAATTAAATCACTGAACATTCAGCACTGCCATGGCTGTTGGGAGAACAATGCTGACCTCACTGCTGGGCAAACTTACCTGCCCGTGACACCCCAGCCTCACCGACACCGGTGGACCTGGGCGCATGGCGCCTCTCCAGATCCAGGGCCTCCTGCTCACACTGGCTTAGAATGGCGATCTGCACCTGGCCGCCGCCAGTCTCCGCACGCTCTGCTGTGTTATGTGCTTTCTTCTCCTGAAAATAAAAAACGAGCATTGATTAGTGGAAACCTGGACTCTCTCTGCGGACGGTCCACCCCAACCAGAGTGGGACATTGCAGGGATCCAGTGCCTCCTCACCCCGCTGCTGCCAAACACTCACACAAAGATGCTAGGCCTGTTCTCACCCCCCAACCCCCTTGGCCAAATGCTGCCTACATCACAATAGGCACCACACGGCCTAACCTTCCATAGCAAGGAGGTGCAAGGACATGGAGCACGGAGGGCAGCAGATCGATTGGTGCCAACGCCACCTTGAAGCTCCCCTCCCAGCATCTCATCATCCTGACTTTGACATGTCCTGGAGTTCCAGCCCTGCGCCTGGGTGCAGCTCCTCCAGGTTACCCCCAAAACAGTCATGTGGGTCTCAGTGTACCACATGCTGCGGGGCAGAACCGATCTCTTCACCACCCTCTCAGGGTGACCTCGGCATGAGCAATATCTGCTGGCCCACCCAGTGAAGGACACATGGCGTCAATGATTCAATGCAGTCATTACACTCAGACTTGGTGGGAGGGGCAAAGCCTACCTGCTGGGTTAAGTGACCAATGCCAACATGGGTCCTCACCCTTCCTGAGCGCAACAGGTCATTGAAGCGCTTGCGACACTGGATCCAGGTGCGCTGCACCACATCACAGGAGCTCACCACCTCCGCCACCTCCTCCCTGACACGTTTGGTCATGTGGGGGGGGGCCTCCTCCTCCGGTCCTGGGGAACCAGCACCTCCCGCCGTGTTGCCACCTCCTCGAGGAGGGCAGCAAGGCAGTCATCGGAAAAACGAGGGGCACGCTGGCCCCCCACTTCTACCCTCCGGTCTGGCCTGCCCCGATGGCCTACCCTCCGGCCTTGTGTCACCTCGACTGCCCCTCTGCAGAGCCCTTCGTCCAGCCTTTATGCGAGGAGCCTTTCCAAGGCTGCCAGGGCCTTCCTTTATACAGGCCGCTGGGTCGCCATAGGACCCGGCAGCCTGGGCGTACCCGCTGCTGCCCGCACACACCCGCGATGCACAGGAGCCTTAATTGGCCTGCCCACGGAAAATGGCAGCACAGACCCGATCGCGGGTGGAGGTTGGGTTCCCGCCTGCCTGTGCCCACTCTGCCCCTCCGCCAGCCAGAAAATCCATCCCACTGTGTTCCAGATCATAACATCCCACCGTGTTTAACAGAAACGATTCTCATCTCTCTCTCTCTCTCTCCTGTTTCTTTCACCAATGACCTCGCAGCTGTGCTCTAAGGTTTCGCCAGCTAGACACCAATTTTGCAGGAAATGACTGGCAGATTTTTAAAATGTGGGCGTCTCTCTCTCTCTCGCTCTCCCTCCCAAAATGAGTGATGTAAAAACACTGAGCAACCTCAAGATGTGGAATATGAGGCCACTTGGACCACACGGGCAAAAAAACAGGATCCTGAACTCTACAAATTTGTTAATTGCAAAAACAGGAAGGCTAGAAGTGAAATAGGGAACTGTGTTAATTTTCACTGTATTCTTCCATTGCTGTGTTAACACTGTTCTCCTACACAGAGATGTCCTGCCCTTTCGGCTGCAGTTGCCACCGGCCATCTTACACACCAGCAGCAAAGAAGAGCTGCAGGAGATCTCAGCGCTGGGCATGAGTGAGTTTGTTTGACGCTATCTTTCCAGTTCACTTTCATATTCAGTTTGATTTCCTTTCACTTGAGTCTGTTTCCTGCATTGTGTTTCCTCCCCACCACTCGCACCTCCGCAGTGTCATTATTGGAAAGAGTTTGGTCTCTCCTCTCCTCCACTCTCTTCGTCCCTTCTCTCTCCCTCTTCTTCCTCCCCTTCTCTCTCTCCCCTTCCCTCCTTCACCTTCTTTCCTTCCCTCCTTCTTTCCCTCCCTCCTTCTTTCTCTCACTCCTTCTCTTCCCTTCTTTTTATGTCTTTCCCCTCTCTCTCTCCCTCCTTCTCTCCTCTCTCCCTGTCTTTCTTACACCTTCTCTCTCCCTTTGCCTCTCTCCCCCTCCTCCCCTCTCTCCCCCTCCTCCCCTCTCTCTCCTTCTTCCCTCACTTTCTCTCTCTCGCTCCTTCCTTCCCATCTCTTTCTCCCTTCTCCCTCTCTCTCTCCCTCCTCCCCTCCCAGCTCTCTACCTCGTCCTTCCCGTCTCTCTCCCTCCTCTCCTCCCATCTCTCTCCCCCTTCCTCTCACCTTATCCTCTCTCCTTCCCTTCCCTCTCAATCTCCCTCCTTCCCTCACTCTCTCCCTTCTTCCTTCCCATCTCTTTCCCCCTTCTCCATCTCTCTCCCTCCTCCTCTCCCTCCTCCCCTCCCATCTCTCTCCCTCCTCCCCTCCCATCTCTCTCCCTCCTCCCCTCCCATCTCTCTCCCTCCTCCCCTCCCTTTTCTCTCCCCCTTCCTCTCACCTTATCCCCTCTCCTCCCCTCCCATCTCTCTCCCTCCTCCCCTCCCTTCTCTCTCCCTCCTCCCCTCCCTTCTCTCTCTCCCTTCCTCTCAACTTATCCCCTCTCCTTCCCTTCCCTCTCTCTCCCTTCTTCCCTCACTCCCTTCCCTCTCAATTCCTCTCTTTCCCTCACCTCCTCTCTCTTCCCCCTTCCCTCCCTTTCTCTGTCCCCCTCCTTTCTTCCCTCTTCCCTGAATTACCCCCACCTCCTTCCTCTCGCCCTTCCTTCTTTCCAAAGACAATGACCTCTTCTTGAGGCTCCACAGTCTGCAGTCTTTCTCCTGCAGTTTATCCTGGTGTATGAGCCTTGCCAGGGTGCAATGGTTCAATTCTCCTTTGTTCTGAATCCTTAAATAAGGCTGCGGGGAAGGACTATATAATTTCTGTTTAGAATATATTAAATAAAATAAAAAAGGCAGGTGCATTCACGGCCAATAATATAAACTCATCGTTTTTTGGAAGGTCTGTGAGAAACCTCGTCCCTAAGCATCCAAGGATTTTGCTTCCAACCTTCCCATAGCCTGTGTCCCTGCTAAACTGCTGGGGGTGGCATTAAACCGAGGTTCCTTCTGCCCTCTTGGGTGGGCATAAGAGATCCCAGGAGGAGTTCCCCCCAGTGTCCTGGCTGATATTTGTCCCATCACTAAAACCAGAACTTGCCATGAATGCGTTGTTGTTTGTGGGAGCTTGCTGTGCACAATTTACGGCTACGTTTCCCACGACAGAGACACCGCCAGTCCCACCGCAAGCCAATGGGCTTCTGGCTGGGGTGCCGCCTTGTCCCCCCCAGCGGGTCCCGCCCGCGATGGGGCCGGAAAATCCCAGCCGATGTTCCAGAGGCGCTCCAGTGGTTGCAAACGCTCTTTGAGACGTCCAGAGGCTGTGAAAAGGCGCTATAGAAATGTAAGCCGTTCTTTGACCGTTGGTTTTAACGAACCTGTTCCCTGTCTCCGTCCAGTATTCTGGGATTCGCCGCTCAACCAAAGCCAAGGTGCGTTCTACCAGGAAACCACGGGCAATGTCCTCGATGTCAGCCCCACCCCCAGCTTGGAGCTCCTGAAACAGCAGCACCTCCCGATGTGTTCCATCCAGGTGACGGCCGAAAATGGGGCCCTCTTCTTCATCAACCCCCTTTTCCTGAAAGAGCACGGAGACAGCTGGCTCACCAAAATGCCTTTGCGGGCGCACCCCTTCAGGCACTCGAGACTGGCGGTGAGATGCAGGAAACCATCGGTCAGCTGCGAAGCAAGTCCCACTCCCCCCCAAAAGCACCAGGAGACGGCGGAGCGGAGTGACACAGAAGGCTCGGATTCTGGCAAGAGCTTGGAGGAGGAGGAGGAGATAGTTAAAGGTAGCCAGCCTTCTGCACGTTAATTTAAAAGTTGTTCCGAGAGACAGGAGAAACTGTCACTTGGAAGGGCACAGATTGATCAGGGATAGTCAGCATGGTTTTGTTAGGGGAAGGTCATTACTAACTTAATAGAATTTTTTGAGGAAGTAACCAGGAGGATTGATGAGGGTATTGCAGTGGATGTTGTCTACATGGGTTTCAGTAAGGCTCTTGACAAGGTCCCACATGGCAGACTAGTCAGGAAAGTGAGATCCCATGGGACACAGGGGAAGATGGCAGGTTGGATCCAAAATTGACTCAGTGACAGGAAACAAAGGGTAATGGTTGATGGATGTTTTTACGAGTGGAAAATGGTTTCCAGTGGTATTCCACAGGGCTTGGTGTTGGGGCCTTTGTTTGTTGTATATATTAATGATTTAGAGTTAAATGTGGGAGGCATGATTGGGAAATTTGCAGATGACACAAAACTTGGCCGTGTAATTGATAGTGAAGAGGATAGCTGTCAATTCCAGAATTATATCAATGGTTTGGTTGGGTGGGCAGAGAAGTGGCAAATGGAATTCAATCCAGAAAAGTGTGAGATAATGTATTTGGGGAGGGCAAACAAAGCAGGGGAATACTCAATAAATGGGAAGTTATTGAGAGGGGTTGAGGAAGTGAGAGACCTTGGGGTACATGTCCACAGGTCCTTGACAGTAGTAGGACAGGTGGACAAGGTGTTCAAGAAAGCATATGGAATGCTTTCCTCTATTGGGCGAGGTATTGAATACAAAAGCAGATTTGTAATGATGGAACTGTTTAAAAAGCTGGTTAGGCCACAACTGGAATTGTGTGTACGGTTCTGTTCACCACATTACAGGAAGGACATAACTGCTCTGGGGAGAGTGCAGAGCAGATTTACAAGAATGTTGCCAGGGCTTGAAAATTGCAGCCATGAGGACAGCTTGGATAGGCTGGGCTTGTTTCCCTTAGAACAGAGGAGGCTAAGGGGTGGCCTAATTGAGATGTACAAAATTATGAGGGGCCTAGATAGGGTAGACAGGAAAGACTTGTTTCCCCTAACTGAGAGGTCAATCACCAGGGGGCATAGGTTTGAGGTGATTGGCAGAAGGGTTAGAGGGGACATGAGGAAAAACTTTTTCACCCAGAGGGTGGTGGGTGTCAGGAATTCACTGCCTAAGTTGGTGGTACCTGGATCTGCATCTGAAGTTCTGTAACCTGCAAGGCTACGGACCGGGTACTGGAAAGCGGGATTAAAATGAGCGGCTAGTTTCTTTTTTCTCTTTCTGGCCAACGCAGACACGATGGGCTGAATGGCCTCTTTCCGCACCGTAACTTTTCTGCGGTTCTGTGGTGACCCATCAGATGGTTTGTTGGTGTGGTCAGTTGGCCTGCTGCCCTTTCACCTGTACAACCTGACTTCATAAAATTGTGGATGGAAGTCTATCTTGTCTGTCTACAGCATGTAAAATTAGTTTGAGATCATAAATTCATTCCCTACTGGGCATCCTAACCCAATTCCTAGTGCACATTTCAACCCCAATTCTCGCTAGGCAACTGAATGCAGCTCTTAATTGACGTCTGAAACCAATTGCTACTGAGCTTCTCTATTTAACATCGGGACAAAAAATAATCTAAAAGGCTAATGGGATACTGACCTCTCAATCTAGAGGACTAACATACAAGCAGGGTAGGTGTCATGATTCAGCTGTTCAAAGCCCTGGTTAGACTACACCTGGAGTCACTGTGAGTAGTTCTGGGCACCACACCTTAGGATCTATTGGATGTGGAGGGAGTGCAGTGTAGGTTTACCAGAATGAGACCTGGACTCCAAGAGAGGTTCCACAAACTGGGATTGTATTTCCCTGGGATTGAGAAGATTAAATGGTGATTTGATCAAAGTTCTCAAGAAATTAAGCGGAACAGAATGGGAAGATAGAGAGAAACTATTTCCGCTGGTCAGGGAGTCTGGGACTAGGGGGCAGAGGCTAAAAATTAGAGCCAGACCTTTCAGGAGTGAAATTAGGAAACACTAATTTTCCGCAAATGGCAACTAATGCTAAATCAATGGTTAATTTTAAACCTGAGATTGATAGATTTTTGTTAACCAAAGGTATTAAGGGATATGGGGCAAAAGCAGGTACATGGCATTAGGCTACAGATCAGCCATGATCTCACTGAATAGTGGAACAAGCTCGAGGGGCTGAATGGTCTCCTGTTCCTACGCTAGTGGACATCTCAATCCAATTCCCAGAGGAAATGCCAGTTGGCATTTCCAAAGTCTGTTCTTTCTTGGTAATGTTTAATGACACCTCCGCACCCTGAAACTTATGTACAAGCAACGCATTGAATTATTTGCCATTTTTGGCTACTGGAGTTAAGTTTTTCTGAACTCCTCTCTCTCTCTGTTAAAATTCTTCTATATCAAAAGACTCAATGGCTGCTGAAGGCTATGGGGTCTAGTCACAATGGGTCAGGCAACATGGCAGTGTGGGGCAGGCTTGAAGGAGGGGGGAAAATGGTCTTTTCATGCCCGTCGTTTTTGTACGGTGCCATTCTGTAATGCGACTATCCAGTGACTTTGCTGCATTTTTGACAGGGCCAATCTGACAAGATGTTGCGCGTAGAGGAAGGTACATCTGGTGAAGGATGAGCTAGATGGGCTGATTGTGCCTCTTTGTCTGTCTCTGTGAAGCTGTTGGGCAAACCAGTTAAACTGGGGGCTTTTATCAGGTTGCCAGGGAAACCCGAATTACATAGCATGTACAGCACAGAAGCAGGCCATTCGGGCCAACTGGTCCATGCTGGTTGTTTGTGCTCCACACGCGCATAAGCTTCGACCTACTTATGAACATACAAATATACGAATTCGAAGCAGGAATTGGCCACCTTCATCTCAAACGGTCAATATAATTCCTTTCTTCCTCATGTACTTATCTAGCTTCCCCTTAAATGCTCTGTTTACCTCAACGCTCCCTGTGGTAGCGAGTTCCATATTCTCACTACTCTCCGCCTAAAGACGTTTCTCCTGAGTTCCCCTATTGGATTTATTTATTCCGCCCACATGTGGAAACATCTTCCCTACATCTACCCCATTGAAACCTTTTTCTAATTTTAAAGAGCTCTAACTATCCTGACCCCATGTGCTTCCTTTGAAGGTCCCGCCCAGAGTGTGGAGAAGAGCACGCCCTCCGAGAACACCGAGACAGCTTTGAGAAGGAAGAATTTCACACGGCGGGCGGCCTGGAGTTGGGGGGAAGACACAGAGTCCGACCTCCCCGAGCGGAAGGTCACGGACCAAGACCGGGCCAGGCCCCGGAGCACCGGGTCGGAGGTGGGAGCGCGGGACAGCTGCACACTGCCAGTGCACTACCGCGCCTCCTGGCTGGAGGGGGGCAATCAGGGAACGTCGTCGCGCCTCCTGAAATCCTGCTCGGAGACCTCCCTCTTCGCCTGCGACAGCCCGCCCCTCCCGCCCATTTCTGAGCTGGACTCGCTGTCGATCAGCAGCATGGAGGACGAGAGCGACCCCGTGGGTGCCCTCCAGAAGCAGCAGCAGAAGCGCCACTCAACCGGCCTGTCCGAAAAGGTCAGGTTCCGCCTTTCGGCCGTCGGCCACGCCTTCACCGGCCTCATGTCCACGGACCGGAGGATCAGGAACAAGATCACAGAGCTGGGGCAGGACAGGGGGTCTTATTTTGGGAGCCTGGTGCAAGGGTTTATCTCCTACGCCACGGAGAACAAGGACAAGTATGCCAGCAGCACCGAGATGCTGCAGGGGGTTTACCAGATGATCACCAGCCTCCGCCACTATCTGTGCCAAAGCTCGGAACTCACTCACATCCGGGACCAGTCAGACCATGAAGAATGTGATATAGGTAATCACCGTCAACGGCTTTACTTTGAATGTACATCGGAGAAACAGGCCATTCTGGCCAACTAACCTGTGCCAGTTCTTCCGCTGCTCTCAAGTCTCCCCTCATCCGTCCTCAAACGAATTAAGAGCAGGAGGAGGCCATTCAGCCCCTCGAGCATTTAATAAGATCACGACTGATCCGGTTGTGGCCTCGACCCCATATTCCGCCTACCCCGATAACTTTTGACTCCCTTGATAGTCAACAATCTATCTCCTTCTGCCTTAAAGATATTCAATTCTACCAGCTGCCATGGCAGAATTTGAACCCATATTCCCAGACCATGAACCTCGACCTCTGGGTTACCTAGTCTAGTAACATTACCACTAAACCACCGTCCGCCTTTAAATTTAAATTCTACCAGCTGATGTGGGATCTGAACCTGTGCCCCCACAGTATTAGCCTAAACCTCTGATTTTCCTAATCCAGTGACATTACTAACATGCCAGCATCCATTTATCCACTTTTTATGCCCTGGGTAAATGAGTTCATTGGCCAACCAAACTCTAACAGCACACCTTCCTATGTTCTCTTCAGTAGCTGCTTGCAATCAATAATGGGGAGAGACTGATGTAAGAATAAACAGTGATGGTTTATTGAGACATAGGGCAAAGCACCAGATCATATGTGCTCACTCAAAAACCTCCAGGACTAGACTTACAGTTGCCTGCACTGTACAGTGATTCGTCAGTGCTGTCACATGATCAGCACACTTGCATTCTCTTAAAGGGACAGGGTACCTCACTTTACCACACCACTTATCAGTAGAACCCTCAATTCCTCTGTCCCTTTAGATTCCCGTTAAATACATCTATGCTATCATTTCAACCACTTCCTCTGGTGGTGAGTTCCATCATCACTCTCTGAGAAAAGCTTCCTCTGAAATATCAATTTGGTGGCTATCTTATATTGATGCCTTCTAGGGAAACTTGCATTTATATCGCGTTTTAATGTAGTGAAATGTCCCAAGGCGTTTCACAGGATCGTTACCTGACAAAAATTGACCTCCAGTCGCATAAGTGATCACTAGACACCGAACCATATAAGGCGATATTGGAACAGGTGATCAAGAGCTTGGTCAAAGAGGTAGGCTTCTTAAGGAGCATCTTAAGGGAGGAGATAAAGAGACGGAGAGGTTTAGGGAGGGAATTCCAGAGCTTGGGGCCCAGGCTGCTGAAGGCACGGCCGCCAGTGGTGGAGCGATTAAAATCAGAGATGTGTAAGAGGCCAGAGTTGGAGGAGCACAGATATCTCGGTGGGTTGTGGAAAGTAACAGTGGCTGAACTTCAGAAGTGGTTTGGGACACCCTGAAATGCTATATTATCGCAAGTTCTTTCTTAACAGTATGTCTATCATTGGTTCTTAGATGATTCTGGCTTATTATCCCCAGCACTCTACCGTGTGCCTCATTTCCCTATGCATTCTTAACCTGCTCAGGAAAGGTCAGGAGGTTTAGAAGCAAACTAGAATCTCCCAATCTGGGTCCAATTCTCAAAACCACTTTCGGTGCAACCATTAAGACCTCTGGGCTAGGGCTGTGAAGCTCAAGACAGCAACAGAGTGTCTCCTAAGGCAAGGAATAAATGGTCAAACCTGTGCCACCCTTAACTTCCTCAGTCCACAAGATTTGATCCTTCGCCATGTCTGCTCTCTCTCAGGTGGGCACAAAAGATCCCACAGCAAGATTTTGAATCAACATCGCTAAAGGTAAAAAAGGCGATCTGGTCATTATCACATGACTGTGGGATCTTGCTGTGCACAAATTGGACGCTGCGTTTCCTACATTGCAACAGCGATTGCCACACCCAAAGTTCTTCCGTTGGCTGTAAAGTGCTTTGGGATGCCACTGAAGTTGTGAAAGGCGCTATATAAATGCAGGGCTTTCTTTCTGGGCGTAGGGGCATCTTTTAAGTGCCTGTCCTACTACCCTCGCAGTGGAGTTATTTATTTTCATGTGTGAGAGAGAATGGCAAGGGAGTAAACCGATTTCTGTTTTACTCATATCTTTTGGTTGGCTTTTATGGGAAATCACATGACAAGCAAAAAGCCAGTGTGGCCTTTTCACAGGGTTTATATTTATTTGAGCCCGTGCGTCAGCACCTGTTAAGTCTTATACAGTCAGTCAGCCCAGCTACAGAGACACTGGAGCTCGTGGTTTTACTTGAGGCAACGCCAGTGAACAGATAGAATTTGCTCGTTCATTCATTCACTTCCTGCTAACAAGCATCATCAGTCAGTCAGGCAGCCAAGCTCGAACCCTGAATTAATATTTAAATCGGGGGGTCGGAGGGGGGGGGGGTGTTGGGTGTTGCCAGAGCTCCAGGATTGCCTCCTGGCATCTACTGCCAGCATAAGCCACGGGAGAAAAATCACAGAGGAGAACGAGAACAACTTTTCAATCTCTTAAAACACGTTCGTCTGTTGGTTCTAAGAGTCTTGGGGTCGGGGTAGAGGAAAGGTCGGTTTGCTGGGCGGGCAGTTGGAGGCGGAAGGTCAAGTGACAACACCTCCAGGGAAACTTCCAACCAGAGTTGGCAACCCGAATTTAAGCCACCCTCCTCTCTGCTGGCCCGGTTGTGCAAAGTGTCGGATCCAAGGTGGCATTTAATTACAGAGGGCAATAAAATGGGCAGACGTTGTACAGACAATCAGAATCTTACAGCTTTTCAGGGACACAAGGGCATAAGAATTAGGGGCAGGAGCAGGCCATTCAGCCCCTCGAGCCTGCTACGCCATTCAGTAAGATATTGGCTGATCTGGTTGCGGTCTTAACTCTATTTTCCTGCCCGCCCTGTTCCCCATAATGCTTGTCGATCAAAAATCTGTCTAATTCAGCCCTGAATATATGCGATGGCCCAGCCTCCACTGCTCTCTGTGGAAGTGAATTCCAAACACTAACGACCCTCTGAGAGAAGAAATTCCTCCTCATCTCCTTCTTAAATGGGAGACCCCTTACTTTGAAACTCTGCCCCCCTCCTCCCCCCCACCGCCCAGTTCTAGATTCTCCCTCGCAGCATCCACCCTGTCAAGCTCTCTCAGGACTGTCTCAATAAGATCATCTCTCGTTCTTCTAAACTCCAAAGAGTATATGCCCAACATGCTCAACCTTTCCTCATAAGTCAAACCCCTTTACCCCAGGAATCAGCCAAGTGAATCTTCCCTGCACTGTTTCCAATTCAAATTTGTCCCTCCCTCCAGTGCCCTGTACAGCTGCAGCAAGACTTCCTTAATTTTATACTCCACTCCTCTTGCAATAAACACCCATCTCCCTGCCCAATTACATGGCGTACCTTGATTCATGTACAAGGACACCCAGGTCTCTCTGCACTGCAGCATTCTGTAGTTTCCTCCCCCGCCGCCAGTTAAATAATATCCTGGAGGAGAATGATTTGGTAATGGTTTTATTGCTTGTCTAGTAGCAGTGTTTAGAAATTGGTCACTTTTTGTGGTGAAATTCCACCTTCTGGCACACGTAACTGTATCTGATATTCATTCTCTGATTCTTTTTAAGGATCAGGCTAATCTCTTTTTTTGTCAAAAATTGCAAATTCTGGGTTTGATTGTTTGTTGCCAGATTTCTCTAATCTGTTTCAAATTCAATTCACAATCTCCGTTGCTTTGACAAGACTCCACCAGCCCTATATCCATAATCTATACCTTACCGATAACACTCTACAAAGACTACATTGAAGCCAGAATTTAAGCTTTGTTCCTAAGGCTCCACTCGATGCAGTTTAACAGCCATATAGTCCTGTTTGTAGTTTTTGCTGTTTCAACAACAACTTATATTTATATAGCGCCTTCGATGTAATACAACATCCTAAGGTGCTCACAGGAGCAGTATGACACTGAGCCACATAAGGAGATATTAGGTCAGATGTCTCCATGAAGGAGTCCTCAAGAGCTCAAGAAATAGGAGCAGGAGGAGACCGAATGGCCTGTCAAGTGTGCTCCGCCATTCAATTCGATCATGGTTGATCTCCCTGTGAGACCAAAAATCTGTCTATCCCAGCCTTAAATGTATCCAACGATGGAGCATCCACAACCCTCTGGGGCAGAGAATTCCAAAGATTCGCAGCCCTTTGAGTGAAGTAATTTCCCCTCAGCTCAGTCCTAAGTGATCGGCCCCCTTATCCTGAGACTGTGCCCCCGTGTTTTACATTCCCTGACCAGCAGAAACAATCTCTCAATATCTACCCCATCAAGCCCCCTTCTGAATTGTGTATTTTTCAATGAGATCGCCTCTCATTCTTGTAAACTCCAGGCAATACAGGCCCAATTCGCTCAGCCTCTCATCATTGGACAACACCCCTCATCCCAGGGACCAATTTAGTGAACCTTCACTTCCAACGCAAGTATATCCTTCCTTAGATATGGAGACCAAAATGGCAAACAGTAATCCAGGCGTGGTCTCGCCAAAGCAAAACTTTTTTTATTCTTGTACTCCAGTCCCCTTTCAATAAAGGCCAACATGCCATTTGCCTTCCTAACTGCGTGATGTACCTGTACGTGAACTTTCCTCCCAGAGAATGATCATGTGTGTGTGTGTGCATGTCTCTTTCAGACGCATCCATCGAAAAGGCTTTGCAGAAGTGCATTTTGAAGCCTTTGCGAGACCACATCTACTCCTGCCTCCTTGACTTCCACACCAAGGACGGCTCCCTGAAGAAGCTGAGGGACAACCAGCTGGTTCTCCAGTCCCAGAGCCTGGCAGAGCTGAGCGTGTCGGCTGACGTGCCTGACGCCGTGGGCCTGGAGAAAATCCAGCAGAAACTCAATGCCATGCACTCGTCTTACTGTCCCTGGAAGAAGGTGACCCAGCTCCTGAAGGCCTGCAAACTTATTTATGAAGCAATGTCTGCGACCTCAGGTGAGAAGCAACCGATGGGCTCTTTCTCAGATGAGCTGCCGTTTAAAACCAGATTCCAGCATGATGGACATTCCCTGGTTCAATTCCCAACGAAAGTGAAAGAATTCCCATTTCTTCAGCGCCTCAGAACATCCCAAAGACCAAGTACTTGAAAGAAAGTGGGATTAGGCTGGATGGCTCCTTGTGGGCTGGCAGAGACAGGATGGGCCAAATGGCCTCGTTCTATTAAGAATAAATTGGATAGATACATGGATGGGAGAGGTCTGGAGGGTTATGGACTAGGTGCAGGTCAATGGGATTAGCGGAATAATATTTCGGCACAGACTAGAAGGGCCGAATGGTCTGTTTTCTGTGCTGTAGTGTTCTATGGTTCTATAAATTGCTGGGATTCACAGCCAATGCAATGCCGTCACTGTCGCCATGTCAGAAACGTGGCATGCAATTTACATTTAGCAAGATCACACAAACAGCAATGTGATGATGAGCAGATAATGCGATTTTTTTTTAAATGATGCTGCTCGAGGGATAATTATTGACCAGGGCGGCGGGGAGAACTCCCCCGCTTTTCCTCGAAATAGTTCCATGGATCTTTTGTGCCCACCTGGGAGGGCAGACAGATTAATGGGCGCTGAGGGAGTGCTGCGCTGTCAGAAGTGTTGCCTTTCGGAGGAGACATTAACTCGCCCCTCAGTCTGCTCCACCAGGTGACAGTGAGTGGCCGCTATTTGACAGAAAAGCCGGGGGGGGATCTCTAGACAACATCTAATGAGTATGGAGTCACTGTGGATCTTGTCAAGGTGCTAAGAAGATGAATAGGAGGCAAAATGCCAGTTAACTAAGCCCATGATGTATTGATGGTCTATTCCTGTTTGGCTCGGTCGCCTTATCAGGTCAGAGAGGAATATCCCAGAGATTTTCCGGAATGTTTTGCTGGTTTCTATCACCTCTGGCAGCCAAATTTCTGCCAAAGTTACACTGGTGGAATGGGAAAACTTGAAAGGAAATTCCCAATGTTAAGTGTCTCAGAGGGGAGAAAACTCACTGGGCAGGATTTTCCAGCCCCCCCCCCAACGGCGGGTTCCCCCTCCGGTGGATGCGGAGAGCCAGCCAAACGTCCATTGACTTCGGCACTGGCAAATCCCGCCGGCAAGTCCAGACCGGAAAATCCCGCCCATTGCTCTTCCCACTCTTTCCAAAAGCTTGGCTGTGTTCCTGAGCGCTCATCCTCGCTTGATCCATTTCTGTAGTTGTTGGCATCTTATAATCCTCTCGGAGGTGTGTGATACCCTCCTCCTCCTACATGTCTGTTACCCGAGCCACTCTGTCATGTAACGTTACCCAATTTCGCTGTTACAGGGAAGCCCTACGGAGCTGATGACTTTCTACCGGTGCTGACCTACGTTCTGGCAAGCAGCAACTTGACAAACCTCTCCCTCGATGTGGAATACATGATGGAGCTTTTAGACCAGAGCCAGCTACAGGGTGAAGGTGAAGTGATGCCATCTTATCTCCTAGAGGAACAGAGCCACTTTATACCCCACTTCCGCATACAGTCCCCAGCCTTGCTTAAGTCCCTGATGGGCCTCTGATGCCCAAAGCTTCTCCTATTCCAGAATCCAAGATTTCACCAGGATAATGGTTAATTGCCAGGCCACAGGGAGTCATATATCCATAGGGCAAGTGTGGTGGCACCGACAGGCTTAGTAACAGTCTGTGCGGCCTTGTTTTCCTCCCAATGCATTCACCGCCAGCGCTGCATCCTGCTTTCCCTTTCCCTCCCTCCCCTTTCCCTCTCTCTTGCCCTCTTTCTCCTTCCTCACGATGCATTGTCCGCCAGCGCTGCATCCTGCTTTCTCATCCCCACCCTCCATTTTCCCTCTTTCTCCCTCCCTCCCACTGGGATATATAACCTTTGTCCAGTAGCGTAAAATGGATGATAGTGGGTTGGTCGCCCATTTTACCTCTCTCTCTACTTTTATTCCCAATTACCTGGGAATAGATGTATGGATTGTGGCCTAAAGTTTAATCAGTACAAAATACTTGGGTTTAAATGTAGAACTAGAGAAGACTTTTGGCCCAAGACCTAAGGTCTTGGCCTAGCATTACTGGGTCTTTAGTTAAGGCCTTGAATTTGGCATGTGTAGCACTTAAATATGAGTTACTTGGGCCTATGTGTTATAACCTCTACATAACTTTGTTAGGGGCTAATGTTTAAGACTTGACTCAAATCAGGCTTCTAATCAAGGCTTGAATTAAGTTTGAGAGGTTTTTTTATTCGTTTATGGGATGTGGGCATCACTGGCTAGGCCAGCATTTATTGCCCATCCCAGTGTCAACCACATTGCTGTGGGTCATGTAGGCCAGACCGAGCAGCAGATTTCCTTTCTTAAAGGGCATTAGTGAACCAGATGGGTTTTTAACAACAATCGGCAATGGTTTCATGGTCATCATCAGATTTTTAATTCCAGATTTTTATTGAAATACCCTGGGTCTCTGGAATATTAGTCCAGTGACGATACCACTATACCACCATCTCCCCCTAAGGCCTCAATTGTTGAATGGTTTAAAATAGAGCTCAGGGGCGGGGTCAACATTAGGTAGGATGAACTGATCCTCTTCCTGTTCTTAAAATTTTGTCTCCTCCTCATTTTTACACTATCTAGGTGGATATTATCTAATAACGATGTTTGGCGCACTCTACCACATCAGCAACTTCCAGCCCAGGCATATAACCCGACAGATGAGTGATGAGGCCAAGTCATCGCTCCGTCAGTGGAGAAGGAGAAGGACATTACACCATACCCAGTCAAAGAGGCGCTCGGCACAGGTTGGTACCACTGGCAGGGCTGGTATCGCCAACAGAAGTGGGGCTCCATGTACAATTATACAATAGCAACTTATATTTATATAGCACCTTTAACATAATGAAATGTCCCAAGGGGCTTCACAGGAGGGTTATCAAACAAAATATTACACCCAGCCACATAAGGAGATATATATATAGGGCAGATGACCAAAAGCTCGGTCAAAGAGGAAGGCTTTAAGGAGTATCTTAAAGGAGGAAAGCGAGGTAGAAAGGTGGAGAGGTGTGGGAACGGAATTTCAGAGCTTTGGGGCCCAGGCAGCTAAAGACACGGTCACAAATGGTGCAGCAATTAAAATTGGGAATGTGCAAGAGGCCAGAAATAGAGGAACGCAGCTATCTCGGACTGATAGGCTGCCCTGGAGCATCATTACTGGTAACCCGTCACCTCTGTGCTCACCAGCCTACATTGATTCCCAGCAACACCTCGATTTTAAAATTCTTATCCTTTGTGTTCAAATCCCCCCATCGCCCCCACCCTTTCCCTTTCTCTGAAGCCACCTCTAGGCCTACACAAACTCGCCGACAACTCTGCACTCCTCCAATTCTAGCCTCTTGCCAATTTTCAGTGTTCCACCATTGCTGGCGGTGCCTTCAGTTAACTAGGAGGTCCCAAACCCTTAAATTCCCTCCCTAAACAGACAGCCTAAGTGCTGGTCTCCATATTATAAGAAGGATATGTAGAGGCCCTGATTTACAAGAACAGATTTACGAGAATGATAACAGGACTGAGTGGTCCATCAGGAAAGGTAAAAGAGACTGGGGTCCTTTTTTCTGGGAAAATGAAGACTGAGGGGGTGACCTGTTAGAGGTCTTTACTATTATGAAAGAGTTTGATAGGGTAGATAGAGGAGATATGTTTCCACTTGTGAACAAGAGCAAAAACTGGGGGCCCATAAATAAATGACAGTCACTAACAAATCCAATCGGGAATTCAGGAGAAACCTCTTTACTCAGAGAATGGGGAGAACGTGGAACTCGCTACCACAGGGAGTGGTTGAGGTGAATAGTATAGATGGACTTAAGCTTGATCAACTCCTGAGAGAGAAAGCAATAGAAGGATATGTTGATAGGGTGATATGGAGAGAGGTGGAATAGGAGACTCATGTGGAGCATACACACCCCTTCATCAAGGGCCAATTCAGGTGTTGGAACTTAGGATAATCCACCTCATGAGGCCCAGTCAGCCCAACTCCATGTTTCTCACCCAGTGCCTGGGTTTTGCAGACCTGGAGTTTTGGAGAGTTGTTCCCTCGTTGGGAGAAAAATCCTAAATCTGAACACCAATAACATTAATACCAGGCATTTGAGATCTGCAGGGATTAATGGGAACAGATTGATATGCAGCCTCATGGTGAACCCCTAAGATGGTCCAGAGAAAAAAATTTGGACACTTGTGCACATTGTGAAAATTTGCACTGTAACCAACCCTTTACCCGCGGACGCACCGCCAAAGCTGATATCCGTCCTAAGGTGCCATCTGAGTCTCTCTATTGGCAAATGATGGGTTTAACCAGGCTTACAGTGAGTGAGAATGGCTAACCATTGGTGGTGTGAAAGTGTCAGGCCTGTAAAAGTCAGCGCTCTCCCTTACTCAGCCTTCTCCTTCTTGCCCTGTAGGATTTGCTCCACGTTTCTTTCCGGGAGCCGTGCGACAACCAGGCCACCATCCTGGCCCCTGCGCACATGAGCATGGTGGAGGTGAGGAAAGCGTGCGCCGAGAAGTTCGAAGTGCCGGACCCGGAGAACTACGACCTCTTCATGGTCAGGGGCGACTCTTACCAGCTGCTGGAGGAAGATTGCTACCCTCAGAAGGTCAAGGAAGAGCTGCGGCAGAAGGGGGAGTCGGCCTTCTATTTTGTGTATGGGCTCAAGGACAGAGACGAACTCCCCGAGACTTCATTGCAGGAAGAGTTGGCCGCTTCATGATAAATCACCTTGGGACTGAAACCCAGAGGGTTTATGTTGGCTGCTTTGCTTTAAAGTCCAAGAAATATTTGAGGCCAGGGTCACTTGGTAAACCTCTTGAGCTGTGATCTCCTGTTTCTGGGCAGAACCAATGGAACACAAGAATAGCAGACGGCCATTCAGCCCCTCCGGCCTGTTCTGCCGTTCTTATAGCTGATGTGTCTCACATATGATACATACCCCAGTCTTGGTAAAGCACTCCATCTTTTAAGAATCCTCTGTGTGGGTAAAGAAACCTTTTTCCTTCCCCTCGTTCTTCACGTGATAATCCTCAGTTTGTGCCCCCCTATTTACTGATCCACCAATTTCTGGAAACAACCATTCACTATTCACCTCATCAAAGTCCTTTGATCACCTCTACCAGATCCTGAACCTCCTCTGTCCCACCGAAAAGAGGCCCAATTTCTTGGGTCTTAGCGACATGATAATCCCTCATTTTTGGTATTGCTCCTGTGAATCTTCCTTGTCCAGATTTTACTGGATCTAATATCCTTCCTACAATGAAATACCCAGAATTGCAAACAATATTCCAACTCTGGGAGACTTGTACAAATCCAACATTGTTTTTAGAATGTGGACGTCGCTAGCAAGATTGACCATCCCTTAGTTGCCCTGCGAGGCTTCAGGGTAACTGTGTTGTGCGCTGGTGGTCAGATCGCTTCCAAAGGCTAATCATGTTTTGTGGGACTAGGCCATACTGGGTAGGTGGGAGGGCATTAGTGACCCAGTTGTTTTTTTTTTAAATCATTCAGGAGTTTAAGGTCATCTTTTTCTGATGAAGGTCCACAAAGGACCAGATTTTTCTTCTTCTGTCGGCCAAGTGCTACTGTCGAGCGAGGCTGAAGGATCATGTCTTTCAACAACTACTTGTATTCATGGTGTCTTTTTAATGTGGCAAAACATCCAAAGGGTGCTTCGCAGGAGCGTTACAAAACAAACTTTGGCACCAAGCCACTACATGAGGAGATATTGTGACAGGTGAAGAGAGTGGGCTTGAAGGGGCATCTTAAAGGAGGAGAGAGGGGCAGAGAGGAAATTCCAGACCTTAAGGCGTCAGACTGCTGAAGGCATGGCCGCCAATGGCGGAGCAAGTAAAATCGGGGATGCTCGGGAGGTCAGAATTGAAGGAGCGCAGAGATCACGGAGGGAAGTGGTGCTGAGGATTACTGAAGGGCGGGACCATGGAAGGGGTTGAAAACAATGTAGGTGTCACTTATCCAGGAGCTGTGGGGTGAGAGGTGAGCCGAACTTGGCCTTATCTCTGCTTCCTGTTCATTTAAATACAGCACCAACATCCCCGAGGCCATGAAAATCCTGTCCGATCTTAATTTATTTTGTTGCTTTAGAAGAAATATTTAGTCGCCATTTCTTTCTCGGAGGAGCCGCAAATTTGGAAGGTTCAGCTCCCCTACGTTAAGCAGAGACACTCCATATCTACTGGAGTGAAGGGTTCTTCACTGTTTCTCCATGTTGGAGTGTGCGTCAGTGATTATCTTCACCCCCAGCTGTCTACAGAACAAAGTTCATTCTTTTGAAAAATGTTCTTACCTATCTCAAAATTGTACCTCACAAAAACATGGGAAATGTGATTAAATTGTAAATGGAAATAAAAGTACCGATGTATATTGCACCGCGTCCCGATTTCATTCCATTGTCTCACGCCAAAAAAATTTTCAATATGGCAACTTGCGCCCGCCTGAAATAATTACAATCAGCTTGAAATTTCACGGTGTCTCTCGATCAGCTGCCAAAACTTTGGTGGGGTTTCCGTTTTCTGCAATTTGCCCAGGGCGTCTGCTTGAAACTAGAGTGGCTGATTAAGCAGGTCGCTATAAATATATCGATGGCTGGCATCCTTCCATCTACGAGATTTGACTGGAATACAGGCAGCCTCAGACCTTTGGTGCAGTCAGATGGGATCACCCGCTGCACTTCCTTTAATGGCTGAGCAAGCCGGTTCCGAGAGGTGAAGCCTGCCACGAGTGCCACGCGGGAAGTTGTCCCTCGCCGGTGGTGCGGGGTGGTTTCTGCTGACACCTTGTTTGCAGGGCTGGCAGCTGCTTTGAAGCTTCTGAGGCCGCATGCGATTGTGCAGCTCATCACCGCACCGAGAACTGTGCTCAGCCTCTGAGCCACCAGACCACAGTGTTGCTTAGGGTGTAGATTTTTTTTCTTCATTCTCTTATGGGGATGTGGGAGTCGCTGGCAAAGCCAACATTTGTTGCCCTTTCCCTCATTGCCCTTGAACTGAACATTTCAAAGGACCAGTTAGGTCAACCACATTCTGGGATCACATGTAGGCCAGACCAAACTCCTGCCCACAGCTGGTGTTGGCATTTGCATTGCTTGTCAGCTAGAGATTCCCGCTTGTGATTGATGTTGAGGGCTTTCCTGTCTCTTTTGACAGCATCCTTGAATCGGAGCTGGTCTCTCGGCATAGGTTACCTCCCCCTATAGCACATCCTTGGGGATGCAGCCAACTTCCATCCTGTGCCAATGCCCAAGCCAGCGAAGCCCCTCTTTGCTCGCATGCTTGGCATATTTGCCCTAGAAAGGATTGCTTCATTGGTGACTTTGTCTTTCCAAATGGTGCCAGGGATGTGTCGTAGCCACTGGAGATGGAAGTTATTGAGCCTTTAAATAGCAAAAGATATATTTCTGAAAAGAGAGATATGCTGTCAAAGCTTTTTGTCTTGCACTCATCAGGACAAATGCAAGAATATCAAATTTCAAACAATCACAAAAGTCTCCTTAGTATAAATCCACAGTTTCATGGTCACCATTACTGAGACAATCTTTCAATTCCCAGGTTTGATTATATTAATTTAAATTCCATCCACTGCTGTGGTGGGATCTGACCCAGTGTCCCCAGAGCATTAGCCTGGGCCCCTGGATTACTAGTCCGGTGACATTACCACAATGACACTATCGCTACTTATTTCTTTGTTAAAGGCACCATGTAGGTACAAGTTGTTGTGTAATTTACATATTAGAAAATATCTAAATAAAATACAGAAAGCATTATTTATATATTAAATTAGGTAAATCTAAAATTATGGGGAGATGTTGGCATAATGGTAACATCACTGGACTAGTGATCCAGGGGCCCAGGCTGACGTTCTGGGGACACGGGCTCAAATCCCACCACAGCTGGTAGAATATGAATTTAATGAATAAAATCTGGAATTGAAAGCTAGTCTCAGTAATGGTGACCATGAGACTATCATTGATTGTTGCAAAAACCCATCTGGTTCACTAATGCCCCTTTAGGGTAGGAAATCTGCTGTCCTTACTTGGTGTGACCCAATGTGGTTTGGCTTTTAACTATCCTTTGAAATGTTCAGTTCAAGGGCAATAAGGGATGGGCAACAAATGTTGGCTTTGCCAGCGACTCCCGCATCCCATGAAAGACTAAAGAAAAAATATCTACTTTAACCAACACTGTGGCCTGGCAGCTCAGAGACTCAGTACAGTGCTCAGTGTGGTGATGAGCTACACAATCCAAGAAGATTCCAACATCTAGGTGCACTCTGCATATCTGGTCTGATCAGGTGTCCCCTTACCCTGGAACGGTCAGCACTGTCATCCTCCTAGGTGCCCTCAAAATCAATTCAAACCAGTCGAACAAGTGAGAGAAGTCCAGCTCCCTTCACAATTTTAGTATTTGATTCATCAGATAAAGCACACTTACTCCAAACATACTGTCTGTCTCCACCCTGAACATCAGCCCACCACCTCCCCCTAACGTCATTTGGAAACTAAGATAAAAGCAAAACACTGCGGATGCTGGAAATCTGTAAAATCTCAGCAGGTCAGACAGCATCTGTGGAGAGAGAAACAGAGTTGACCTTTCGAGTCCATGTGACCCTGGTAGCTCTGAAGAAAGGTCATACGGATTCGAAGCATCAACTCTTGTTTCTCTCTCCACAGATGCTGTCAGACCTGCTGAGTTTTTCCAGCATTCCCCATTTGGATAAATGTTGGTTTACAGGAACCCCCTGGCCTGTTTGTTTAAATTGGGGATGCCTGTGATCACTTATTCAGATCCCAGACAACTGTTACTATCTAGTCCCCATGGTTCTAGTGGCCTGTAACATTGGGGTTGGGTCTATAATTTATCACGTTAGATTCAGTGCCCCTGTTGGAGGATGGTAGCAGACTAACCGGCTATGGTTCTAGAGATTCCAACTACAATGTGAACAGGCGAGGACAGAACTGTGATACCCCCTACAGTCAAATAACTACTGCTGATCCCCCATTAGCTGTATGCACACACTTGGTAAGCCACTTGGGTGTGGGGCGGGGGGGGGGGGGGATAAATTATCAGTAGGCAGCCAGGACATAAAGAGCCAGCTGTTAGGAAGAATCAATGCCTTGGAGAACAGAGAGGAGCGAAAATGGAGATTAAAAATAGGAGTGGGACTTATACACAGGGTTTTACCGTAATACTCAAATTACTGTAAATCTCATAACATTGCTCAATATGTAAATTCTTTGTTAGCTTTATTGGTCATACTGATGCCCTAGAGTGACTTTCTGAAAATATAAAAAGCACAATTTTGAGCAAGTTTGCCTGTTTCTTCAAACTGCAATGCTCTCAGCTTCTCCGTCGTCTCCCTCTTCCGCTCCCCACCCAAACCCCAGTCACCACTTCCTCTTCAAACTGGGAGAGTTGGCAGCTGTATTCTGAGGGCTGAGTCCACGCCCGTTAGAAGGCAAGACTACAGCTCTTTCTCTCTCTCTCTCGTGCTTCAGAATGGTAACACTTCACCCACGTTACCACCTGGAACACAACGCAACCCAGTGCCAGTGCTGAGGGAGTGCCGCACTGCCGTTTTTCAGATGTGATGCTAAATTGAGGCCCTGTCTGCCCTTGTGGGTGGGCGCTAAAGATCCCGGGGCACTATGTGGAAACAGAGCAGGCGAATTATCCCCGGTGTCCTGGCCGATATTTATCCCTCGGTCAACATCAATAAAAAAAAACAGATGATTTGGCCATTATCACATTGCTGTTTGTGGGAACGTTCTGCGTGCCGTGTATGTTTTCAAGGAGTTGTTAGATATAGCTCTTGGGGCGAAAGGGATCAAGGGATATAGGGAGAAAGCGGGAGCTTTGTGTTGGATGATCAGCCATGATCATAATGAATGGCGGAGCAGGCTCGAAGGGCCGAATGGCCTACTCCTGCTCCTAGTTTCTATGTGCAAACTGTTGCCGTATTGACTGCATTACGTCAGTATGTACTTCAAAGCAGCATTGAACTGGCCACGAAGTGTTTTGGAACATCCCAAGGTTATCAACGATGCTTTGGAAATGCAAGACCACCTCTTTTTAAAAGCTCGTTTCAGCTGAAGTAGAATTTGTATTTTTTAACAAGGGCAAAATCCAAATTTCCTGGGGCAACGCAGCTTGGAGGGTTGGCGGGGTGGGGGGGGGCAGTGGCGAGAGGAGGATACTGGATCATATCCTTGCCCCTTGCATCAGGAAAGCCTTTTCCGTTTTGCTAAAGGAATCATATGACATTATTTACGTCTCTTACGTGTGCGCTTACAGAAGGCTGAATTAATTCCACTCTCCCCCTGCCCAGAGAATAACAACCTTTGGACTAAAGCAAAGATTCAATGGTCCGTTAATCTTGCTCAGTTCTAGGTGGAGCTTTGCATCGGGACAAGAGACCTGAGGGCATTAAGGGTTAGACGATCAAAGGTGGGTGGCAGGAGTGAAGGGATAAATCAGGCATGACCTAACTGAATGGCCAAACAAGCTCAAGGGGCTGAATGGCCTCCTCCCATTTCTATGGGGACAGTGAGCCTTTGCAAAGAGCGGCATGTCCATTACGATGAAAAACTGCGCCATCTGCTGCTGGGAGAATAGGGCACAGCTCGGGGGAAATAAATATCACACTAGCGCAGGCTGGCAGCGCCCGTGGTCTCCGCTGACTGCAGGTCCAGTCCTGAGCAGCCCCTCGGCCACTCCCAAACACATTTCAGACACAAAACCTTCCATAAACTGATTGCATTTTAAATCTCATGGTTGAAAACATGTGCAAATTCCAAATCTAATATTTTTTGTTGCAAAATATCAAGATTTAGGATTAATTATTTTTTATTAAGCATCACACGTTAACAGGATAAATGTTATTTCTAAAACTTTAATAACAAAGGAATAACTTGCATTTCATGATTTCAGGATGTCCCAAAGTGTTTGAATGATTTTTTCTTTCTTTGGTGTAGAATGACAGCAGGCAATTTCCACACAAACTTCCACCAAACAGCAATATGATAATCTGCTTTCAGTGATGTCAGTTGAGAGATAAATATTGGTCCAGGACAGAGGAGAACTCCCACACTCCTCCTCGAAATAGTAGCTGTGGGATCTTTTACGTCCACCTGAGGGGGCAGACGGAGCCTCGATTTAAAGTCTCCTCAGCGCCTGCGGCAGTGCAGCACCCGCGGCAGTGCAGCACCCGCGGCAGTGCAGCACCGGGGGCTGTCGTGTTCGATGTTGGTGCTCGTTCTCTTGGGTGGGACTTGCACCCGCAATCTCGAGTGCCTGTTGAAAGTGCAATGGTTACAGCTCCCAAAACTGTGGAGGAATCAAAACGTGCAGCAACTTCATTCAGAAAGACAAAGAGGTGGGAAAATGTGGATATTTAAAAGCTGCCCTGAGGCACTGTGGAGCTGTGGGCCACAGCTTCAAGCTCGGTAACTGTCGAGGTAAAATAACTCGTCGGAATACAAGATGGGAGATTAGAAATTATTTTCCGCTCGTCAACCTCGATGACCTCCCTGTGAATCTCTTCCACAATTTCTCGCTCTCATCTTCAGCCACCTTGGTAACTTTGGCAGGGTTGAGGCTTCACATGGTGTGGAATGGAAGGTTGGACAGTTTAATATCCACCCCCACCCTCTTGTCCTGCTAAGCTCCTCCAAACACAAGGGGCGGCAAACTCGCCCTCCTCCCTTAGCAGTTTACAAATGCTGCTTTTGTTTCGAAGAGTGATCGAGGGCGTCTTGTCGAGCGGTGCAAAAGTGAGATAAATCTGAGGGGAGAAGTGGGGGCAAATTAAAGTGGGTTTCACCTCAGCCGTTGCATTCAGCCACCTCCTCCTGAACAGTCCTCGCAAAACTCTCTGGACCTTCCATCGCCTGCGTTTCGGCCTCAGGCTCATCGAGCTCCACACCTGCCAGGCTCTGTGACAAACTCTTCTCCAAAGCCGACACTCTGGAGCGAAGCCTCTGCAAGACCAGGCTGGCTGTCTGGGTTAAGCTATGCTGCAACACACAACAGGCAGACCATTTTTAAACGTTGCTTTTCAAGAACATCACCGATGTCCATTTTGCTGCTCGTCGTCAGAGGTGGGGGGGGAAAGTTAAACAGCTGGGCTAAGAAAGGGTTAAATTATGAGGGCGGACAGGAAGAGACCGTTCAAGCCTGTTCCACCATTCAATTAGATAACGACTGATCTGTAATCTAACACTTAACTATCACAAACTAAGCTTGTATTCCCTAGAGTATAGAAGATGAAGGAGGTCTAATCAAACTGTTTAAGATAATTAAAGGAGATTTGGGATAAACTATTTTCTCTTGCTGGTGGGGCGGGGGGGTGGTGGCCCAGAACAAGTGGCTAAAGTTAGAGTTAGGCTGTTTAGAAGTGATGTCAGGAAGCACTTCTTCACACAAAGGGGAATGGAAATCTGGAACACACTTCCCCCCCCCAAAATGCTATTGGGGCTGCGGGCAGCAATGAAAAATGCCCACATTTACCCATCCCTAATTGCCCTTGTTCGGAGGGCACTTAAGAGTCAATGTGGGTCTGGAGTCACATGTAGGCCAGACCAGGTAAGGACGGCAGATTTCTTTCCCTAAAGGGCATCAGTGAACCAGATGGGTTTTTACGACAATCGGCAATGGTTTTTTTTTTTAAAATTGAATTCAAATTCAATCATTTGGATTCGAACCCGGGTCCCCAGAGCATTAGCCTGGGTCTCTGGAATACCAGTCCAGCGACAATACCACTGTGCCACTGCCTTCCTTGAGGGTAACAGAAGTAGGACAGGTAGGTGGAGTTAGTATCCACATCAGCCGTGAGCTAATCGAAAGGCGGCACAAGCTCGAGGGGTCGAATGGCCTCCTCCTGTTCTGATGTGTCTCCCATCTAAAGGCCACTGCAGCAGTCAAGGATGAGACAACGTCAATCAAAGACTTGATGCCCATCTCCCTTATATCTCTCTTGCTCCCAGTGCAAATGTAGCTAAAAGAATGTAGAATCCAAGAACTTATAGCCCTGGCGTGAGGCCTTTCAGCCCATCGTTTCTGAGCCAGTGCTAGTCCTCTTGGATGAGACCATCTCCCTTGGGAAGAGAGGGTGTTTGGTGGCGAAATAAGCAGCTGATGGCCTTGCTGAGGCGGGGTCAGGGGGTGGGAGGAAAGCACATGGTTTACCTGCAAAATATGCAGCCCCTTCAAGGACTCGACAGTGAGCTCACAGAGACCATCACAAGTGAGGTCCACGTAGGCCATGGACAGCAGGGGGCTTTGGAAACTTCTTCTCCACAGGAGCCGGAATTCCCCTCGAAGTCGGGGGGCAATTCCTGATTCCACAGCCTCTGGGTCTGGAGCCCCCCCGGCGCAGGATTTGTAGCAGAGTAACTCCTGCCAAGGGAAAGAAAAACAGCTCAATTAAAAAAAAATCAGCCCTTGGTGAGGTTGCCAACTCCGGATGGACATTTTCCTGGAGCTTTTATCACATGACCTTCCAATCACCACCCCACCCCCCCACACCCCTGCACTTGTGCCATTGGTCACCTGACATTCCATCATCACAGCAACCCGCCCACCCAGCCAATCGGAAAGCAAACGGTCTCTTCAATCCCTGATTGGAAGGTTCTTAACTGCCAGTCAAACAGCCTTTTTCTGGCTCCCACTTCCAATGCATTTGGAGGTGTCAGCTGTGGCTCAGTTCATAGCACCCTCGCCTTTGAATCAGAGGGTTGTGGGTTCATGTCCCACTCCCGGAAACCAAGAACTGTGATTGTACTCGAAAGAAGTTGCAATCTGCGACTGTTGATAACTCGAAAGAGTTTCCAATGCATTTGGAGGTGTCAGCTGTGGCTCAGTTCATAGCACCCTCGCCTTTGAATCAGAGGGTTGTGGGTTCATGTCCCACTCCCGGAAACCAAGAACTGTGATTGTACTCGAAAGAGTTGCAACCTGTGACTGTTGGTAACTCGAAAGAGTTTCCAATGCATTTGTAAATAAACCAAAATGCTCAAGGAGATTGGAAATAAAACACAAATAGTGATGATAAAAGTGAGATACTGCGGATACCAGAAATCTGAAATGAAAACAGAAAATGCTGGAAAAACTCGGGTCTGACACCATCTGTGGAGAGAGAAACAGTTAACGTTTCGAGTCCACATGACCCTTCTTCACATAGTGACGATCTTACTCCTGGGATTTTGCTCGCAACTGTGCCCTGGAAATTAATCTACAATTCCTGGAGACTCCAGGCCAGTCCTGGAGGGGTTGGCAATCTTGGAGCTTACTGGTGTTGTCTCCCTGCATCATCTTCAACAGAGAGAGTTGGATCCGTTCCTGACTGGAGCGGAGATCACGCCAGAGTTCGAGAGCTGAAAGCCTGGGAGAATTGTGCAGACGTACAGTATCACTGCTATATCTGGAGAAATTGATAATCTCATCTAGATAAGTCTGTGATAGGAGGAGGGGACATTTGGCCTATTTGGTTCGAAATCCAGGATGCTCCATTTGCCCACAGTGTAGACAATCCGCCAGTTGACTTATTTACTGTGTTTAATAGTTAGCAAGATCCATTGTTAAATGCAAGCTGTTTGGATTGCTGGACTTACTAAAGAACCCGCGAACAAGCTCGAATAGGTCCAGACACAAGAACCGAAACCGATCCTTGGCAACGCTTACCAAAGTTACTCTAACACAATCAAACAACTGAATATATGCTCCCTTGCTGAAAGGTGAAAAAAACTGTCTGGACTTTGCTGGAAAACTCTTGAACCCCACCTCCCATTGCCACAACCACTTGAATGTAAACGTGCGATGGAATTAAGGAGAAGAGACATGATTCTACAAACAAGATACAGAATGAATAGTCTATGAGACAACACGATCCCCTCCTTTATAAAACTCAAATAGGATGTAAATGATTGAGAAATTAATGAGCTCAACTTGGCCACAATATGATCCATGGACTTTAATACAAAATGCAGAGTGCAATAGACCCTTTCATTTTTATTCTGTAAATTAAGCAGACCTGATTGGCAAGTGGACTCTGAATGGTAGAGGCACTGCCATGGAGTTCATTACTTGCATTCTCCATGGCAACGCCTCTACCAATCAGAGTCCACTTGCTAACGTACAGTATAGATTGTTTTCCCCTTATATGGGTATTCTTGCAACGTGTCCTGATGAGTGCAAGACGAAAAGCTTCGACATGTCTCTTTATTCAGCAATATTATTGTACACTTTATTTTTATTTATAGACAATGATTATCTATAACTGTTACGAATTATAATTACTTGTTTCATTTGTAATGTCATCACAATTCGGTACCTGCCGCACTGATGATTTTTCAATGAAAATTCACCTCCCTCTTTCACATAAGAAGTGTCATCATTCTGCAATCATGAAGCAAGTCTAGGTGGCAACACAACAGTAACAATGTGCATTTATATAGCACCCTTAACATAGTAAAGGCCCCAAGGCGCTTCACAGGAGTATCATCAAACAAATTGCAACACAGAGGAGCCATTAGGACACACTGGTCAGAGATGTATGTTTTAAGAAGCATATCAGAGGAGGAGAGAGATGGAGAGGTTAAAGGGAGGTGGATTTTCAGAGCTTTAGGGCTCAGGCAACTGAAGACACGGCCACCAATGGTGGGGTAATGGATATCGGGAATGTGCCAGAGGCCAGAATTGGAGGCCATTTAGTTCCTTACCTGCCCATAGGTGCCAAGCAGAACTTCCTTCACTCCGTCGAAGTCTACATCGGTTACCAGCGCACAGAGGACACTGTCGTATTGATCACTCTCTGGCAGAATGGCCTGGTCACTGAGGCCATTCTTCAGCACGTCCCTGCAATTAGAAAGGATGGGAAGTCAACATGGTGGCACCTTAAAAGCAGGAGAGTCTGAGGAAGTGGGGCCAGAGCCCATTACTTGGCTGTGAGTTTGTTCCCACAGGCGCCTCTCACCATTTCGTACCCTTAAGCTCAACCCACCCAAAACAGTGCTGCCTGCACCCTTGCTCACACCAATTCCTTGTTCAGCTCCTGCACTCACCACCTACATCGGCTCTTGGTCCAGTGACACCTCATATTTAAAATTCACAGCTTTGCTTTCAGATCCTTCCATGATCTCACCCTCTCTCTATCTCTGAAATCTCCTCCAGCCCTACAACCCTCCGGAGATATCTGCGCCCCCTCCAATTCTGGCCTCTCCCCGGTTTTAACTGTTCCGTTATCAGCGGCTGTGCCTTCAGGTGCCTGGGCCCCAATGCTCTGCAATCCCCGTCCTAAACCTCTCCGCCTCGCTCACTCTCTTCCTTTAAGGCGCTCCTTAAAATTGACCTCTTTGATCGAACCGACCCTGATATCTCTAGGTGGCTCCATGTCAATTTGTCTTTGGTTTACAAGACCGTGAAGCGCCTTGGAATATATTGCTAATCTGAAGGTGCTACATAAATGCAGACTGTTGTTTTTGTACCCAGTGTCCCTGAATGTGCCCACCCAACAAACCTGGGCGGGCTACTGGACCTTGAGCGAGCATCTCGCCTAACATCCATGTGGCAACAACAACTTCCATTTACATAGTGTCTTTAACGCAGCAACACGTCCCAAGCAACGCTCCCTCCGAGTTGCCCACAGGCCACAGGCAAGTCAACCCTTTAATTTACCACGCTTGCACCGCTGCATTAAAAAAATAGATTTAAAGGGGCTGCAGCACTTAAACAAATGGCCCACGCGTTCAAAAAAAAAGGTTGGAGGGTAAATTGGGCCCAAGGCGCTTTGCAATTGTCCTGAATGGTACTGGACTCCTGTATTCCTGAAGATATTGGGCACAGAAGAAAAAGATTCGTGAGAATGGTTCCAGCAACGAGGAACTTCAGATATGTGGATAGACTGGAGAAGTTGGGGCTGTTTTCCTTGGAGAAGAGAAGGTTGAGAGGAGATTTGATAGAGATGTTCAAAATCATGAGGGGTCTGGACAGAGTAGATAGGGACAAACTGTTCCCAGTGGTTGAAGGATGGAGAATGAGGGGGCACAGGTTTAAGATAATTGGCGAAAAGAATCAATCGCGACAAGAGGGGGAAACTTTTTCACGCAGCGAGTGGTTAGGATCTGGAATGAGCTGCCTGAGAGCGTGGTGGGGGCAGATTCAATCGAGGGAACTCAAGAGGAAAAGAAGTTGCAGGGTTACGGAGCGAAGGTGGAGGAATAGCACGAGGTGCATTGGTCAGTCGGAAAGCTGGCACAGACACAATGGGCTGAATGGCCTGCTTCTGTGCCATAACCATTCTGTGATTCTGTGACATCGGGGTTGGGGGTGGGTTGGTGTGGGTAGAAGGGGGAACTTGTGGGTTCCTGAAAAATGTCGAGTGATGTGCTGTGAGCAGCAGTGAAACCTTGGAGCTTCCTTGTTAGGGAGTTAAAGGAGGAATTTCCCAGCAATTTTACTGTGAGATTAGCCACTATATATTGGGTTCCCCCCGGCAATCAAGAGCATTGGCGATGGGCAGTAATGGTGCCCAAGGTGGCGTGGTCAAGGGCGGGCATCTTTTTCTACCACCAAGACTTAACAACTAACCTGTAAACAACTGAGAGCTCGATTGTGGAGGTCACCAGCAGGTTATAGTCCTCTAAAGAGTCGCTACCTTCACCAGTGTCAGGACCTGCACCAATTAGACAGAGAGAAAAACAAGGCTTGAGGGATTTGAATAGTTTACTCTTGAAAGTGGCCATATTTCCAATGCAGTGCAAAATTGCTGAAAAAGAGAGGCAAATGCTGTAGATGCTTCTGGTCTTGTGCTCATCAGGACAGATACAAGAATGGCAAATTTCAAAGGGAGCAACAATTTATACTGCTTGAGAAAAGGGTGCTGACTGGTTGCCAGGTCAACTCTGATTGGTCAAGGTGTTGCCACGGAGAATGCACCAGGGAACTATTGTCCCCTATGCTTTCCTTTAATTGAAAATAAGGCCCCATGCCTGGACATGGTCTTTCTCCTTACAGAGGACAGTTCCCCGCGCATGAATATATCCAATGGCTACATCTTGAGCAATCAGAGTCAACTTGCCAACCAATCAGCAGCTTGTTCTCATGCAGTATAAATTGTTGCTCCCTTTAAAATTTGGCATTCTTGCATTTGTCCTGATCAGTGAAAAAAATTTCGACAGCACGTTTCCTTTTTCAACAATACTCAAGCTCCATACTGCCAAGCGACTATTTACAACAACAATCTGAGGGGTTAGAGAACGTGGCCTGAGCCACTGGAGACTGTGCTGCAGGCGCCATAAGTGAAAAGTGAACTAAGACACAAAAAAAGAAAACTTGCATTTCTATAACGCCTTTCACAGCCACAGGGTGTCTGAAAGTGCCCCACAGTCAATGAAGTGTATTTGAAGTCTAGCTGTCTTTGTCGGCAACCAATTTGTGCACAGCATGGTCCCACAATATGGTAGCGACCAGGTAATCCTGTTTTCGTGATGTTGGTTGGAGAATAAACATTGGCCAGGAAACTGGGGAGAATTCTCCCGCTCTCCCGCAAAATAGTGGCAGTCGGGTCTTTTATATCCACCCAAGGGGCAGATTGGGGCCTCAGTTTAAACTCTCACCCAAATCACGACACCTCAAAAATGCCTTTTTCACCAACATTTGCACTATAATCCTGAGGTTATCTAGGGAGGGGGGGTACACTTTGTGGCCTGATGTAACCTAACACACAAACAGCTGGGGATTGGCGCTCTCCAACCCTCACTGGGTCCACCTTCCTCCATCTTCCACCCCTAGATCCCCTTTCCTCCATCTTCCCTCCAGATCCACCTTCCTCCATCTTCCCCCCCTACCCTGGATCCACCTCCCTCCATCTTCCCTCCAGATCCACCTTCCTCCATCTTCCCCCCCTAACCTGGATCCACCTCCCTCCATCTTCCCTCTGAAGAGAGCCGCTCACTTGGTCAATGGTGGCAGAGGGAGGAAATTAAAGGAGAAAAGGTACCATTCTACAAATAAAATATAGAACGAATAGACGATGAGACAGCCCAATCCCTTACTTTATAAAACTCAAACAGGATGTAAATGACAGAAAGAACATGTGTATACATTGCGCCTGTTTCAGCTAAACAAAATAAGTGACAGCCATTCGCTGACTCATTCCTCAGGACAAAGCCTTGACCAATCAGGGTCAAGCTGCTTGGTTTAAATTTCAACAATGCATGGCAGTTAACTGTCAACCATCATCAGTGGTGCATTCTCCATGGCAACGCCACTTGCCAAACCATCAGCACTCTCTTCACATACAGTATAAATTGTTGTTTTTGCTCTTATATTGGTGTTCTTGCGAGTGTCCTGATGAGTGCAAGACGAAAAGCTTCGACATGTCTCATTTCTCAGCAATTCTCAAGTTCTGTACCACCAAATGATGACTGAGAATTTAATGAACTCAACCTGGCGACATAGGACCTATGGACTTCAACACAAAATGTAGAGTGCAGTAGGCCTTTCGTTTTTATTCCGTAAATTAAGGAGATCTGCATTTGGCAACGTATTGTAATTATTTGTGTACAGAAATGATCATAATTGTGCAATTCTTTTATTATTTTAGGGTTGGTTTTATTTTTATTTTAATGATTGTCTATGACTGTGTTTTGAATTATGATTAATTGTTTTATCTGTTATCATCACAATTCAGCATCTGCCACTGGGATGATTTTTCAATAAGCCAATTATCTATCTAACCAGTGATCTTCCGTGAATCACGCAATGCTGTGTGTTTGTCTACATGGAATTGTCATTCCAACTCTACCTTCCCAAGTTTTCTCCGAATTGCCAAGGAGTAAAACCTTGTACAAGATGCTCGAAAGGCTGGGACAATTGCTTTAGGTATTTGTGATTACTTGAATTCATTCTGTGCTGAGCAGAGTGTTAGGTGCAAGACCCAATCTTCACAGAACGGTTACAGCACAGAAGGGGGCCATTCAGCCCGTCGTGTCTGTGCTGGCTTCGTGAGGGAGCAATTTACCCACTGCCACTTCTCTACCTTCTCCCCATAGCCCTGCACATTCTTCCTTTGCAGGTAGTAATCCAATTCCCTCTTGAATGCCTCGCTTGAACCTGCCTCCACCACACTCTCAGGCAGTGCATTCCAGGTCCTAACCACTCGCTGCA